>NW_012115599.1:10202962-10232235 GCF_000951035.1 Colobus angolensis palliatus
GTGAGCTGAGATCACGCCACTGCACTCCAGCCTGGGTGACAGAGCGAGACTCCATCTCCAAAAAAAAAAAAAGAGAAAAAAAGAAAAACAAATTATCCACTTGTATAATAAACTGCTGATTTTGGGGGGGCATTTTCCCCATACACTTCTTGTAAAGCATCAGTGATTTCACCATTCTTCAACCCAAGTTTTACCATAAATGTGACATGTGTTCTTGCTTCAGTTTTAGCAGAATTCATGTTTCTCTGAAAGGAGCTCTTTTCAAACTGAGAGCTTATCTTTCTTAGTGCCTAAAACTAGTTTTTTGTTTTTATTTCTGTTTTTTTGAGACAGGGTCTCACTCTGTCACCCAGGCTGTAGTGCAGTGGCACGATCACAGCTCACTGCAGCCTCGACCTCCTGGGCTCAAGTGATCCTCCCACCTCAGCCTTCCAAGTATCTGGGACCACAGGTAAACACCACCATGCTTGGCTAATTTTTAAATTTTACGTAGAAAGGGGGTCTCCTTATATTGCCCAGACTGGTCTCGACCTCCTGGGCTTAAGTGACTCATCCTCCTTGGCCTCCCAAAGTGTTGGGATTATGGGCGTGAGCCACTGTGCCCTGCGGCCTAAAACTAGATCTTCTTTGGCCATGTTATAACTTTAGTATGACCCTATTTTGGTGCAAAAGAAAAATTGAAATTCATGCAGGTTTTTTCATAATACACATTTTTTATGAACTTTTTGAAGACCTTTTATATAAATTAAAACTATATGCACAAGAACATTTAATGACATGGTACAATAATAAAGGAAAGTTCTAATTTTGGCATCATTAATATGTGTATATAAGAAGGTGCCTGTGTACATACATTTATACACTGAACATAATTTACATAGAAAAAGACTGGAAAATTTTATATCAATATGATAGTTGTGGTTATCTCTGGGTGATTTTTTTTAATTAAAAAATTTAGGGGGGCCTATGATCGCAGCTTTTTGGGAGGCTGAGGTGGGTGGATCACTTGAGGTTGGGAGTTCAAAACCAGCCTGACCAACATGGAGAAACCCTGTCTCTACTAAAAATACTAAATTAGCTGGGCATGGTGGCATGGGCCTGTAATCCCAGCTACTCAGGAGGCTGAGGCAGGAGAATCACTTGAACCTGGGAGTCAGAGGTTGACGTGACCCAAGATCGCGCCATTGCACTCCAGCCTGGGCAACAAGAGCAAAACTTCATCTCAAAATAAATAAATAAGTAAATAAATAAATAAAATAAAACATTCTCTTGGCTAGGTGTGGTGGCACACCCCTATAATACCAGCACTTTGGGAGGTTGAGATGGGAGGATTGTTTGAGGCTAGGAGTTTGAGACCAGCCTGGGCAACATAGTGAGACCTCGTCTCTACTGAAAACTAATGAATATATTTTTAACATTTTTTTTTTTTTTTTGTAGAGATAATGTCTTGCTATATTGCCCAGGCTGGCCTCGAACTCTTGGGCTCAAGTGATCCTCCTGCTTCAGCGTCCTGAGTAGTTGGGACTATAGGTGTGTACCACCATACCTGTCTTCTGGGTGATACTTTATAAGTAAGTATTATTTTTGTTTTTTCATTTACGCTTTTCTCTTTTTTCCACATTTTCTACAAGAAATGTGTTACTTTTATAATCAGGAAAACCATACCCATAAATATCATCATCTTTTTAAAAAGCCAAACCATGTCGTTAGGAAAGAAAATGACAACTTATCTTTTTACTATCCCATACTTTTTTTTTTTGAGACGGAATTTTGTTCTTGTCGCCCAGGCTGGAGTACAATGGCATGATCTTGGCTCACTGCAACCTCTGCCTCCTAGTTTCAAGGGATTCTACTGCCTCAGCCTCTTGAGTAGCTGGGATTACAGGTGCACGCCAACAGGCTCAACTAATTTTTGTATTTTTAGCAGAGATGGGGTTTCGCCATGTTGGCCAGGCTGGTCTCCAACTCCTGACCTCAGGTGTTCTGCCCACCTCAGCCTCCCAAAGTGCTGGGATTACAGGCATGAGCCAATGCACCTGACTTCCTATAATCTTAAAGGATTCACAATTTCCATGTATTTTCACGGAAAACAAAGTTTTCTGTTGAAGGAATGATGTCTAATGGTGGAATTTTGGGTGTCAGTGATCTGATGAAAAGGTGTCTGAAGGGTGGCAAAGCCTCCTGGTTGCTTTGAAATCAAACCCCAGAGGCCTCCTTCTCTGGTCTGGCTGGAGCGAGATTGTAAGAGTGACCAGAGGTGGAGCCAGTAAAAGTGTCCCGAGTAGGTGGAGCCAGGAAACTCCCCAGAGTGCCTTGTCACCAACATATTTCATACTTAAAAAGAATGAGAGCGAAATGGACATTTACGTTTTCAATCAAAACAGTGACTGAGTTTTTGTTTCCCCTCTTGGGAAAACCCTGCACCACTCCTTCCAAAGGAAGGAGAAGAAGAGAGAAGGCATCTTAGTAACTGCTACTGTTATGACCTTGGATGGGGAGGGAAGAGATGAGAGGGAGAAGACAGGAGCATTTGCTTATCAACTTTTGTACTTTATACAGTTAAAAAGAGACAGCACTAGGTCAGGTGCGGTGGCTCACACCTGTAATCCCAGCACTTTGGGAGGCCAAGGCGGGAGGATCACGAGGTCAGGAGTTTGAGACCAGCCTGGCCAACATGGTGAAACCCCCATCTCTACTAAAAACAGAAAAATTAGTGAGGCGTGGTGGTGCACGTCTGTAATCTCAGCTACTCAGCAGGTTGAGGCAGGAGAATTGCTTGAACCCAGGAGGCAGAGGTTGCAGTGAGCCAAGATCACGCTATTGCACTCCAGCCCAGGCGACAGTGTGATACTTCATTTCGGGGGTGGGGGGGAATAAAAAAAGATAGCACTATGGGTGATTTTTATTTCATGCATTTGTGGGATTTTTTGATAGTCCTCAGTTTGTCTATTATGAATACAAGATACTTTTGTAATCAGGGGTAAAAATGTCATAATGAAAGGGCCAAACAGATGTGGTTGGGCCATCCTACTGTTCTGTCCGCAGGCCACTGACCACCTTCACTCTAGGCCAGAATCCTCAGGCCCACTTGGGCAAGAGTGAGTAACAGGGCAGAGAGCAAGCAGCCTTGGTCCCCTGCCCGGCCCACTCCAGCCCCTCTGGCCTAATGCATCTCTAACCCCCTGGACAGCAGACCTGCTCGGCTCCTGTAGACGGCATGGCCCTGTGTCCCCCCGCCTGACCCTGTCTGTGCCTCCCTGCGTGGTGCCAGCTGCCAGGTCTTTCTGCTTAGCTGGACTCTGGCCTGACCCTCCTGACCAGCCCTTTCCAGAGGCTGGAAATACCCCCACGTGACACTCACTGGCACATGGTGTTTGGCTGAGTATTCATTGCAGCAACTGCAATCTCAAGAAAGGTGCCTGCAGCCTTCAGGACTGTCTGGAGTTTATTTGGCTGCGATGATCGAGGCTTGCCCTCTCAGCAGCAGGTGAACACAGCACAAGATCAACAGAGAACCACGAGCGAGATAGGGTGCCCAGCCCCAGTTTACCAGGCCACCTGCGAAGGCAACACAGACTTTGGTGTCCTGAGACACCTGTTAAGTCCTGCCTACGGGAATTGTAATCCCAGTTGCATGATTTTAAACACATCCCTCCGATCTGTAAAATAGAGATGATGATGATCTTTTTTTTTTCTGAGACGGAGTTTCGTTCTTGTTGCCCAGGCTGGAGTACAATCGGCTCGCTGCAGACTCCACCTCCTGGGTTCAAGCGATTCTCCTGCCTCAGCCTCCTGAGTAGCTGGGATTACAGGTGTGTGCCACCACACCCGGCTATTTTTTTATTTTTAGTAGAGAAGGGGTTTCTCCATGTTGGTCAGGTTGGTTTCGAACTCCCAACGTCAGGTGATCCATCCGCCTCGGCCTCCCAAAGTGCTAGGATTACAAGCGTAAGCCACCGCACCCGGCCGATAATGATCTTTTTTATCCAGTTACTCCATCGGGAGCACATAGGCTAATGTATGTGAAAATGCTTTATGAGCTGAAAGTGCTTAAATGGTATTTCCTGTGAAAATTCATCATGGTGCTTTGAAAAGTTGTTTTATTTATTTATTTTAAATATTTGTTTATTTATTTTGAGACAGAGTTTTGCTCTTGTTGCCCAGACTGGAGTGCAATGGCCTGATCTCGGCTCACCGCAACCTCTGCCTCCCAGCTTCAAGCAATTCTCCCAAGTAGCCGGGATTACAGGCGCCTGCCACCTCTCCTGGCTAATTTTTTGTATTTTTAGTAGAGACAGGATTTCACCATGTTGGCCAGGCTGGTCTTGAACTCCTAACCTCAGGAGGTCCGCCTGCCTTGGCCTCCCAAAGTGCTGGGATTACAGGCTTGAGCCGCCTTGCAGGCCTATTTATTTACTTTAAATCAACTAGTTTGGTTTAAAGTGTTTGATACCCACTAACTGCATGTGCCCAGCATTGTGCTTAATTCTTCCAGCAGGTCAAGAAATACAAGATGGGTCTGGCTTGTTGCCAAGGAACTTATGCTCAATTGGAGGAAATGGAGCACTCATGTTGAAAGCACATTTCCTTTCTGTCAATGAGAGGGAGCACTCGGACTCTTGTAAATCAGTTTCTATCACTCGGCCTTGTTTCCTCAGCTGGGAAAAGGAAATGGCGATGCCTGCCTATAATCCCAGTATCTGGGGAGGCCGAGGCAAGAGGATTGTTTGAGCCCAGAAGTTTGAGATCAGCCTGGCCCACGTGGTGAAACCCTGTCTCTACAAAAAAATACAAAAATTTACCGGGTGTGGCCACGTGCGCCTGTGGTCCCAGCTATTCAAGAGGCCAAGGTGGGAGGGTCACTTGAGCTTGGGAGGTCGAGGCTGCCCCTGTCACCAGGCCCTGGTGTGTGAGCCGGATAGGGTGCGGGTAGCCAAGACGGTCCCCTGTCAATGCAGACAACAGCAGGAGAGAATCAGAGCTGTGCAAATGGTCCTGGCTGAGCCCGAAGGAGCGCAGGACTCGGGAAGCGTTGCTTCCCCCAGTAGCAGGGCCTAGGGCCACCTGCCTGGGCTAAGTCTTCTCCACAGGGAGCAGGAGGCTCTGCAAGCCAGCCGCCCTGTCTCTCCTCCTCCTCCGGGCCTGCCACCCTCTCCACACACAGCAGGGTCTGTGGGGGTGGAGGCTTTTTCCAGACATGTATTTAAGTGAAGAGAGAAAACAAGGCGAGTCGCCTGGGATTTGCCAAGTCAGTAGGCAGGAACACAACCCAGGAGGCCAGAAATAAGACGCTGGTGAGGGTCACCCTGCTGTCCGTAGCTGGGGACGGTTTATAGCCCGTGCAGAACGCGTTATAATCACACTTTTGTTTGAGGATGGCCCTTGATCCCCGGGTATTGCTCTCCTGGTTGGAAGGTAGCAGAGCCCTGATTGTGGGCAGTGAGTAATGGTGACTCAGGGAAATTCACAAGGACACAGGGAACACCCCCAAAGTCATCCAGGGACATGCCCTGGTTCCCCCTGCCGGTCAGGGAGCCAGAAGTTCTGGTCCCCTTTGTGAAGGAGGAATTTCTAAAGTTTTCTCTGGAACTTTGGCAGAATTCTACAGGACCTTTCAGGGGAAGCATTAAGCTTTGAGAATTTCTGGGGGGGAAATTACTAAAAAATTTAAGGCTTTGTATCTATTTATGAATTAGCTTCTTTTCTCTCTCTTTTTAAAATTTTTAATCTATTTATTTTTATTTATTTGTGTATTTATTTTGAGACCAGGTCATGAGACTGGCTAATTTTTTTATTTTTGGTGGAGACATGGTTTCACCATGTTGCCCAGGCTGGTCTCGAACTCCTAGCCTCAAGTGATCAACCCACCTTGGCTTCCCAAAGTTCTAGGATTATAGGTATAAGCCACTGCACCCGACTTTCTTTTCTTTTTTAGCTCCTAATTATATTTGTCTCTTATTCTTATTGGGCATTTGTTACCTTGGATGACAAATGATTCTCCAGAAAACAAATTATGACAATAATAATAACAGCTAACATTTATTCACCCCTTATGACATGCCAGGTACTGGTCTCTCCATGTATTTTTGTGTTTCATCAAATCTACAGTTCCATCAATCAGTAGACGTAGTGTTATTTGTGTACCACTAAACGATGCAGCCGATTAATGCTTGACATGCCATTGATTTTCAGACTCACGCTGATTTCAGAAATGCTAACATGGAGATCAATTTTAATCATCTTAGAATCCATGAAATGCAGTAATTAAATCTCAGTTACCATCCTTGCCTTACGGATGGGTAAACTGAGGGACAGAGAGGTTGAGTAAATCTGTCCCAAAGTTACCCAGCAAGTATGCAGTGGTGATGACAGCTGAACCCAGGGGTGGGCTCCAAAGCCTGTGCTCATAACCACTGCGCTACGTTGTGCCTAAGGAAGTCATATCACCGGCAAGACAGGAGGAAGGACACAAAATAACAGAGGGAAAGCTGGACCCACCCTCCACTCCCTTCTCACTATCTCCAGGGCCACCAGGTCCCGTTGATGTCTCTTCCAAAAGCTTCTCCCAGATTGTGCTCCTCCTTTTGCTCCCAGCGGCTGACTCGCTGGTTCTATCCTTCCTTGCGTCTGCTTGGACTATTGCAGTAGCCTCTAAGCTGCTGCCCACCTCCAGCCCCGCCCACTCCCCCAACATAGACGCTGGAGTGACAGTCATCTTCCTCAAATGTGAGTCTGATCTTGTTATTCTGCTTGGAAGCATCTGAGGGATCCAAATCCTAGTGCACGTTTGCTTGCACCTGTGGCAGCCTCTGTTCTAGGCAAACCCCAACATGGTCCAAAAGCCCTTGTGGAGGCCATGGTCTCACAGAGAAGCAAGACCCCACAGTAGGCAGTTATGATACAATGTGAAACACGCTTCAGTGGGGGGCATGCTGGGCCCATGGGAGGAGCTCCTGCTCTGGGACCTCAGGGACCACTTTGTAATGTCTAAGCCAAGACTGCCAGGATGCATGGGAATTTACCGGGCAAAGGACAGTGAGGATTTCCAGGCAGAAGGAAGAACAGTGCAAAGGTCCAGAGTAAAGAGAGAGGTTGGAGCATGGAGTGTCAGCTGGGGCACGGTCCCGGCTGAGCCTGGAAGAGGACAGGCTGAGGTGGGTTGAGTGAGGCTGGCTCTTACGGTACGGGCCTCACCTTTCTCTTTCAGCCTCAGCTCCTTTCTGCTTCTCTCCCCACCAAATCCCCCTGCAGCAGGTACCTGTGTCTGAACAGTCTTCCTCCTCTTCACATGTGCTCCACAGGCACCTCACCCCTGCCCAGCAAACTCATCCAGCCAGACCCTGCTAGAAGGTAGCCTCCCGGAGAAAACACCCCCGACCCTTGAGTTATGTCTCCGAGCCGGGCAGAGGAAGACCGAGGGGCTGGTCTCAGGTTCAACTGGGGGATTTGGGAGCATTTTGACAGAAATCAACTGAGAAAAAGCCAAAGTTCTTACAAAGGCCTATAAGACCCCACAAGTCTACACCGCCTCCACCTCTCTGACCACATCTTCTGCTACCTGCCTTGTTGCCAGCTTGCTTCAGCGACGCGTCTCCTGGCTCTTCCTGAAACCACCCCGACTTCCACTCCCACCTTAGGGCCTTTGTACTCGCTGTTTCCTGGTACAGCTTATTTCTCCCTCATCTGCACAGCTCCCTTCTTTACCTCCACCTTCATCAGATTTTGCTCAAATACCACATTCTCAGAAAGGCCCGCTCTGAACACCCTATTAAAAGGCATGGCCCCTATCTCACACTCTTCCTGGCTTTATTTTTCTCCACAGCACTCACCAGCTTCTACAGCTTATGTGATTCACTTATTTATTTGTTTACTGTCTGACTTTTCCCACAAGAATGTGAGTTCCAAGAGGGCAGGGATTTGGGTCTGCCTGGTTCACTCTGTAGCCCCAGCACCTCACCCAGTGCCCGGCATACAGTAGGTGCTCAGTAAATATTTGTTAGTCAAATGAATGAATTCTGAGCTCTGACTGTGTGCCTGGCACGCTCTGCCCTGGACATCATGGAGGACGGGGAGCTGAGGGAACGAGGTCTCTCCCCCTCCAAGGGTGCTGGCTGAGCTGGTTCCAGCGGGCAGTGGGACAGGTCCCTGACAGCCAGGTGAGTCCGGGTGAATCACCACTAATGAGATGGGGAGGGCCACGCCAAGCGGCTTCCCACACAGGCAGCCAACAGGTCACTGCCTGTCGCCAGGAAACTCCTCAATAAGGATTGAACAGGACCCTGGGCTGGGGTGGAGGAAGTGCCCGCCTCTCCTGGAGACCCCACCCATTCCTGAGGACTGAGTCGGCTCACCTGGGCTCCCCCACCCCCCAGGCCTTGGCAAGACGCTGGTTTCTCAACCTGGCTTGAGATTTCCTTCCTAAAAGGAGTTTCGCTCGCTCAGCCCCACGCCCCTCCCGGGCAGGACCTGTTTGTCAGCCAGCCCTGTCTGGGTCCCTGAGACTACACAGGGAGGACAGCTGAATCTGGAAAACCCTGGGACCTCCCCGGCCCCAGCAGCCCATAGGAGGGTCGGTAGACCAGAGCTTATTCAGGGTATGGACAGACCAATGGGGCTCATTAAACCCAATAGGACAGCATGGGGTGGCCTCCGTGACCACATTCCACTCACCCCGCCGGAGCCTGGGACCCACTAGAGTGCCCTGAGCCCAGGCCAAATGACCATCCCAGGGCAGGGCATGGCTGTCTCATCTGCACAATGGGCAAAGCCTCCTGCCCTGTGGGTGGCTGAGGGCCGGGATGAGATCATGGGTACACAGAGTGAGGAATGCAGGTGGGCAGCCAGGCCTCCACCCCGCAGCTCAGAAGATGTGGCCGATGTGGCCCATGTCTGGGGAGGAAGCTGTCCAGCCCTCGGCCCACAGTGAACTTGGCCAGTCCAGCACCACCTCCCTCCCTTCCTCCAGGGGGGGCACTTGAGGCCCCACCAGGCCCTCCTGCCCCAGAACCCAAATAGCCCCTTGCTGAATTGCCTCACCCCAGCCATCTGTGCAGGCCTAAAGCCGCCACCTGTATTTACTCACATCACACTCATACGTCGATAGCGTTCAACAAATGTATGTGGTCAGTCATCAGGCGTCCCAGGAGCACTCCTGGCTGCCGGGCACGGGGTGGGACCAACGATGCAAAGACGTTGGGGCAGGCCCCATCTCAAGGTGGACACAGTTTGGGGAGGGTAATCACACAAATATAACTTTCATAAAAACACCAGCAGGGCGCGTGCACACACACACACACACACACACACAATCTATGACAGGCTCCCCGGGGGCTCAGAGAAAGGAGTGGTTGGCCTGGCAAGGTGAGGTGTCAGGTGGAGTCTCGTGGGAGAGCTGCAGCTTGAGCAGGGCTGTCCCTGTGCCTGGCTGACCTGCCTTTGTCACGTAATCCTCACAATAGCCCTGTGAGGCCAACAGCACAGGGTTCACCATGCCCATGTTATGGGTGAAAAACCAAGGTTCAAAGAGGAGAAGTGACTTGCCAAGGCCTCAATGACGGTGAGTGGCAGGGGTTTATCTGGAATTCTAGTTTCCTGACTCCCATGCCGTGGTCTCTCCTGCTCTGCTGTGAGTTCCTTTCCCTCTTCATGTGTCCATTTGTACAGCGAATCCAACCTGGCTACTTACTAAGTGCCAGGCAGTATCTGCAAGCTGGGGACCTTAGAGACAGTAAGGTATCACCCAGGCAGGGGAAGCCACATGCACATACCCAGACAGTGCAATCTCCCATTCAAGTCAACATTCAGCAGATGTACGGTGGAGCACCGACCGAGAGCCAGGCTGCAGAGCAGGTGCCAGGGATGCAGCAGTGAACGAGACAGACAGATCATGGCCCTGTGGAGGCTTTCTTCTACTGGAGAGGGCAGAGAATAATCACAGAGTGAGGGAGCACGATGCAGGATGAGGGAAGAGAGAGGGGCCCGGGCGCTTCTTCAGACGGGCTGATCAGTGAGGGCCTTCCCAGAGCAGGTCCTATTTGCTTGTAGTTGTTTTGAGATGACAGTTGAGCAGAGGAGCCCTGTGGATACCTGAGGAAATATGCCAGGCAGGAGTAATGTCAAGTGCAAAGGCCCTGAGGCAGGAATGCACTTGGAAGTGTTCTGAGGAGCACCAGGGAGCTGAGTGGGTGCAGGGGAGTGGCAGGACATTAGGTAAGGGAGGTGATGGGAGTGCGGGAGGCACAGGTCCTAAAGGCTTTGTGGGCCATAGTAAGGGCTTTGCTTTTATCCCGCATGAAAGAGCCACTGGATGGTTGTGAGCTCAGGACTGACCTGATGTACCCTAGGTTTTGAAAGGATCTCTCTGGCTGCTATGGAGAACAGACTATGGAGAACACACTCTATGGAGAACACACTCTATGGAGAACAGACTCTATGGAGAACAGACTCTAAGGGGGCAAGTGACGGGGAGGCAGAGAATCCAAGAGGTGGCTACTGAGATAACCAGGTGAGAGGTGGGCCAGGGTAGTGGTGGAGTGGGGAGCTGTGGTCACATTCAGGATGTGGAGTTTTTAAAATTAATTAGTTTGTTACAGGTGAAGTCTCACTCTGTTGCCCAGGCTGGAGTGCAGTGGCACGACCATAGCTCACTGCAGCCTTGAACTCCTGGGTTCAAGCGATCCTCCCTCAGCCTCCTGAGTAGCTGGGACCACAGGTGTGCACCACCATCCCCAACTGGGGATGTTTTGAAAGTAGCCCCAACGGTACTGGCAGATATCCTGGACATGAGGTATGAAAGCAAGTGAGGGCTGAAGAACAATCCTGGCTCTAAGAGCAGGAGGGCAGCTCTGCCCAGGTCATGCTTGGCCTGAGGTGCCACATCTTCTACCTGGAGTGTGGCATGGGACATGGCACTCTGCAGGTTGACCAATGTGGAGTTTGGACAGTGTTGGGCCCTTCTTCCCTGCCTGGGTGGTTGGGCCTCCTCGTTTAATCTCAGATGTCATGAATTGGGCTAAACAGGGTTTCATGTGAGTTGGGCTGAGCAGGCTGTTGTCTCCCTCCCACCCTGAGTGGAACCATCAGCCGGCACATTTTTGGAAAGCATTTTGTCCATATGCATCAGGAGTTTTAAACTTTGATGCCCTTTGACCCAGTGAATCCCTTTCAAGGAAGTTCCTCTGGGGAAGCCATCTGAAATGCAGGCAGTGCTGACGCATCAAGCCCTTCACAGGGGGGTGTTTATAATCACCAAATAAATAAATACGCAGCCTGCATGTCCAACAGTAGGGAGTGTTTAAGTCAAGCAGATATAGTCTGGCATCTTGTACTGGGTTGTTGTGCTGTGCTTAAATTCACGTTTCTGAGAGTTTTAACATCAAAGGACAACACTTATGCTATGATGTCAAGTGGATACCATGGTATGCATGAGGTAGACACATAGACAAGAAAAAGAAATAGACTTATACTGATTGACTCAAGTTTGGATTACTATTTTCATTTTTCTTTTTTTTTTTTTTAGACGGAGTCTCGCTCTGTCGCCCAAACTGGAGCGCAGTGGCCGGATCTCAGCTCACTGCAAGCTCCGCCTTTCGGGTTCACGCCATTCTCCTGCCTCAGCCTCCCGAGTAGCTGGGACTACAGGCGCCCGCCACCTCGTCCGGCTAGTTTTTTTGTATTTTTTAGTAGAGACGGGGTTTCACCGTGTTAGCCAGGATGGTCTCGATCTCCTGACCTCGTGATCCGCCCGTCTCGGCCTCCCAGAGTGCTGGGATTACAGGATTGAGCCACCGCTCCCGGCCTTCATTTTTCTTCTTTACAGTTTTCTGCATGGTACTAATGTTCTAAGATGGACATGCTGATTAGCTCTGGCTGACTGAAGTTTGGATTACTATTTTCATTTTCTTCTTTACAGTTTTCTGCATTGTACTAATGTTCTAAGATGGACATGCATTACCTTTCTGACTTGCAACTAATATGTAAAAAAGGGGCCAGGCATGGTGGCTCATACTTGTAATCCCAGTACTTTGGGAGGCCAAGGTGGGAGGATCAGTTGAGTCCAGGAGTTCAAGACCAGCCTGGGCAACAGAGTGACACCCCTGCAAAAAATTAAAGAATTAGCTGGTTGCATTGGTGCACACCTGTGGTACCAGCCACTCGGGAGGCTGAGGCAGGAGAATTGCTTGAGCCAGGGAGGTTGGGACTGCAGTGAATTATGATCGAGCCACTGCACTCCAGCCTGGGTAACAAAGTGAGATCCTGTCTCAAAAAAAAAAAAAAAGGGAGAAAATGTGGGTTCCTAGAAGCTGGAGCACAGTGTTTGCCAAGCCAGGAACTGAGAGCCAACTAACCCATCCTTTCCAGGGCTCCAGGGTCCACCTCCTCAGGGCAGGGCCTGCAGGTGCAGTCAGGATGGGGATTATGTTGATAGCTGTGGTGGGGAGAGCCAGGTCCAGAGGCCCCTCCTTCTCCCTCTCCGGCCACCCCCATCATGGGGGTGTGTCCCCCCTTGGGCCCCCTGCAGCCCTTGGACTTTGCCCCTTTATGTCTTCGCTGGAGGCTGATGCTTCCTGCCTTGTGTATAACCCTGTGGGTCTCCTCTGACTGCCACCAAGCATCCTGTATGCACTGGTCCTCACAGTGTAGTCCGCAGGCACGAAGCATCAGCACCACCTGGGAACTCTTTAGAAATGCAGAGTCACAGGCCTCTCCCCAGACCTACTGAATCTGCCACTCCTCTGGAGGCGGGACCTCTGTGTTTTCAAAAGCCCTCCAGACCTAAAGTGTGAGAACTGCTGCCTTTTGGTAGGGCCCCACTGTGGCCCATGTTTTACACTGATTATTTCATTTTACAGATTGCCATGATTCCTACTTAACAGACAAGGAAACGAGCTCAGAGAGGTTAAGGAACTTGCCCGAGGTCACACAGCCAGCAGAGGCAGGGCTGGGAGTGCAAGCCCATGCCTTTACTTCCACGCTCTGCAGCTCTGCAGCTGCATGGACGCCAGTGCCTCCTGCAGTGTCTGGGTCCAGTTCCGCGCTGGGCGCACAGATGGCCCTACTCACATGGGTTGGACTAGGGTTTTGGCTGCTGGGTCAGAAGACCAGGCTGATTCCCCACAAGACCCAGGCCGCCCTGACCCCCGGTGGGAGGAGGGAGCTGGGCTCCCTGTGCCTGCTGGGGCCCCTTCAGTCTTGACAGCCGCCGGCGGTTTGGACCAACGAACCCGCAAAGGAGGGGCGCAGCGCCACCTGCTGGCTGGCGTCATGGGTGATGCTGGGGACAAACGCAGGGATCCACAGACACACGTCTCAGGGACACCATGGCAGGCGTGCACGTGTCTCCTCCTGCCGCACGCGGGTGCACTTGCCCACACGTGGATGTCTGAGCATGTGGGCACGTGGGGCTCTCAGCCACAAGGCCTGGTAGATAGCACTAAATTCACCCATTTACTTATTACCTCATCAAATGTTCATCCAGAGATGCCAAACCCACTGTTGCTGTTACCCGGGAGCCTACAGGCCTGGTGATGGTCAGAGCAACCACCAAGTGATGCGGACAAGGGTCCCTGGGGGATATACTCAGTGAGGTCATGCAGGCAGCACCTACCCATCTGGACTGGGGCTCCGTCTCACAGGGTGAGCAGGAGAGGGCTGGGAGAAGGGGGCAGAGGCTCATCACAGCAAAGCCTGGAAGAGGAGCTGGAATGGAGCACGGGGGTTCCTGGCACAGGTCTCGTGCAAGGCCATGCAGGCTGGACCCTGTCCCCACAGTGGTGGTGGGACTACGGTGCCACACCATCCTGACATGTTTATATTAAAGCTTAGTAGAAATAAGCTTAGGGACCCTTTAGTACCCAAGGGTCTCTCGGCCCCTTTGGGGCTGGCCTGGGATGTGATTTGTCCCTGTGCACTGTCCCCCTTGCCACAGCAGCTGCCCTGGGATGTATCAGGGATGGGGAGAGGCATCCCCAGTCCCAGAGAAATACCTGTTTCTGATCTCTGAATGGACGCAGCAGATAGCAGTCACCGTTAAGTCAAGTATTCCTGCATGCCCAGCAGAAGACCTTTTTTCTTAACCTACTAGGCCATCCAAAGCAGCTCACATAGTGTGACCTATTCCAAAACACAGCTCCGCGTGCCTATGAGGTCCCCCAGGACCCCACGGGAGACTCAGTGCCTCTCTGGGGGCTGGGGGCTGGATGGTTAAGCTTTGCTGGATGGTGGGCATAGCTGCGGGTCCAGAACGCAGACACAGGACGACCCTGGTTGGAGGGCTGGTGAGAGTGGGGAGGGACCCATTGGCAGAGCTGAGGGGTTGGTGGCTCCCAAACAGAAGCTGGCAGGTGGTCCTGGAAGAGGAAATGTTGGTAGCTCCCCAGTTCTGCCCATGGGCTTAGATGGAGCCTGCGACTTTATCAATGGCCAGTCCTCACTAGCCTGGCCCCTGGCCCGGCCCCTGGCCTGTGGTTTTGCTCAGCAGTGCAGCGGTGGCGGCTTCCGAGAAGCCCCACCAAGACTTTCCTGTCAGGGCAACGCCAAGTTCCTCTTATCAAGGAAGGGGAAGTGGCGGAGTTTCTCCTAAGGCCTTTCAGTTTCTTCTAAGAAGGTGGGTGTTCCAACCCCTAGGCCCTCAGTAGAGCCAAGTGTTAAAGGAAGAGAGATTGACCTTTGGGGGCTTTCCTCACCCCAGTTCTAACCAAAGCTCCTTTCTTGGGGCTCATAGTGGACATTCGGAAAGAGGAAATGAGACACGTGCATTCCACAGGCCCCTTCCCCCGCCCCCTCCTTTCTCCCTCCTCCAGGGACACACTCCTTGATACCCGCCCCCCCCCCACGAACACACACACTTAGGAAGGACGGCCTGCTACCCTTGGGGGCATCCCAGGTAGAAAACTTGCTTCTTCTACCTTCAAAGCTGAACTCTTCCTCCGGCTTCCTCAGGACCCTGATGAGGGACTAAAAATCTAACCCAGGGCTGGCCACGGCGGCTCACATCTATAATACCAGCTCTTTGAGAAGCCAAGGTGGGAGGATCGCTTGAGCCCGGGAGTTCAAGACCAGCCTGGACAACAGAGTGAGACCTTGTCTCTTAAAAAAAACAATTAAAAAGTTAAAAAATTAGCTGGGCGTGGTGGTGTGTGCCTGTAGTCCCAGATACTAGGGTGTGGTGGGAGAATAGCTAGAGCCTGGCAAGTCGACGCTGCAGTGAGCTGTGATCGCACCACTGCACTGCAACCTGGGCAACAGAGCGAGACTCTGTCTCAAAACAAAACAAAAAAACAACTAACCCAAACAAAGAGCTGACAGATGACACTGGCTTAATGCAGATTCCAGTCCAGGGGATATGCTTATATTGGAGGCTCACAGCTTTCTGAGGGTCAATAAACCACGGGCGCCCAGATAATTCCAAGCACACCCTCTTCAGAAGACTCACTGGCTTGATGGCCAAGTGCATGTCCTGACATTCTTATAACAATAGTCACCATTGATTCTAAGTGCTTACTGTGCACCAGGTACTGGGCCAAGCATTTTACATTAATTTCCTCCTATAATCCCCACAGTGGTGCCATGACAAAGATACAATCATGATCCCACAGTCAAGCAACCTGCTCGGCTCACACAGCCCATGAGCCCATTCTTCCTCGTAGGCCTCTTCTTAGAAAGGTGGGGAAGGACAAGTATCAGACCTTGACAGGAGTTGGCTGGGAAGGTCTGATCTCCAATTTCCCACAATTGTCAAAGCCAGCTGTGCCTCTCCCAGAAGTGAAGACCCAGCCATCCAGTCGTGGCCATCTTGGCTGCACTAATGTGGCCGTGGTTGGGGCCTTCCCCAAGTCATTAGGAACTCTTGGTGCCTTCTTTATTTTCCTCCCAGAGATGTTGTTTTAAGGTTTTTGCTTTGCTGAAGCATGTGTTATGGGGACAGTGAGGGGATTCCCCTAAACCGTGATGCTATCTGTTCAAAAACATTTGCCTGGAGGTCCACAGCTGTGTGACTCATGCTGTTTGGTGGCAGAAAAACTCACAGCTGCAGGGGGGAGGGTTAGGGATACTTACAGGGTGGCCAGGTTTAGTAAATATACATGCAGGATGCCCAGTTACATTTGAATTTCAGATAAACAGCAACATTTGGGACACCTTCGTGCTAAACAACTTATTTGTTATTTATCTGAAATTCAATTGTAACTGGGCATCCTGCATTTTATCTGATAACCCTAGATACTCAGCACCTGGGACAAAGCTCCAGCCTTCCCCCTGGCTTCAGCAGGGTGCTGCCGAAAGAAGGCAACACAACAACAAAATCTGGGAGAAGTCCACTGGCCTGGGGTGAAGACAGATCTGAGGGTCTCAGTGGTCTGAGGAGGGTGGAGACACTTTGCTTCCAGGGTGCCGCCTGAGCAATTGCAAAATCTCATCCTCAGCCCAGGGCTGAGTTCCACGTTCAAATTCCACAAAATGCAAGGATGCACCTGAAGGTCACCCTTCATTCTCAGGGCCTCAGTTTTCTCTTTTTTTTTTTTTTTTTTTTTTGAGACGGAGTCTTGCTCCGTCGCCCAGGCTGGAGTGCAATAGCGTGATCTTGGCTGGCTGCAAGCTCCAGCCTCCTGAGTAGCTGGGACTATAGGCGCCCGCACCACACCCGGCTAATTTTTTTTTGTATTTTTAGTAGAAACGGGGTTTCACCGTGTTAGCCAGATGGTCTCTATCTCCTGACCTCGTGATCCGCCTGCCTCGGCCTCCCAAACTGCTGAGATCACAGGTGTAAACCACCGTGCCTGGTTGGGCCTCAGTTTTCTTATCTCTGTAATGGGAAGAACTTTTGAATTCTATGATGGCGAGTGACCCTCTTAGCCCTTAACTTTTCTTGCATAGTGGAAAATCTGCTGGAAGCAAATGAAGGTGTGAGTGAGCTAGCCAAGAAGCAAGTGTAGAGAGGAGGAGGAGGCCATCTCAGCTTGGAAATGGGCCGCCCCTCTTGCCCTACAGCACTGCACGGAGACTGGGCCATTGTACCTGGATATTGGGGGGTTTGGAGGGCTCCCCTGGGTCAGGCACACCAGTGCATGCCTGGAGTTCCTTAGAAGGGACCCCGAGCATGGCCCACAGCTGGGTCCATAACTGAGGTGCCCCAGCCATAAGCAGTGGCAAAGGCCCATGGCAACACCTGGGCCACAGCAGGGAGGGGACCATCATTAGCTTCAAAAGTAGAGAAGTAAACTATTAACGGTGAAATTATTAAATGACTACAAAATGTTAACTAGACAATTGCAACTTAACACCTATGGTTTATGTAAATTATATGTAATGCATGTGGGTGCATTTGAATATATTTGACACGCAGAAGCATGTGGCCTCGAGAATAAGAATGCCTGGGCCTCTAGGGCCCTTGGAAGACAGGCTGGGGATATGGAGACAGTGAATTTCCTCCAGCCCAGAAACCACAACCCTGGGTCTAATAGCAGCAGGGTGGTGGTGAGGGAATGAGCTAGAAGCTCTGGGGATAGAGATGGGGTCTGGTCTGGGAGGCAGGAAGACCCCTCTGAAAGGAATGTCAGACAGACGAAAGCAGGTCCCAGAAGGTCCCTGCAGAGGCTACTGGTGAGACCAGACAGGGCCTCAGGGCCAGGCTGCAGTTCTGCACAGAGACCTGGGCCCCACCAGGAGCTGAGACCCGGGATCTCCAGGCTCGTGGTGTGGTAGGATTGCTTCTAGACCTCTGCCTGCTGGGAAGGCCGGGGTGCAAACCTGCAGCCTGCAGTGAAGGTGCCTGGGGGCTGGAGGTACCCAAAATCCCCATAATTGCCATCAGCTCTATACCTCAGAGGCACCACCAGAAGATAATACCCTTTGTTTTGGACAATGGACATTTTCTCAGTCTTCTATAAAGTATACATTAAAAAGTGTCTTCAGGGCCAGGCATGGTGGCTCACACCTGTAATCCTAGCACTTTGGGAGGCCAAGGTGGGCAGATTGCCTGAGCTCAGGAGTTCAAGACCAGCCTGGACAACACGGTGAAACCTTGATTCTACTAAAATACAAAAAATTAGCTAGGTGTGGAAGCGTGCGCCCTGTAGTCCCAGCTACTCAGGAGGCTGAGGCAGGAGAATTGCTTGAACCTGGGAGATGGAGGTTTCAGTGAGCCGAGATCGCGCCACTTCACTCCAGCCTGGGCAACAGAGCAAGACTCCATCTCAAAAAAAAAAAAAAAAAAAAGAAAGTGTCTTTAGGAAACATGATGTCTTCATTTACTGAGGCTGCCATAACAAAGTATCATAGACTGGGCGGCTTAAACACAGAAGTTTATTTTCTCATAGTTCCGAAAGCTGGAAGTCCAAGAGCACAGTGTCATCAGGGCTGGCTTCTGAAGCCTCTCTTTTTGGCCGGGAGCCGTCTTCTCTCTTTCTCTTCACGTGGTCTTTCCTCTGCACATGCCTCTCCTCATTTCCTCTTCTGATTGGATCAGGGCCCATCCTCATGACCTTATTTTACCTTAATTACCTCTGTAAAGAGCCTGTCTTTAAATGCAATCACATTCTGAGGTACTTGGGGTTAGGACTTCAACATAGGAGTTTTGGGGGCACACAATTCAACTTGTAACACTTATGATTTTTTTTTTTTTTGAGACAGAGTCTTGCTCCCAGGCTGGAGTGCAGTGGCACCATCATAGCTCATTGCAGGCTCAAACTCCTGGGCTCAAGCCATCGTCCCACCTCAGCCTCCGGGGTAGTTGAGAGTACAGGCGCAAGCCACCACACCTGGCTGGCTTAAAAACAATGTTTTAGAGATGGGGTCTCACTATATTGCCCAGGCTGATCTCGAATTCCTGACCTCAAGTGATCCTCCTGCCCTCAAGTGATCCTCCTACCTCAGCCTTCCAAAGTGCTGAGATTACAGGTGTGAGCCACTGCACCCAGCTGGCCCCAGACCACTTTTTAAGTTATGATGTAAGTATAAACAGTGGGCTGGCTTTGGAAGTGCAGATTGGATACTGGTCCCAACACCATCTTATGGAAATTCTGGTGCCTCCCATGCCTACTAGTTTTGATTAGAGGTAGTTTAGGGACACAGCCTGCACTCAGGATGTCCCCTCTGTACGTGGCCACCACTGGTCAGCTGGACTGGGAGGGGGTCAGTGTTGTCACCGACATGGTAGGACTTTTTAGAACAGGCCCGGCAGCTCTCTCTAACCAACGAAGTATATCTGGTCATCTTTGACTTTGAAAACTCTGTTCTCTTTAAAAACAAAGTTTCAAATTCTCTATCTGGAGCTGCTATTTATAGAATCATCTATGAGCCCTTAACGAATAAAAGACAAATTTGTGGCATTTGTGTTTTTACAAAGTAGCACATTTATTGTTGAAAAACACAGGTGAAAAAGAAGAAAACAAAATCAACAGTAATGGGACCTCCCAGAGATCAGTGTTAACATTTTGGTTTCTGTATGTATCTTCATCTCTCTCTGTGTCTTAATCTACATCTCAATCTACACTTATATAATTAAATTGACTTGAAAGATAAGATTACATGGTGGCATGTCATAACTTCTTATCAGTAAGTATATCATGATCACTTCACGGGGCATGGAATCATTTTCTAAGAGGCCATTTAAGACGGTGGCCGAGTACGAGAATGGCAGAAGTTATTCAACAAATTTCCTGTTGTTGAATAATGGGGTTGTTTTACCTTTTTCACAATATCAGATGAAGCTGTGATAACATCCTTTAAGCTAAATCTTTGCCATGATCATTTACTAAGGATAAATTTGTAGAAGTGAAACTTCTGAGTTAAAGACAAAGCATTATTTTAAAATGTTCAACTTTATTTACTTTTGAATAGATAATATATAGTGTATATATACACATTACAAAATATATGTGTATTATCTCTATGCATATGTACATATATACCTCTCTCTATATGTGTGTGTATATATGTAGAGTGTGTGTGTATATATATATGTAGACTATATATATATATACACACACACATAGAATATATATATACACACACACACAGAGAATATATATATATATATCTTCAGAGGCAGGATCTTGTTCTGTCGCCCAGACTGGAGTTCAGTGGTGCAATTGTAGCTCACTGCAATTCGAACTCCTGGGCTTCAGTGATCCCCCGCCTCAGCCTCCCAAATAGCTGGGATTATAGGCATATGCCACTATGACAGGCTGCTTTGCTTTGTTTTGTTTTAATTTTTAGTAGAAACGAGGTCTCTCTATGTTGCCCAGGCTGGAGTGCAGTGATGTGATCATAGCTCGCTGCAACCTTGAACTCCTGGGCTCCAGTGATCCTCCTGCCTCAGCCTCCCCAGCAGCTGTGACTACAGGCACACATGCCACAATATCCAGTTAATTTTTGTATTTTTTATAGAGACGAGGTCTTGCTATGTTTCCCAGGCTGGTTTCGAACTCTTGGCCTCAGGTGATCCTCCCGCTTCAGCCTCCCCAAATGCTGGCATTACAGGCGTAAGCCACTGTACCCCACTATTTTTTTTTCCACAAATGGTAGTTGCTGTGGTTTGAATGTGTCCCCCAAAGTTCATGCGTTGGAAACTTAATCTCCAATGCGACAGTGTTGGGAAGTGAGGTCTAATAAGAGGTGATTAGGTCATGAGGGCAGAGCCACGATAGTGTAATTATTGTGGGAGTGGGTTAGTTATTTTAAGAATGGGCTTATTATAAAAGTGAGTCTGGGGCAGGCACAGTGGCTCATGCCTGTAATCTGAGCACTTTGGGAGGCCCAGGCGGGCAGATCACGAGGTCAAGAGAGCGAGACCATCCTGGCTAACACAGTGAAACCCCACCTCTACTAAAAAATACAAAAAAATCAGCCGGGCGTGGTGGCATGTGCCTGTAATCCCAGCTACTCAGGAGGCTGAGGCAGGAGAATTGCTTGAACCTGGGAGGTGGAGGTTGCAGTGAGCTGCAATCGCACCACTGCACTCCACCCTGGGTGACAGAGCAAGACTCCATCTGAAAAAAAAAAAGTGAGTCTGGCCCCCTTCTGCTCTCCTGCTGTTGCCCTCTCTTGCCCTTCCACCTTCTGCTGTGGGATGATGCAGCACAAAGGCCGTCACCAGATGCCACCATCATGCTCTTGGATTTCCCAGCCTCCAGAATTGTGAGCCAAATACATGTATTTTCTTTATAAATTACCCGGCCTGTGGTATTCTGTTATAGCAACACAAAATGAACTAAGACAGCAGTATCCTTTATACTATTTTGCACTTTGCATTTTTCACTTAAGAAATTATCTTGTAGAGCTTTCCAAGTCAGTACTGCATAATATTTTATTATATGCATCTATCATAATATATTTAAGTAGTCCCCTATTGACTAGACACAGTCCCTTATTGATGGTTATGTTTTAGTTATATATGACTGTATAACATATTATCCAGAAGCTCTGTGGCTTAGAAATACAATAAAATGGGCCGGGCGCAGTGGCTCACACCTGTAATCCCAGCACTTTGGGAGGCTGAGGTGGGTGGATCACGAGGTCAGGAGATCGAGACCATCCTGGTTAACACGGTGAAACTCCGTCTCTACTAAAATTACAAAAAGTTATCCGGGCACAGTGGCAGGCGCCTGTAGTCCCAGCTACTCGGAGGCTGAGGCAGGAGAATTGTGTGAACCTGGGAGGCGGAGCTTGCAGTGAGCAGAGATCACACCACTGCACTCCAGCTGGGGCAATAGAGCGAGACTCCATCTCAAAAAAAAAAAAAAAAAGAAATACAATAAAATTATTTTCTCATACAGTTTTTGCTGGTCAGAAATTTGAGAAGGATACATCTGGGCAGTGCTCACTTGGGGTCTTTAATGTGGCTGTAGTTAGATGCTAATTGAGGCTGAAGGTATCTGAAGGCTCCACTGGGACTAGAAGATCTATTTCTTTCTTTCTAAAAATATATTTATTATTACTGTTTTTGGAGATGAGGTCTCAGTATGTTGCTCAGGCTGATCTCGAACTGGGCTCAAGCAATTCTCCCACCTCAGCCTCCTGAGTATCTGGGACCACAGGTGTGTGCCACCAGGCCTGGCTAATTTTTCATTTTTTTGTAGCAATGGGAGTCTCACCGTTTTTCTCAGGCTGGTCTCAAACTCCTGGGTTCAAGCAGTCCCCTACCTCAGTCTCTCAAAGTGCTGGAATTACAGGCATGAGCCACCATACCCGACTCAAGAAAATCTATGTCTAGAGTTACTCACTCATACAGCTGGAAAGCTGGTGCTAGCTGTAGGTAGGGGGACTCAGTTCCTCTCTATGTGGATCTCTCCACAGAGCTGCTGGAGTGTCCTCTGGAAGCTGTCCAGGAAGCTGAGGCAGAAGCTGTGATGCCTCTTATAACCTATCCTTGGAAGCCACACACCTTTGCTTCCACCACATTCTATTGGTTATGGCACCTACAAAGGTTTGCCCAGGTTCAAGCAGAGGGAATTGACCCTACCTCTCAAAGGAGGAAGCTAACATCACATTATATGAAGAGCATGGGAAATGGGATATATCAGTGCTTCCATCTTTAGAAAATACAATCTGCTATAGGTTATTTCCAATATTTTGCTATTACCATATGTTAGTAAGTAGATTTTAAAGACTTTGTATATGTATTGCCAAACCTCCTTTAGAAAGTTGTACTAATTTAGATTCCAACCCCTTGTGATTGAGAAAGTCAATTTCTCCACGTCCTTACTAGCACTAAGTTTATCTTTTAATTAAAAATCTCTGCCAATTTGATATGCAAGAAATGGTATGTCATTGTTTTAAGAAAATTCTTTCTAAGAAAGCATAAGAGCTAAATTTGAGTAGCAGTATCTATATTAGTTTGCTAGTTTAGTTGCTATATTAGTTTCTGCCATAAGAAAATACCACAAACTGGGTCACTTAAACAACAGAAATTGATTGTCTCATAGTTCTGTAGGCTGCACGTCTAAGATCAAAGTGTCACAGGTTGTTTTCTCCTGAGGCCTCTTTCCTTGACTTGCAGACGGCTGCCTTCTCAGTGCTGCCTTTCCTGTGCACACGCATCCCTGATGTCTCTTCTTTTCCTTTCCTGTTCTTTTTTTTTTTTTTTAGATGGAGTTTCACTCTTGTTGCCCAGGCTGGAGTGCAGTGGCGCGATCTCAGCTCACTACAACCTCCACTTCCTTGGTTCAAGCAATTCTCCTGCCTCAGCCTCCCCAGTAGCTGAGATTACAGGCACCCGCTGCCACGCCTGGCTAATTTTTGTATTTTTAGTAGAGACAGGGTTTCACCATGTTGACCAGGCTGGTCACAAACTCCTGACCTCAGGTGATCCTTCCGCCTCAGCCTCCCAAAGTGCTGGGATTACAGGCGTGAGCCACCGCGCCCAGTCTGCCTCTTCTTTTTCCTATAATGATACCAGTCATGTTGGATTAAGGCCCTCATGACTTCCTTTAATCTTAATTACCTCTTTAAAGGCCCTATCTCCATATATAATCACACTGGGGACTAGGGCATCACCGTATAGATTTTGGGGGGACATAGTTCAGTCTATAGCAGCACCTTTACTGATTTGCTGAGTAATCTTGGGACAGTCACATATCTCTCTGAACCTCAGTTTTCTTATCTGTTTAATGGAGATATACAACATTTCCTCTTCCTCTTTCTCAAAGGGTTGTCATGACAAATTAGATAGAACCTGTGGAACTGAGCATGGTGGCTCATGCCTGTAATCCTAGCACTTTTCAAGGCCGAGGCAGGAGGATTGCTTGAGCCCAGGAATTTGAGAACAACCTGGGCAACACGGTGCAATCTCATCTCTACAAAAACATTTTAAAAAGTTAGCCAGGCATGGTGGCATGTTTCTGTGGTTCCAGCTACTCAGGAGACTGAGGTGGAAGGATTACTTGATCCCAGAGGGTCAAGGCTGCAGTGAGCCACGATCAGGCCACTATACTCCAGCCTGGGCTACAGAGCAAGATCCTGTCTGAAAAAAATAAAAGGAACATGTGAAAGGGTTCTGGAGAATATAATTATTAACGCATAAAATGCTTACAATTTAGGTCTCAATTCTGAGTTTGCACAACATGAGATACCCTTTGTTGACCTGAGTAGTACATTGATAGTATAGACGGATGTATCAGTTATGTAATGCTATGTAACAAACCATCCCTAAACTTAGTAACTTAGAACAGCTGTTTATTATTTCTTGCAATTCTGTGGGTTGGCTAGATGGTTCCTCTGCCGTTTTCATTCACATAGCAACAGTCTGCTAACGGCTTGGCTGGGTTAGGTGGTCTAGACTGGCTGGGGTGCCTGGGCCTCTCTCTTCCTGTGGTCTTTCAGGCCAGGTTCCTCACGTAATTATGAAAGCACTCCAAAAGCACAAAAGCAGAAACCCAGCCTCAGAAACTGCCCAGCATCACTTTTTTTTTTTTTTGAGATGGAGTCTCACTCTGTCGCCAAAGCGTACGATGGTGTGCTCATAGCTCACTGCAATCTTGGTCACCTGGGCTCAAGTGATCCTCCCACCTCAGCCTCCAGAGTAGCTGGGACTACAGGACTATGCCTAGCTAAGTTAAAAAAAAATTTTTTTTTTGGCCGGGCGTGGTGGCTCACACCTGTAATCCCAGCACTTTGGGAGGCTGAGGTGGGTGGATCACCTGAGGTCGGGAGTTCGAGACCAGCCTGATCAACACGGAGAAACCCAATCTCTACTAAAAATACAAAATTAGCTAGGCATGGTGGTGCATGCCTGTAATCCCAGCTACTCAGGAGGCTGAGGCAGGAGAATCGCTTGAACCCGGGAGGTGGACGTTGCGGTGAGACAAGATCGCGCCATTGCACCCCAGCCTGGGCAAAAAGAGCGAAACTCCATCTCAAAAAAAAAAAAAAAAAAAAATTTGTTTTTTTGTGGAGGCTGGGTTTTACCATTGCCCAGGCTGATCTCAAACCCATGGCCTCAAGCGATCCCAGCTCTGCCTCCCAAAGTGCTGGGATTTCAGGCATTAGCCACCATGCCCAGCCTGCTCAGCATCACTTGGGCCACATCCTATTGGTCACAGCAAGTCACAAGGCCAACTCAGATTCAAGGGGAGGTGAAATAGATTCCACCTTGTGGTAGCGGAAGCAACAAAGTTACATTGCAAAAGAGCATGGACACAGGGAACTTGATTCTGTTTGGGGCTATTATTGTTACAATTCTCCATGGGGACCCTTTGCAAAGCCCATATGTATCAGTCCCCATACTGAATCAGCATGCCCCACACATTCTCCCAGAGACTAGTGGACTTTGCCCTGCCCTTATTCTTTTGTGTGTGTGTGTGTGTGTGACGGAGTCTTGTTCTGTTGCCCAGGCTGGGGTGCAGTGGTGCAGTCTCGGCTCCCTGCAACCTCCACCTCCCGGGTTCAAGCGATTCTTCTGCTTCAGCCTCCCGAGTAGCTGGGACTACAGGCATGCACCACCATGCCCGGCTAATTTTTGTATTTTTAGTAGAGATGAGGTTTCACTATATTGACCAGGCTGGTCTCGAACTCCTGACCTTGTGATCCACCCTCCTCAGCCTCCCAAAGTGCTATGATTACAGGCATGAGCCACCGCGCCCGGCCAGACTTTGCCCTTATTCTTGGCAATGATCCAGTGTCTCCCAATTTGCATCTAAGCCCATTCTCAGCCAGTCCAGCTCCAGAACCCTGCCCACTGGCTGTGGCTCTGGTTTGGGGCTCTGTTTATACCCTCTGGCCTTGCTGATGTACCTGGGGATTTGAATTTGCATCACCCTGCTAGCCCTCCCACTCCTGACTAGCCCCTACTCTGTTTCCTGGAACTCAGCCCAGCCCAGCTCTCTCAGCTGCCTTCTGGCAGGGCCAGACCTGCTCTTCCCAAGAAGTTCATACAACACCAGTGGATTCTCTTGACCAATTTCCCAGGAAAACTGCTTAATACATCTAAAAGGGCAAAATAGTTCTTTCCACTTTGATTCACCTCAACCTAATAAGCTCCAATAATTCAGGCCTTTGAGAAATTCCACAATTTATGCTCCAAATTTCAGTCACATTTTTGTGTGTGTCTTACACATGTTCTTTAGAACTCATGAGTTATTGCTAATATAAATCTGTGTGGTTATTATTGATAAGAGCTATAAAGGAAGAGGTAATACCAAGACGGCAGAATCTCACAGCACAGTTTATTGGGAGGGCTGCCGAAAAGTTAACATGAATCACGTTTTCCTAATTGAATTGCATTTCCTGATGTAGCAGCAGGGCTTGCTGCCTAAGGACCTTCAGAGGGCTGTAAAGCCAAGCATCATCAAAGTGTTTGGTAATGAAGGTTTCAATTTTTACGGACCAACTCTTTTGTAAGGGGCACTTTTTGGTAAATTTATTAATTCGCTAATTATTGAAATGATTCTAGCATTGTAAGTTGTATTGTTAAGTAAAAAAAAGGTACACAATTGACTAGTTACGTATCTTTTGTGTAAAAAGGTGAGAAAATTAATATAGGATAATATGATATGATATAACATAAATATATAAAGTGTGTGTATCTCCTTTCTTTGGAAGTGTCTGGAAGAAACCAGTAACATTTTCTCATGGAAGAAAAAATGAGGCTGGACGCAGTGGCTCACGCCTGTGATCTCAACACTTTGGGAGGCTGAGTTGGGCAGATGGGTTGAGCCCAGGAGTTTGAGACAAGCCTGGACAACATGGTGAGACTCTGTATCTACAAAAAATACAAACAATTTGCCAGGTGAGGCTGAGCTGTAGTCCCAGCTACTCAGGAGGTTGAGGTGGGAGGATCACTTGAGCCTGGGAGGTTAAGGCTGTAGTGAGCCGTGATTGTGCCACTGCACTCCAGTTTGGGTGACACAGCAAGACCCTGTCTCTCCCCAACCACTCCAAAAAATGGGTGTCTGGCAGCAGGATGGGAGGGAGATTTTCTAGTTTACCTTTTGTACTTTTTGAATTGTACCATGTGAATGTATTGCCTATCCAAAATTAAATCACTACTGTGGGAGTGGGTACTGACTGGGAGGGGGCACAAGGGAGCCGTCCGGGGCCCTGCACATCTTCTGAGCCTTTGTCCTGGATCTTGATGGTTACATGGGTGAACACACATGAAAAGTCATCAATCCATACACTTAAGTTCTGTGCATTTTATTTTAAATTATGCTTCACAAAAAGTGATGTATTTTAATGAAATGATAAAATACAGTCAGCCCTCCATATCTGTGGGTTCCATATCCATGGATTTAACCAACCATGAATCAAAAATATTTTTTAAAATGGATGTTTGCATCTGTACTGAATACATATAGACTTTAAAAAGAATCATTATTCTCCCAGCCTGAGGAACATGATGAAACCCCATATCTACCAAAAATACAAAAAATTAGCTGAGTGTGGTGGCAGCGTCTGTCAAAAAAAAATCATTCTCTAAACAATATAGCCTAACAACTATTTACATACAAACATACACACACACACACACACACACATATATATATACACACTTTTTTTTTTTTTTTTTGAAACAGAGTCTCACTCTTGTCACCCTGGCTGGAGTGCAATGGTGTGATCTCGGCTCACTGCAACCTCTGCCTCCCAGGTTCAAGTGATTCTCCTGCTTCATCCTCTTGAGTAGCTGTGATTACATGTGCCTGCCACCACACTCAGCTAATTTTTTTTTTTTTTTTTGAGGTGGAGTCTTGCTCTGTCACCCAGCCTGGCGTGCAGTGGCATGATCGCAGCTCACTACAACCTCCCCCTCTTGGGTTCAACCATCCTTCTGCCTCAGCTTCCCCAGTAGCTGGGATTACAGGAGGGCACCACCACACTGAGCTTATTTTTATATTTTTGGTAGAGATGGGGTTTCGCCATGTTGGCCAGGCTGGTCTCGGACTCCTGACCTCAAGTGGTCCACCCACCTTGGGCTCCCAAAATGCTGGGATTACAGGCATGAGCCACCGTGCCCAGCCTGTTTGCATATTTTTTGCGGTATATTAGACATTATAAGTAATCTAGAGATGATTTAAAGCAGCAGTCCCCAAACTTTTTGACACCAGGGACTGGTTTTGTGGAAGACAGTTTTTCCATGGACGGGGGCATAAAACTGTTCCACCTCAGATCATCAGGCGTTATAGTCTCAAAAAGAGTGCACAGCTGAGATTCCTCGAATGCTCAGTTTGCAGTAGGGTTTGCGCTCCTCTGAGAATCTAATGCCGCTGCTGATCTGACAGGAGGGGGAGCTCATGCGTTCATGCTAGCTTGCCAGATGCTTGCCTCCTCCTATGTGGCTCCATTCCTAACAGGTACAGGCTGGTACCGGTCCACGATCTGGGGTTTGGGGACCCTCCAGATTTAAAGTATACGGAAGGATGGGCATAGGTTACATGCAAATACGATACCATTTTATATCAGGGACTTGAGCATCCGAAGATTTTGGTATCTGCGGTGGGGAGTGGGGGTCCCAGAACCAATCTCCCATGGATAGCAAGGGATTATTGTATATTACAAATAATTTTATTTATTTATTTATTTTACTTTAAGTTCCAGGATACATGTGCAGAGTGTGCAGGTTTGTTACATAGGTATGCATGTGCCATGGTGGTTTGCTGCACCCATCAACCCGTCATCTAGGTTTTAAGCCCTGTATGCATTAGCTATTCGTCCTAATGCTCTCCCTCCCCTTACCTCCACTCCCCCAAAATAATTTTAAGAATAAAGTCAGATCAGGATATATTGCCTTGCTCCACAAAAATAAATGTGTTTCTAAAAAGTTTACTCAAGCCCGTTTCTAGAAAGCGAAGCATAACTTCCAACTGGCTTCCATTGTAATGTCTAAGATGTATTCATGTACTGACTTCATTCAAGAAGTGCCAGTACTGGTGCTGGTCTGAGCACTAGGAGCCTGCTGGGGTGAACCCACCCACTCTGTGAGTCTGGCTTTGATGATGGAAAGGGAAAAGGAGAGGTGAATTGAGTCTCCTTGAAAGACTTGAGAAATTAGAGCCCAGCACCAGGCGTAGTGGCTCACGCTTGTAATCCCAGCACTTTGGGAGGCCAAGGCGGGAGGATCACCTGAATTCAGGAGTTCAAGACCAGCCTGGCCAACATGGTGAGACCCCGTCTCTACAAAAATACAAACATTAGCCGGGCATGGTGGCGTGCACCTGTAAAGCCCAGCTACTCGGGAGGCTGAGGCAAAGAATGACTTGAACCCAGGAGGTGGAGGTTGCAGTGAGCCAAGATTGTGCCATTGCACTCCAGCCAGGGTGACAGAGCAAAACTCCATCAAAAAA
>NW_012115599.1:10237758-10242742 GCF_000951035.1 Colobus angolensis palliatus
CCAGCCTGGGCGACAGAGCGAGACTCCATCTCAAAAAATAAAAATGAAAATAAATAAATAAATAAATAAAATGCTGACGCTGTCCGGGCGCGGTGGCTTATGCCTATAATCCCAATATTTAGGAGGCCATGGCAGGAGGATTGCTTGAGCCCAGGAGCTTGAGGTCAGTCTGGGCAACATAGTGAGACCCCATCTCTACAAAAATTTAAAAAATTAGCTGGGCGTGGTGGCATGCGCCTGTGGTTCCAGACATTCAGGAGGCTGAGGAAGGAGGATGGCTTAAATCCAGGAGGTCAAGGTTCTGATGGGCTCTGCAGTCCAGCCTAGGTGACAGAGCAAAACCCTGTCTCAAATAAACAAACACCCTACAAGAGGGAAGTGGCCTCAGGTTGGAGGCAGGCAAGCTGCTGAGCCTGTGATAGGACAAAAACCTGTGACTCATCCATGCTTCCTCCTTTCAGGGCAGAGCCCAGCAATGGCTGGACCTGCTGAGAGCAGCTGAGGGTGTTCTGGCCACTGCTGGGGCCACTCCATGTGTCCTGCTGACCACTGCCACCCCCTGGTGGTCTCTTATGAAAAAGCATCCTCACCCACCAGCGAGGTGGGGATGAGGGAACAGGGATGCTCCTCCCATCCCCCTTCCTCCCACCATTCACCTTTCCCTCTTGTCTTCCCATCTTTCTTCACTCTCTTTCCCTCTCCTTTCCTTCTCACTCTCCTCCCCTCTCTGCTTGTCTTATTGTTCTGCTACATGATGGAAAGAGCTTTGACCTTAGTTCACTGGGTTAAAACCTGGCTCTCGCATCTACGAGTTACATGACCAATTGAACCAATTACTAAACCTCTCTGAGTCGGTGTTCTCATCTGGAAATGGGGATAACTATGGATGATAAAATGACATAATCCACATAAAACACCTTGCACGGAGCCTGGCCCAATAGATGTTTATTATTATTATTACTACTATCATGACTGGCACTTGATAGGGGCTCACCCATCAGTTGTGGTAGTTTGCTTTCTTTATTCTTCGTCCCAGGTAACCCAGGCTGTATATTAGACTCGTGTGTACTCTTAAAAAGTACGCATGCGTCAGGTACGGTGGCTCACGCCTGTAATCCCAACACTTTGGGAAGTGGAGGTGGGAGCATCACTTGAGGCCAGGAGTTTGAGACCAGCCTGGGTAACATGGTGAAATCCCATCTCTACAAAAAGTTAAAAAATTAGCTAGGCACAGTGGCACACACCTATAGTCCCAGCTACTTGGGAGGCTGAGGTGGGAGGATTACCTGAGCCCGGGAGATGGAGGCTGTAGTGAGCCACGTTTGTGCACTCCAGCCTGGGCAACAGAGTAAGACTCTATCTCAAAAAAAAAAAAAAAAAAAAAAACAGAGAAAGTAGAGCCCAGAGAACACAGGAAGAGAAGTCAGCACTGCCTGATCGCCTCTACATCTGGGAGCTCGCTGGGCACTGTGCATGCTGGTACAACAGAAGTGACAAAGAATTCTTCTGAGAGGCAAGAGAGGAATTCAAAATTGGAAAACAGAACCATATACTAATAATCCACTCATTTGCTGAGCACTTTACCATTTTCTTTTCCTTTTCTTTCTTTCCTTTTATTTTTGTTTTTTTTTGTTTGTTTTTTTAATTTTTAAGACAGAGTCTTGCTCTGTCGCCCAGGCTGGAGTGCAGTGGCATGATCTTGGCTCACTGCAACCTCTGCCTCCCCAGTTCAAGTGATTCTCCTGCCTCAGACTCCTAAATAGCTGGGATTACAGGCATGCACCAGCACACCTGGCTAATTTTTGTATTTTTAGTAGAGACGAGGTTTCGCCATGTTGGCCAGGCTGGTCTCAAATTTCTGGCCTCAAGTGATCTGCCCACCTCAGCCTCCCAAAGTGCTGGGATTACAGGTGTGAACCACCGTGTCCAGCCCACTTTACTATTTGCTATATCCTTTTACACCTGTTACATAATTTGACTTTGAAATCATCCTATGAACGGATGGGGTGCATGTTCATCATCCCACCTTGTGAATGAGGAAGGAAGCCGAGACCTAGAGAGCAAAGTCACAGGAGGTGACAGAGCCTGTATTCAAACCCATGTTTTACAATTCTAAGTCTGATGTGCTCATTGCTGCTTTCCAGAGAGGTCTCAGATCATCTACACTGAGCTCTGGCTTCCCTATTTACCAGCTGTGTGATTTTGGGCAAGTTGCTGAACCTCTCTGTGCCTCCCTGTTCTCATTCTGTACAATGGAGCTGGTATAAGGATTACATGAGCCAATGAAAAGAAAGCACATGGTAAATGTTCATCAAAAATTAGCTTTTGTTTTTATTCCTAGAAAAAAAGAAAGTAAGACATGATGAGAATGGCAAAGATAAGAAATCTGAGAATCATAGACGAGGGTGAGAAGAACAGTTCTAGCATGTCAGTGCTCAGTTCCCCCAGGCAGTAAGAGTAGGAATAGGGTGACCAGGCAGAGGCCAGGGCAGGCCAGCAGTACCAGTAGGAAGATGCCCTCACCCCCACCTTGGCCTTCAACCTGAAGAAACTCAGTGTTTCCCTAGGCCCAAATCTAGCTGGCAGCCAGCCCAGGACAAAGATTGAGGACAGGAGTGGGGAAGAGATGGATAAGGCATCTTGGCCACCCTCGAGGGGCTATGGTCTGGTTGTACGATCAAGACAAGGCTATGTGAGCAAAGATGGCTTCCCTCAGTCTCCCCTGAATGCCAGGTTCCCTGTCCAGTGAGGTGCTGGTGAAAATGAAACAACTAACTCTTTGTTGGGGGATGACAGGTCAGAGGGGCTGATATGCCGATTTTCATGTTTGCCAGTTTCCATGGTGTAAATACTGTTATTGTGGCCATCTTCAAAAAGAAGCAGGTCCTGGCATCAAGCCACGAGGGCGGGACAGGCAGTAAGGTGAGGACAACGGTGTGGGGTCATGGTCAGAAGTTGGAGACCCGCATCCTGGTCTCTGAGAGAGTGCACCGAGATGCTACATGCCTTGGACACATCATTTTACCTCTTTGACCTCCAGTCACCTCAAGGAAGAAAATGAAAACATACCGTGTTGGAGGGTGGACAGAGCTGGTGTGAATCCAGGCCAGAGGGTATTTTTTAAGCACTTGCTATGTGCTAAGCCCTGGGATACAGAGATGTATAACAGACGGTCGTGCTGGGGAAGTGGGCAGATGTGAAAGCACCATGACCTCATCGACACAGTGGTGGCAATGATTAGTAAGTACGAGGTGATGGCCTTGCTGTGTCTGAGTCACAGAATTCATTCTGTCAGTCCCCAGATCTTTTGTTTTGTTTTGTTTGAGACAGAGTCTCACTCTGTCACTGAGGCTGGAGTGCAGTGGTGCTATCTTGGCTCACTGCAACCTCTGCCTCCCAGGTTCAAGTGATTCTCCTGCCTCAGCCTCCCAAGTAGCTGGTACTACAGGCATGCACCACCATGCCCAGCTAATTTTTATATTTTTTGGTAGTGACAGGGTTTCACCATGTTGCCCAGGATGGTCTCAAACTCCTGACCTCATGTGATCCTCCCGTCTCAGCCTCCCAAAGTGCTGGGATTACAGATGTGAGCTTGTATGTATTTCTTTATATCAGAAACTTTTAAAAGGTCATGAGCCCTATACACTCACCAGAATGTCTAAAATTATTAATTTTTAAAAAAAAAAAACTTCAAACCTGACTACACCAAATGCATGAGCAGGGGGAACTGTCTGTCATACATTGCTGGTAGGAATGCAAAATGGTACAACTGATAATGGAAAACAGCGTGGTAGTTTCTGATAAAGTTAGACACTTACTCAGTGACCCAATATTAGGTATTTACCTGAGAGAAAAGAAAATGTGTGCTCACACAAACACTGAACATGAATGTTTATAGTTCATAGAAGTATTATTCATAATTGCCCCAAACTGGAAATAACCCAAGTGTACTTCACCTGGTAAAGAGATGAACAGCTGTGATATGCCCATGCAATGGAATACTACTCAGCAATGAAAAAGGAATGAACTACTGACACGGGGAACAAAATGAATGAATCTCAAATATATAATGCTGAGTAAAGGAAACCAGCTCAAAAAGCTGTTGTTCCATTTAAAGGACATTTGGAAAAGGCAAGATTATCAGTCAGAAACAAATCAATGGTTACCAGAGGCAAGGAGTAGGGGTGTGTGTTGACTACAAAGGGTGGCATGGGGACACTTATAGGGGGATTGTGGTGGTAGCTGTATGACTGTACTCTTCTGCCAGAACAGAAAATATACCAACAAGGGTGGATTTTACAGTCTGTAAATTACACCTCAGTAAACCTAACAATGACAACACAAAGGTTGTGCACTCCCGCTTCCCTCTCCTGACGGCTACCTCATTTTGTTCCACAGTGAAGCCACTCCTCATACTCCCACTCAGACTAACCCCCTGGAAAAGCTTAGGTACCAGTGCCACAGAATTGACTCTGCTGTCACCGAGCCAGCTGCCTTCAGCATCATTGGCAAGTTTTAAAATGCTGATACAGGGGCCAGGCGCGGTGGCTCACGCCTGTAATCCCAGCACTTTGGGAGGCCGAGGCGGGCGGATCACGAAGTCAGGAGATTGACACCATCCTGGCTAACACGGTGAAACCCTATCTCTACTAAAAATACAAAAAATTATCCGGGCATGGTGGCGGGCGCCTGTAGTCCCAGCTACTCAGGAGGCTGAGGCAGGAGAATGGCATGAACCGAGGAGGAGGAGCTTGCAGTGAGCCGAGATGGCGCCACTGCACTCCAGCCTGGGCAACAGAGCGAGACTCCTCAAAAAAAATGAAAAAAGAAAAGAAAAAAAAGAAAAAAAAATGCTGATGCAGGCTGTGCGCAGTGGCTCATGCCTGTAATCCCAGCACTTTGGGAGACCGAGGCGGGTGGATCACCTGAGGTCAGGAATTTGAGACCAGCCTGGCCAACATGGTGAAACCCCGTCTCTACTAAA
>NW_012115599.1:10246424-10250077 GCF_000951035.1 Colobus angolensis palliatus
AAAAAAAAAAAACCCAAGCCTCAACACACTCACTTTTCAAAACTAGGTATCACATCTACCAATATGTCACTCATTAAAGCAAGTCATTGTAGGGGGCAGTGAGTCGAGATTGCACCACTGCAGTCTAGCCTGGGCAACAGAGTAAGACTCTATCTCAAAAAAAAAAAAAAAAAAGACCCCATGCCTCCCCCATCTCAGACCAATTAAATGGTTGGTGGTGCTTCAGTACAGGCATTGTTTTTTACATTTTTAAAATTAATTTACTATGTGTTTTTCACCAGTACTCTTTAAAAGCTCCCCAGGAGACACAGATGAGCAGCCCCAGTTGAAAACCACACTACGGTACCACCAGTCTGGGGTTACCTGGGGCCTTCCCAGTTTCAGCACTGGAAGTCCCATGGCCCAGGAGCCCCCTCCCCACAAGGCAAACTGAGACACTCGGTTGTCCCCTTTCTAGAAAGGAATGGACCCATATTTTCTGCATCCCAGATTGGGACACATGGTCTGAGCGCAGATGGCTGAATCAATTCTGTGAAAGCACCACTTGGGGCAGTGGGTCCTGAGGCCACAGGGTCAGTCTGTGGCAGGAGCTGGGTTCAGGGTGGGGAGAGGTGGGCAGGAGAGCAGCTGGTAGTGGCTGGCAGTGGCTCAGTCGGACAGGTCCCCGTCGTTGGGCCAGCTGGGACTGCATCCACTAGCCGCCCGCCCCATGGCCTTCACCCAGCGGTCCTTCAGCTCCTCCGTCTCGGCCTTGAAAGTGTAGAGTTGGCCTGACTGCTGTAGCTGGAAGACCCGAGGGTCCCCCTGGGGCCCAACGGTCACCTGGTAGCCCAGCAGGGGGATGGAGGTGTGAGCCCTCATGTCCTGGGGAGAGGAGAGAGCAGTGGGCCATTGTCCCCTCTCGGTCCTACTGCCCCAGATAGCCATTGTGAAGGTAACAGCCACTCACACACAGCTCACACCTCAAATTCCCATGGGTTGGGGGTGGGCTGGTGAAAGCCATTGAGGAAGAGGAGAGAAGAAATGGCTGCCTCTGAGGGCAAAGCAGTGGTGACCTAGAGTCAGGGCCCAATTCTGAAACTTACTAACCTTGAGACTCCAGGATACCACATCCTCAATGGGCCTCAGTTTCCCTATCTGACATATGGAGCTAGCAATATTCACCCCTGACCCCCATCACACACATGCTGTGGGAAGGCCAGGGCCTGGTGGGGGACGGGCAGGTGGTGGCCTTACCTGAGGGGCAGCGTAGACGTAGAGCACGAGAGGGTCATCCCGAGGGATCACACACCAGCCCCGGGGGCCACTCTTGCCCCACTTGTCCCCGATGAGCTGCAGAAAGCTGCACATCAGGCTCTGGTCAGGCGTGGCTGAGGACCCTTTCTAAAAGCAGAAGGAGGGACTGTCAGGGAGCAGAGCAGCCACAAGTGCCAGATGTTGGTCTGGGGGCTTGACAAGCACTATCTCCAATCTTTACAGCAGTACTGAATGGAGAGGTCCTCGGTCCTTGAGACTCAGAGAGGTCCCATCAAGTGCCTGTGGTCACACAGCTAGCTGGCCAGTGGCAGAGCTGCGGTCAAACGCCAGCCTGCCTGAACCTGTCGTGTGTGTGCCCACAAGGGGCAGGTGCCAGGAGGGTGCCTGGAGCTGCTCCAGGAAACAGAATTGGGCCCTGAGAAGGGGCTGAGCATCTCCAGGGGCAGGCTGTGTTGCCTAGTGGTCAGGGGGGTCCTGGGTCTGGAAGAATGGGGAGGATTAGAAAGGGGGCAGATGCTCATGGAAAGAGGCCAACTTTTTTTTCTTTTTTTTGAGATGGAGTTCCACTCTTGTTGCTCAGGCTGGAGTGCAATGGTGCAATCTCGACTCATTGCAACCTCCACCTCCTGGGTTCAAGAGATTCTCCTGCCTCAGCCTCCTGAGTTGCTGGGATTACACGAATGCACCACCATACCTAGATGATTTTTTTTTTTTTTTTTTGTATTTTTAGTAGAGACAGGGCTTCACCATGTTGGCCAGGCTGGTCTCGAACTCCTGATCTCAGGTGATCCATCCACCTCGGCCTCCCAAAGTGCTGGGATTACAGGTATGAGCCATCCCACCTGGCCAAAAGAGGCCAACTTGAACCTGGGAGTGAATCTCAGCTGGCACAGGCTGGACATTCTCCCACCTCCCAGAGACAGTGGGATGTCAACCTGGCCTTCATGAGGGAGGGGCAGTGGATGGTGGTACCGATGCTGGGCTGGATGACGTTGTATTTGTGGTGCTTAGCTGAGTACAGTTGTACCCCCACGAGGGAGCACCTGTGGGGGCAAGTGTGGCTCAGTGAGGCCCCCAGGGCGACAGAAAGAACATCTGTGGCTGAGATCAGAGAGCTGGCTCCTAACTTGCTGTGTGATCTTGGGCAAATCACTTCTCCAGCCCTGGGTCTCCATGGGATAAGACCGACTGGCTCCTGGAGTCCCTTCCAGTTAGAATGGAGTGTCCAATCTGTCTGACCTGGAGCCTCAGTGTTCCCATCTGTAAAATGGAATCAGTGACCAGCTGTTGTCACCCTGGGACTGTTGGTGCAGGACGTGGGGATGTGAACAGGAGCTGTCCAGAGCGGGCGTACTATTGGATGGGGACATAGAGGAAGCGCAGAAGAATGTGGACGACAGCCTGCAGCCAAAGGGTACCTCCATTTGGTGACAGGCTCCACACTGCCTGGGCTGTGGGGAGAGACCTGGGGTCTGTGGGCAGAGAGAGGAGGAGGGAAAGGAGGGAGGGTGTGACCACGGCTGGCTTGTTCCTCAGCATTGGACAGTGTCAGCCCAGGGTGGTTGCTGGGCACACATTCCCTGAAAAGAGGACGGATAGTGAGCGTGGGGACAGTGGCCCTCACCTCCAGGATGCCCCGCCTCTTGTCCTCCTTGGCCTCGGGGAGCACGTTTCCGGTGAGGAATGTGTAGCAGTGGAGGCAGACTCGGTTGGGCCTATTGTCGTCGTATTTCAGCTCGGCCCGGTAGTCGGAACACCTGGCACACACCACCTGAGGGGGACACACACAGGGGGGTGTGGGGCTGAGACCAGGCACCAGAGGGCTGGGCTCCTGCCTTGGCGGGCAGGTGAGGGCATGAGAGCAACCAGGGACTGGGGGAGGAAAAGAAAGCTTCGAGAGAGGAATGGAGGCAGAGCAGGAATGGTGCCCGATGCTGGTGAGGCCCAACTGCCTGGAGGCTGCAGTGCATGGGGGAGCTCGGGCTCGGGGCTCTTAGGCTGAAAGTTCAAGACCCGGCCCCCACCGCGAGGGCCATAACTTCTCTCTCCTCTAGATTCCCTCTGAGTGAGGGTAGCCGTGAACCCAAGGGCTTGCCCCAGACAGACCGCTGGCATCTGATTCAATTTTCCAAGTGCCGTCCTCTCTGCCATCTCACCTGACCCTCCCAAAGACCCCACCAGGCAAGCAGGGCCCAGCTTTTGTCCTCTCCTGACCCTGAGAGCCACACTGTTAAATGGCAGACAGGCCCTCCACAAACAGGGTGTGTCTTTCAAGACTCACAGTTCAGCTTTAAGACTCAGGTGGCCATCCTGGCTAACACGGTGAAACTCCGTCTCTACTAAAAATACAAAAACTAGCCGGGCGAGGTGGCGGGCGCCTGTAGTCCCAGCTACTC
>NW_012115599.1:10250541-10253492 GCF_000951035.1 Colobus angolensis palliatus
AGGCTTGAGCCACCGCGCCTGGCCGAGTCAAGTGTATTTTCATCTAAAAATGATAGGCTGGTTGTTTTTACATGGGTACTCTGTGGAGTGGGGCCCACCCTCAGTTCACCACGAAGACATCCCCCCAAGGCTGACATGGATCATGCTGGGAAACCAGGTAAAAGGGGCCTGGGAAGACTCAGAGAGGAACTCTGGGTGCCTCAAGGCATGACTGCAAGGAAGACTTGGCACCACGGGGAGCACAGATGTGGGCTTGGAGATGGAGCGCAGGAGAAAGGGGCAGAGCGGGGAGTGTTGTTCGTCAGGCAGCCCCAGCCCTCAGGGAGCTCCTCTGTGTGCCTAGCACAGAGTGTGGCCTGGCAGGGACGTGGAGAAGAAGGCCTGGCCCTGCCCCACCCTCACAAGGATTCCCGTCTGGCAGGCAGGGGAGACAGAAACTGGCACCCGAACCACCGAAAGGATGACTCACTGGCTCAGCAGGCACGAAGGTCTGCACAGGCACGAGAAACCTACGGCCAGGGCACAGCCCCACACGGGGCTTCGGCTACCTTAGGAGCATTTTATTTTTTTATTGAGAGATTTCAATGTTTAAATATAATTAGTAAATTTTTTTCATCTAACAACTTTTAATTTTGAAAAATTTCAAACCGACAAATTGAACAAATCATACAATGATACCACCCACTGAATTCACTAATTATTAACATTTGTGCCACATTTGCTCTCTGTCTCTCTCTATGTGTATTTTATTTTTTTCTGAACCATTTGAGAATAAATTACAGGCATTATGACACCTCACCCTTATATATGTAGCTGGTGTCTCCTAAGAACAAGCCATTCTTCTACCTATCCACGGTGTCATGGTCACACTCAGGAAATTTCACATTGATACAGTATTATTATTTTTATTTTTTTGAGATGGAGTTTTGCTCTTGTTGCCCGGGCTGGAGTACAGTGACGCGATCTGGGTTCACTGCAACCTCCACCATCTGGGTTCAAGCGATTCTCCTGCCTCAACCTCCCGAGTTGCTGGGATTACAAGTGTACACCACCACACCCGGCTAATTTTTGTATTTTTAGTAGAGATGGGGCTGTTGGTCAGGCTGTTCTCGAACTCCTGGCCTCAGGTGATCCGCTCACCTCGGTCTCCCAAAGTGCTGGGATTACAGGTGTGAGCCACTGCACCCAGCTGATACAATATTATTATCTAGATATGTTACAAAATCAAATTGCTCCCAGTGGTCCCAAGAGCGACCTTGATGGCTTTATTTTACCCCAGAAAGAATCCAAGCAAGGATCATACATTTAATTTAGTTGTCAGAATATTTTCTATCTTAAGCTGGAAGGCAGCTGCATGCGTGTTGTTATTCTTTGTGCCTCTTTGTAGTTCACTATTTTAAGTAATTTTTAAAGAACTACTTTCATTCACAAGTGTGAATCAGTTCAACTCTAATTTACAGATGTGAATCACCAGGAACAGTAGCCAATCCCCACATCCTTTCTGTTTGGCTTTGGGATGTAACTCTGCATCTGAATGCAGGTGTGTTCCCAGTCCTAGAAATGGACTGTGTCCTGATTGCAGTTTAACACGTTTTGCGGACACCTCCCTGACTGGCCCCAACCTGTCCAGCTAGACTCCTCCTGTCCTCTGGAGGTCATCAAAGACTGAGGTTGCAAAGGGCTTCTCTGTTTGCAGAGTAAACAGAGGGGGTTGTGATGTCAACAGAGTACAGCTCAAGTACAGCAGATGCTTAAAAAGCAAAGCGAGATCTGCCTCTGATAACGGGGACTGGGTTGATAAGAGGAGAAACTGGAGGGACACAGTTCCTTCCTCAAGAAGCTGGTAGCTCACCCGCACTGGATGCCCTACCTGAGCTATGGAGGAGGGGGAAAGAGAAAGAGAAGGAGAGGGAAGGGAGAGAATGTTTTTTGGTCGAATCCTCACTGCCACACTGGCGGTGGGTTTCATGATCCCCATGGTGGAGGTAAGGAAACTGAGGCCTGAACCAGTAGGCAGAGTTGGCAACAGAATCCATCAGGTGCCAGGGTGCTGAGAGTTTGCAGAGAAGAGAGGACAGTTAGCCAAAGCAGGTAGAGAAAAGAGGATGACAGGGGTAGGTGGGTGCATAGTGGGCATGGGCCTGGTGAGGTGGTGGGGCAAGGCCTGAGGGGGTGCGGGGCTGGATGCCCCTCCACTGGAACTGGAGACCATTTCTCAGCTCTGGGTCTCAGGGTCATGGAAAATGATGATAAGAAGGCAGGTAAATTCATAGGATCAGCTTCAGAGGTGCCTTGAACAAGTAATTAAATCCTCAATGGGTCTCACTTTCCCATTTATAAAATGGGAGCATAGCAGCCCCCTGAGGTGTGCTGTGAGGGCCAGATGAGCTAGTGCCCAACGCCACTGGGCTGCACTGGTTGAAGCCAGCAGATTTGGCCAGGATGGGGACAGCAGGGCCTGAGCTGGGAGGGTAGAGGCCCAGGTGGGGCAGGTAGAGCCCTAAATGGGATAGGTAGAGGCCTGGTGACACAGGTAAAAGCCTAAGTGGGACAGGTGGAGGCCTGGGTGACACAGGTGGAGGCCTGGGTAACACAGGTAGAGGTCTAGGTGGGGCAGGTGGAGGCTGAGGTGGGACAGGTAGAGGCCTAGGTGAGGCAGATGGAGGCCTGGGTGGGACAGGTGGAAGCCTAGGTGGGACAGGTGGAGGCTTAGGTGGGAAAGGTGGAGGCCTGGGTAGGACAGGTAGAGGCCGAGGTGGGACAGGCAGAGGCTGAGGTGGGGCAGGTGGAGGCCTGGGTGGGACAGGTGGAGTCCTGGGTGGGTCAGGTGGAGGCGAGGTGGGACAGGTGGAGGCCGAGGTGGGGCAGGTGGAGGCCGAGGTGGGACAGGTGGAGGCCGAGGTGGGGCAGGTGGAGGCTGAGGTGGGGCAGGTGGAGGCCGAGGTGGGACA
>NW_012115599.1:10253542-10262547 GCF_000951035.1 Colobus angolensis palliatus
CAGGTGGAGGCCGAGGTGGGACAGGTGGAGGCCGAGGTGGGGCAGGTGGAGGCTGAGGTGGGGCAGGTGGAGGCCGAGGTGGGACAGGTGGAGGCTGAGGTGGGATAGGTGGAGGCCGAGGTGGGGCAGGTGGAGTCCTAGGTGGGACAGGTGAGGCCTAAGTGGATCAAGGGGAGGCCTAGGTAGGAAAGGTGGAGGCCTGGGTGGGCAGGTGGAGGCAGGAGTGCTGGCAGGAGTACTCACGTAGCCGCAGGCCCGGCAGTGGTGGCGACGGCGCGTCAGAGCATTGAAGGGCTCCTGGCAGCGCATGCACATGGTCACCATCTTGTCCCGGACCCACTGTGGTGCTCGGAGGCCCAGCTCCTCAGACTGCAGCTGTGGGTTAAGGGGAGTTGGGCAGGAATGGGCCCTTGGTGACCCTCTTCTGCCCATCCTCCGAGGACCCGAGGCCCCGTGTCCACCTGCTGTGGCAGGGATTCTGTGTGTTGGGCTTCCCTGTGGCTTTCACAGGAAGCTGACTGACCTGATCGAGGCCTTATGATAGGTTAGTTACCATTATTCCCATTGTATAAGTGAGGAAACTGAGACCCAGAGAGGTCAAATGACTCAGCAGTCACCCAGCAAGCCAGAGTTGAGCTCAAATCTGAACTCAAACCACAGATATCCTCCCCAGCCCCTACCCCACTCACCTTCCATCTTCCCTGAGACTTTACATTTGTCAGATACTTTCAAACCCAAAACCCTGCTGCCCCCTGCAGCTGGAGCTGCAGAGACATAAACCCTTCCCCATGACAGCTGTACAGAGAGGCTCCCGAAGGAAGCGTTGCTAACGGGGAATGCTCAGGCACTGAGTCGGGGGATGCGCTGTGAGGGCTTCCCCTGGTCCCTTCAGTCTCTCCTGGCAGGTGACATTCCCTGTCCCTCCAAGCTGGTACAAGTAGAACAGAGAGGGAACAAGCTCTGTTTGGGTTGGTGGCTCCAGCAACGGATGAAAAAGCTTTCATTTACCTCCTGCTCCTGGGTGTCTCCCTCAGGCCCCTGGGCCGCAGCCTTGAAGGTTTCATTCCGCTTCTCAATGTGGTCAATGGCTGCTTGGAAGGCCTGGGGTGCGGGGAGGGGGAGGGTTGGGGCTTGAGGTGTGGGAGGGAGGGGTTGCTCCTCTGTGCATCCATTCACACATGCAACAGACAGGGCTGAAAGCCCACTAGGTGCCAGGTGCTGGATTCTACACACACACAGGCTACCTTATCAGAGGAGAAACTACCAACCCCAGGTTACAGATGTACAAACTGAGGCTCAGAGAGGGTAAGTGACTGGCCCTGGACTGCCCAGCTGGGCAATGAGAAGCAGCAAGATAGGAACCCAGATCCGTCTCCAAACTACCACAGAGCAGCTCCTTAGGAAGAGCAGGGAGCAGCTGGGCACACGCAGGTGTGGGAGCGTGCACACACACACACGCATGCACACACAAACATATACACACACAAAGACACACACACACATGCACGTACACACTCACATACACACAAACACAGACACACACACACACAAACACATGCACACACATGCATGCACACAAACACACATATACACAAACACACACGCACACACATGCATGCACACACACACACAGACATGCACACACAGATGCACAAACATGCATACACACATGCACACACACACATGCATACACACACCACTCCCTGCCCCTCAGCCCGAATAGGCTAGGGAGAATCCCAGGAGCTTCATCAAGATAACCCATTACTGCGAAAGAAAAAACAAAAAGAGAAAGGAAAAAGACTCCCGGAAGCCCTGGAGCGTTCCCATACCTGCATCCAGGAAATCATTTCCTCCTGGGACCTGCTCGGAAAGTGAACACAGGTGTTGAGGAGATCAGCCCCTCCCAGTTTTCCTGCCTGGCCCTGGGCTGCCACCCCAGCTCCTTTACCGGGCCTGCAGCTCCAGGCTGCGCTGCTTCCCAGACACCAGGAAGGAGTGGGGGAACTCAGCGTCCATCAGCTCCCGCACCTGCCGAGAGGAAGGAGGCAACCGGCTCAGACTCGCCATACCCCAGGTCCCAGGCGCAGCCCTGTAGAGAGGAGGGAGGTGGATTGTGCCCAGGGGACATTCAAATTTGAGAGACAGGGATGCAGAGCTTGTTCGCCACCTCCCTAATCCTGTTGAGCCAAGCAAATGCTCCTACAACTGGGCCTCCCTCCAAGCAAATGGACCTATGGCTCCTGGAATTTTAGCAGCAGCTAAGTTGACCCAGTGTGAGGTGGAGATGACAATTTCTGACAATAGATTCAACAAAAAAGGGGCAAAAGAAGGATTCCACCCCAGGTTTTCAGCCCCCAAGGGTAAGATGGAAGAACATCTATTTCCATCCTACCCCCAGAGTCCTGTAAGCACACTCTACTCCAGGCAGTGTGGAGAAAGATTTGCAAAGAGAACCGAAGACACAGGCCGAGAGCGCAAGAGCCTCTGTGTGGGGGAACTTCGTTGCCATTAAATTCCTCGAACACTTGAACTCCTCTGCTGCCTCCCATGCAGTGGCCAGGTCTTTGCACACTTCCAGGGCAGCTCACCATAACCCAGACAGCACTGAGTACAAGCACATCCTTCCCCAGCTTAGTTCTAGTCTGCAGCCTCACTCCCCAGTCTTTGCCTTAGAAGGGGCTGATGTGATTTGGTATTCGATGCCCTTGGCACTGGGGAGGTGGTCATATGGAACGGGCCAAATACCTCTTTGTGTGCAAGGGATGAGGGGCTGGATCTGGGCAGAACGGGACAAACCTGTGGCTCAAAGGCCAGTTAGGAAGCAGCATCATAGATGGTCCCGGCCTGCCCAGGTGCACTGGAGAGACAAAAGAGGTTTCTAATTGGGTCAGGGAGAGAGTAAAGGGAAAAGAAGGGAGAAATCCCAGGTTTGCAGTCCAGAAATAGGAAGAAATATCATGCTTTTGACAGAAAAAAGGGAACTGGGAGCTCCTGACCTGAGGGTCTAGGCTGCCCCAGGGATGTTCATACAGAGGCTTCCAGCTCCCCAGCAGGTTTCAAGAGGAGTTTCCCAAGCTCTGCTGAGCCGAGCCTCAACCACTCTCCCCAGGGCTGGGTCAATTCAATCCCCTGCTAGTCCATACTGTACCTTTGTAATAATTAGAAAAGGACAGCCTTCCTCAAAACACTTTACTGACATCTGTTGGCAAACTGGCATAATACCTAGATATTGTTGGAACAAGACATTTGACTGCCATCTGCCGGACAATTCTCACTATAAATACACCATCTATGATATTGTATCAAAATCTGCTAATCTGCAGTTGGCTGCAGAAGACAACCTCTTACATGAGGTATCCTTGTGCAGTGTACAACCTGCACAACTGTACGTGGAGCCCCTGGATATGTGTGCCCACATCCCTTCCTTCTTCCCAGGCTGGTCCTGTGTGGGGTGGCAAAAATACTAAGACCAAGTCAGACCTTGGGGAGAATCAGCTGCTGAGAACCAGGCCTCCCTGATACCTAGGAAGGAGGAGGCCAGGGAGTCATAGGCCAATAGGAACCATCATGATGCTCAAAGGTGAGATTTGCTTCCAAACCTCAGACTCAGAAAATAGTTCCTGCACAGAAGTAGGGTGAGTGGACAGTTCTGCACTTGCCAAGCCCATGCCATCCAGGAGAGGGTGCTCTGCGGCTGCTGGAGTATCAGACATGCTAGCCAAGACTAGCACACACAGGGCCAGTGAGCTCTCAACACACACCCAAAGCATCTGATGCTCTCAGGCTCGGCTCTCTCTGTTTTCTCTCTATGACTCTGTTCTGGTTTCTATATCTGTCGATCTCTATTTTTCTATGCCTGGGCCTCTGACAGTCCTTTGGCAGGGCCACCTGTCTCCGTTTCTCTGTCTGTAGCTCTCCATAAACCTGCCTTTCTCAGCCTCATTCACCAAGGACTCCAGACGTACAAGCCTGCACACGCCTTGGTCTATGGGACATTCTGGTCCCTTTAGGATGGAAAGCTAGATGCCAGGGCCAGGGCTGCACTGGTAAAAGACTTCAGTCAGCGCAGGTGTAGGGGTGAGCTGTGAACCCATGTTCCCTCATCAGCCTTCATCATTCCCAGGCTGCACGCCACCCCCAGGCCCTGGATTGCTCTAAATGCCAAGCAACCCCAGTCAGGAGCAGGGAAGGGGCTCTTTTGCTGGGGTCTCTGGAGGGTAGAGCATTCTGGTGCAACTCCTGCCTGCAGCTCCCTTCTGGGGCCAAAGCAGGTAGGGGTGATGGTGGATGAGAGAGGGCCAAAAGCAGACCAGACCTCTGCTTCTTCCAGCAGCCCTCAGGGCACACCAGGACTCAGGAGCCAGCAGAGAGGGGTGGTTAGGAAGCTTCTCTGACCATGTCCTCCATGATGCCAGAAATTCCATCAGAGGCGTTAACCCTCTGGATTGAAGCCTTAATAGGCGACAGCAGAGCGTGGTGATTAGATGCAGAAGCGCCAGCCTTTGTTACACCTGCATCTAAATCCTGGCTTGGTCACTCAAACTAGCATTTGCGATATGATCTTCAAGCAAGTTACTCAAGTTAGAAAGGTTTTCTAGGGCCTTGGTTTTCTCATGTTTAAAAATGGGATTAACTACAGATACACTCACACACAGGCAGGCTGTACCAGGCTATTCACTGCAGCCTCATTTGCAGCTGCTGACAACTGAAAACAATCTAAGTGTCTCTCAGCAGAAGACGGAAGAAATTCCGGTGCATCCGCACAGTGGGACCCAATGCAGCTGGGCAGAAGGATGAGGAAGCTCTCAAGTACAGGGACACCTCAGTCTCCAGCATTTGCAGTTAGTTAAAACAAGCAAAGTGCAGAAAAATGTGTAGAATATACCACTGCTTCTGGTTTAAATGAGGAAACAATCCTATTATATATCATTTGTTTGCTAGGCGAAGACCACCTCTGGAAGACCTCACGAGAAGCAAGGGTTGCCTTCAGGAAGGGGAACTAGGGGGTAGAGTGGGGAGGAGACTTTCATTGTATATATTTTTTATATTATTTGACTTTAGAATGTGTATAATCTGTATTTTTTAAGTAGTAAAATTAAAATATTTTTGAAAGATAAAAAACAGGCTGGGTGTGGTGACTCACACCTGTAATCCCAGCACTTTTGGAGGCTAAGGCAGGTGGATCACTTGAGGTCAGGAGTTTGAGACCAGCCTGGGCAACGTGGTGAAACCCCATCTCTCCTACCAAAAATACAAAAATTGGCCGGCATGGTGGCTCGCACCTGTAGTCCCATTTACTTGGGAGGCTGAGGCAGGAGAATCGCTAGAACCCAGGAGGCGGAGGTTGCAGGGAGCCGAGATTGTGCCATTGCACTCCAGCCTGGGCAACAGAGTGAGACTCCGTCTAAAAAAAAAAAAAAATCCAGAAGATTCTAACAGCCCCTGCATCATGGGTCTGTTAGGAGGATCTGGTGGATCCCCCATGGGGACACCCAGTCAATGGACTCCATGACGGACTACTGGCCCTGCTCATGTGCCATAATCTCTGGATGAAGTAGATGGGGACACACATAAGCCAGCCGCTGAGCTGACACTGGAGACCTTTCCTACTCCAAACATGGTCTGCGCTTCTACAGTATCAGCGTACACTGCCCAGGACATGTCTCATTTCATTTAATTCCCAGAATCCTGCAGGTGGAGTCAGTTGTCAATCCATCTTAACTGGGAGCTGGTTAGAAATGCAGGATCTCAGGCCCCCCACCACCTAGACCTCCTGACTCAGAACCTGCATTTTCACAACATGCCCAGAGCATTCTCACACACATGAAAGTTTTCGAAGCAGTGGTATAAACAGTAGGGAAAGCAGAGAAAGGCCCAGCTGGCTCATGCACTGCCCCAAAGGGAGGGCCAGGCCTGTGGGAAGCTGGGAAGGACGGAGCAGGAGGGCTAGGAGCCCAGAGGGGAGAGCTCTAGCCCCACACTCTTCCATCTCCACATTTGCCCAGTCCCTGCAGGGGTTTGGTTCTCTGATTGAGAACCTGGTTGGCCCCTCCTATTACTCCCTGTACTTAGTCCCACCCTTGAGGTGGAGCCCAGTGGTGTTCAGGGGGCCTCTTACCTTCATCCCGGCCACGTCGATGCGGGTCCTCACCTGGAACTGGGCACCGACCTGGATCACCCTGGGCACGCAGTAGAGCAGCATGTTGTTGAACTGCAGGAGACACAGGTGTGAGTGGCCCGTGGCAGGGGCAGGGAGGATGGCTAGGTGGGGCTTCTCCGAGGGTGCGCTGAGCACCACTGGACCCCCCTCCCCTTTGACCACACTCTGGCCAGCTCGCAGGACGTCACAGGTGATGATGCGGGTGATGAGGAAGGGGCTGTCAAGCTCCCAATTCCCCTGGGATGGTTACTGAAGGGTCACCCTACAAGGGACCATAGCAGACCTTCAGAAAGCTACAAGGCCTTTCTCAACAGGGGCTCAGGATGGTAGGGGTTTACAAGAGGTTTTAGCTCCATCCCCCAGACCTCCAGGCAGGACCGCCTTCCAGATCTCAGGAGATCCCTCAGCTTCTTCCATGCAAACCCAGGGCAGTTCTTCCTAGTAGCTAACCTTACTCCCTCCTGCTGTGTACTCTCTAGAGCACAGATTAATACCACAGGCTTTGGAGCCAGACCAGGTTCAAACTCTGACTCTGTTGCTTCCTAGGACATGTCTGGGAAACCTGTAGGTTGGAAATCTCTGAGGCTTGGAGGCAGCAGGTGTCCTGTCCAAAGTCATCTGGGTGCCAAAGCAAAAAAGGATAGAGAAGCAGTCTCTTCCCTGTTCCCCTGCAGTGCCAGGTAGAGGCCAGGTAGCATGACTCAGGCCAGAGTGGCTCCACTTCTCTCCCTGGTGTGGAGAGGAGCTCCCAGCACCCTCCTACCAAGAAAAGGTAGCGCTCCATGGGGTCGTTGCGGCGGAAGGATATCTTGAAGACCGGGCCCTCACGGAGCAGGGTGTTAGAAGGGTCTACGATGTCGTCCTCGAGGCCCAGGCGCTGGTACACCTCCCACAGGTCCTGCAGCCGCTCCTGGGAGGTTGGGGTGCATCCTCAGTCAAGTCTGGGCAGGGCTCACCTGCTTCTGGAAGGCTTGCCTTGTGGGGACGGGGATTGGGGTGTGAGAGCAAGGGCAGCAGTGGGATAGGTGTCATGGGTGGGACCAGGCTGAGACTTGCAGGGAGGGGGACAGGGCTCCAGGGGAGGGCGGGCTGCTCACCATCTCAGTGATGGCTGCATTGGAGTGCTGGGCAGCTGAGAAGATCATGTCCAGGGCTTCTGAAAGGGGCAGGGCCAGAGTTTATTCCCTGAAAATCGGGGCTGGTGGCTGGGGCAGGAGGTCCTTGAAGTTCCACAAAGGGCCCTCAGGACCTGCCATGACAGCCCCCAGGAGCAGCCCTGCCTGTGCAGCCCAGCCATGGGGTATCTGAATGGTGGCAGCCTCCCAGGGCTGAGAGACTGGAAGCCACTGAGCGTTAGTTATTAGGTGATTGGCTTTAGTGACTCTCACTGCTCCCCAAAACAAGCCAGACCTAGAGGGTATAATGGAAGGAATATGGGCTTTGGCATCATATAGGCATGGGTTCAAATTTCAGTTCTGCTACTTTCGGGCTGTGTGACCTTGAGCAAGTCACTAAACCTCTCTGGGTCTTAGTGTCCTCATCTGTGAAAAATGGCTAATGCTATGGATAATGTGTATGAAGTGCCAGCACTTGATGTTGATGACTGATGGTTGTCATAACTATTTTAGCAGGAGCTCAGTAAGTATATGGGAATGACTTAGGCCTCCCCAGCCCTCTGGGACCCCTGGGGGTGTCCTCACTCTGAGCATCGGCCTGGTCTGGGGCCTGGGCTGGCAGCTTCTGGACGTACTCCTTGAGCAGCAGCTCGTAGCGTGGAATTCTCTGCACTGGTTCCAGCATGTGGTGCTGCAGGGTCAGGCTGCCCGAAGCCTCGCTGCTCTTGGGGAGGGATGCGGGGAACAACAGGGAGAGGGTGAGAGAAGGGAGGTGGGTCAGGCTGCCCCTGAGGGCCAGACAAGTGGGCAGGGGCCTGTGGAAGCAGCTGAGCCTGGGAGATGCCCTAAATCACTCAAGGCAACCTGAGCCACTGCACGCTGGGAGTGGCAATGCTGACTCCAGCCCTCCTGCAGCCTCACCTGGATGCGAGTGAGAACCTCCTGGAAGAGTGGAGACTTCTCGGTCCAAGTGGCCAGCAGCTCAGCCGCTCGCTCAAAGTTCTTGACATACTCACTATACATCTTCAGGAAGGGGGCCAGCTTCTGTATCACGTCGCCGATGCGGGGGTTGGCTGTCCTGCAGGAGGGGCACAGGGATTGCCCTCAGCCTAGAGACCTCCTCTCGACTCTAGGTAGGGCCAGGCAAGGCCAGGTTCCCTGAATCCCCCAAAGCAAGCTTTTCATGGCAATTCTGGGTGTGGGCGGGGCACAGGGGTGTCATCCTCACAAGCATGTGCCCCTCTACTCCTTAGACTATAAGCCTCCTGAGGCCAAAGGCTGTTCTGGTCCCAGGTTGGCCTCATCCACAAGGCCCAGCACAGTGTTGGGCCCACAGCAGGTGTTCAGTAATTGCTTAATGCTTCATTATGTCACAATAACAAGGGCCACCTGCCAAGCACTACCCAGAACATGCTGCACGTCTCATTCCATGTAATTCTCAACCCTGCAGGTGGGGACAGCCACTAGCCCATCTTAGAGGTGAGGAAGTGGAGGCTCAGAGGCGCAAGAACTTCTCCAGGAACATCTCCATATTATAGATGTATATATATTATTTGTGGCCATGAGCTGCAGCTTGGCATTACACAGAATTGAGGGCAAAAGGAAAATATTTATCCTCTGGCAATGTTTATGACTTTGAGTTGGCATAAATCACATTAATTGTGTTCCTATTCAGTTTTATAAAAGGTTAATTTGACTGTATATTGGGTATATATATTAAATATATATAG
>NW_012115599.1:10262992-10275687 GCF_000951035.1 Colobus angolensis palliatus
CACTGCAACCTCCGTCTCCTGGGTTCAAGTGATTCTCCTGCCTCAGCCTCCCCAGCAGCTAGGACTACAGGCACATGCCAAAGTGCCCAGCTAATTTTTTGTATTTTCAGTAGAGACAAGGTTTCACCATGTTGACCAGACTGGTCTCGAATTCCTGACCTCAAGTGATCTACCCACCTCAGCCACCCAAAGTGCTGGGATTATAGGTGTGAGCCACCATGCCCGGCCTTTTCTTTTCTTTTCTTTTCTTTTTTAAAGTCAGGGTCTCTCTTTGTCACCCAGACTGGAGTGCAGTGGCACGATCATGGCTCACTGCAGCCTTGACACTCTGGGCTCTAGCAATCCTCCAACCTTAGCCTCCCGAGCAGCTGGGACTACAGGTGTCTGCTACCACGCCTGGTTAAGTTTTGTATTTTTGGTAGAGATGGGGTTTTACCATGTTGCCCAGACTGGTCTCAAACTCTTGAGCCCAAGTGATCCACCCTCCTTGCCCTCCCAAAGTGTTGGGATTACAGGCGTGAGCCACTAAACCCGGCTATTCTTTTCTTAAAAAAAAAAAGAGTTTATTATAAATGTTTTAAGAAATCTTTAGTAGCCATCTCTGAAAACAAGAGGGTTTCTTGCACAACCATGATGCCATCATCACACAGCAGGCTGATATGAAGATTGAGTGAGTTAATAGGTGGAAAGCCCAAGGCCAGGCCTGTAGGAAGCCCTCAGTTAGCACTGGCTATTTTCACTGTTCCCAAAGTCACTTGGTCACTTGACTTGGCCAGGTCCTGATCCACCCCTTTCCCCAGGAAGCAATCTGCACACATACAGCCTCTCAGGGCGCATTCACCCAAGCCCCTCACTGTGCAGACAGACCAGGCCCTGGGGAGGAGACTGTCACGGCCACACAACAAGGGCCTGGCCCTAGGAGGCTGAACCCAGTGCCCTAGGGGCTCTCCCCACCTCCACCTGGCCAGGGCTGTGATCTGAGACCTCAGGGGCTCCCACAGGACCTCACCAGTCATCCAGGCGCCGCTGCAGCTCTGGGAGGAAGAACTGAGAATGGAACTGATAGATGGAGGAGATGTTGGAGAAGATGACCCTGACCACGTCCTCGGGGAAGGCCTTGCTCCTGCGGGCTGCCCTCAGCAGCTCCTGGAAAAACACCTGTAGCCGCCACCACTGGTCACTCACTGCAGTGACAGGGAGCCACCCACACACCAGCCCGGGGGAACTAGGGTCCCACCCAGCCTACTGCATGCTTCCACCTTCCTGATCTCCCGACATCCTCACAGCAACCCCAGGAAGAGAAGGCAGGGGAGGTTGTGTTCTGGCCATTTTACAGATGGGCAAGGGAAAGCCTAGAGATGCAGGGACTTGGCCAAAGACTGGAAGCTGATGAATGCCATAAACAGGCCCAACTTGGGTCTATGGAGGTCTTGGACTTCATCAGAATAGAGCTCCCTGCGACGATGAATAACCCTCTAGCCTTAGGGGTCCTTAAAAACTATGAAAAAAGGTAAGGTCGTTGTGAGGTTGTGGGCATTGAGATGACAGATGAGGATACTGTGCAGGCCTGCAAGGGCCAGCTGGTGTGTTCTCTGCTATACAGGGGCCAGCCTGGGCACCACGGGCAGAATAGGGAATGCTGTTAACAAGACCTCCTGATTCTACCCCAACCCCAATCGTTGAGGTTGAAGGGCTAAGGCTTCCTGGAAGCCTTAGCCAGGAGTCCCGACTCAGCTCTGGTGAGCGGAGTGGGAAGGCTGAGAAGCAGTCGAGTGAGGAGACCCAGGGCTGGGGCTCTGGATGGGGGTATCCTGGCCACTGGCCTGGTCTAGCAGGTGGAGGCGCGCCACATAGGCCTGCTCTGTCTCCAGCAGCTCCTGGACGATCTTCTCTGGCTCCTGCGGATGATTGGAGGGGAGGAAAGAAGAAAAAGGGGAAAGACAGCTTTGGTCTCCTCTGATGAGGACCTCAGTTCAGTCTCCAAAGTTGCTGCAGTGAAGCATACCTCCCGGGATTCATGCCCTCCCGCAGTGGGTCTGGGCCGGCCCTGGGATGGCTTTCACAGAGAATGCAGCTGAGTAAGGCTGTGCCAGTCCTCAGCCTTAGCCTTAAGAGGCCTGGAAGCTTCCACCTGTGCTGTCTTAGGAGCTGTGAACACTACATCAAGGGGTCTGGCACTTCTGATAGGGAGACCTCATGGACAGGCCAGGTGGAGAGGAGAGGCCTGGAGAACACAAGGAGAAAGAGCCCAGCCCTGCCAGCATCCCAGCTGAGCCCAGTCTTCCGGCTGTCCTTGCCCAGATGCCAGACTTGCAAGCCGAGCTGTCTTGGGCATTCCAGCCTCAGCCACCCTCTGACTGCAGCTACTTGAGAGACCCTGTTAGGAACTAAACTGTGTCCCCCAACCAAATTCCTGTGTTGAAGCCCTAACCCCCAATGTAAGTGTATTTGGAGATGAGGCCTTGAATGAGGTAATTGAGGTTAAATGGGATGATAAGAGTAGGGAACTAAACTGGTAGGATTAATGTCAGAAGAGGAAGGCACACCAGGGATGACAAAGAAATGGCCGTGTAAGGACACACTGAAAAAGTGGCCGTCTTCAAGCCAAGAACAGAGACCTCCCCAGAAATCAAACCTGCTGGCACCTTGAACTTGGCCTTCCAGCCTCCAGAACTGTGAGAAAATAAATGTCTGGTGTTGAAGTCTAAGGTATTTTGTTACGGCAGCCCAAGTAGAATCATACAGACCCCCAAGTGAGGCCAGCAGAAAACCTCCTGGCAGCATCCCAGGCAACTCACAAAATGTGAGAAATAATAAACAGTTACACTCAGCCCCTATGTTTTTTCTGTTTTTTGTTTTGTTTTGTTTTCTGTTTTTGAGACAGAGTCTTGCTCTGTCACCCAGGCTGGAGTGCAATGGCATGATCTCAGCTCACTGCAATCTCCACCTCCTGGATTCAAGTGATTCTCCTGTGTCAGCCTCCTGAGTAGCTGGGATTACAGGCACCCGCCACCACGCCTGACTAATTTTTGTATTTTTAGTTGAGACAGGGTTTCCCTGTGTTGGCCAGGCTGGTCTTGAACTACTGACCTCAGGTGATCCACCCACCTTGGCCTTCCAAAGTGCTGGCACTACAGGCATGAGCTACTGTGCCCAGCCAGCTGCTACATTTTTGAGAGGTTTGTTCAGCAGCGATTGAAAACCAGGACACATCACTATAACCACCATCCCGATTTTACAAATGAGGAAACTGGCACAAAGAGACTCAAGTGACTTGCCCAAGGACACACAGTTAGTAAGCAGAAGTGCTGGGATGTGACTCCAGGGAATTTGGGTGCACAGTATTTGCATGTCAACCCTTGAACTCTACAGATGAGAAAACTGCAAGCCACAGAAGAAATCAGACCGGGCTTTAGTCTAAGGGCGGGACAATTCACACTCAGACCTCTATTTCTAGGTTGAGATTGTTGTCTCCTCCAGTGGGTAAACTGAGGTCCCACCTGAGAAGAGTATCAGGTTCACAAGCTGGAGACTGTTCCAAGCTGTGTGGCCTTGAATAAGTTCCTTAAAACTGTCTGTGTTTCAACTTCCTTGTCCAAAAGCCTCCTACACGAGGGACTCGCGAAGTGATCCAGCACGGTGCGTAGCAGGCAGTCAGTGAATCAAAGACCATTAAGCATGGGGAAATCTAGCTCCCAGCTGACCTCTGGTCACACAAGACCCCCACCTGGGGAACAGCTGGCTCTGGCTAGGGAAGAATGTGGAGGAGAGGTCAGGGAGAGCTCCCCACCACAGCACCCCACACCTCTACCCCAGCCCTCAGGCACCTGCGTCCCCGATCCTGAGAGGGTCACAGGCTGGCAAGATTTCCTCCAGGCTCCGCTGGACAGCTTGTTCTTCAGGGAGTTCAGGTACCTCCCGCTGACTGTCCTGGGCTCAGACCCCATGGCCTCCTCGACATTCAGCTTCTCCCATAGTCCTGCGGACTTGGGAGGCCTGCACTCAGGGTGGTGATGCACGTCCTCTAGCCTGTGGCCTCTGGGTGCTGCTTCTGGAGTCCTGAGGAGAAGAAACAGACCTGAGGGTTTCCTCCCTGGAGATCAGGGAAAACAGCAGCAAGTCCCTGGTGTGGATGTGGTTGCCTGGTGCAAATCTCCAGTGCAGGGGACCCTGGGTGCCTGGCTTTCTTTGGGAACATGCTAAGTAAGACTTTCACTTCTCTCCCAACACATTCTTGGGGGTAACTCAGTGTTCAAAATGAGTCAGGGTGGACTGTATTTTATTTTCTGGGGAACTACATACTTCCTTGTTTAAAATGGAACCACAGTGTCCAGGAATCCTTTCTGTATATAGGGGTTTTTAAGCGGTACCCCCTGGATCATCCTCACCTTTCGACCTCACCTCTGTTTTCAGTTTCCACATCAGTAACCTATACATCAAGGGAAGGTGGGAGCCACAGAACAATCTAAAGTGAGAGCAGGCCTGCAAAAGCTGGGGCTTTTTAATGGGATCAACACTCTCCACATGTACAGAAACAGGAAGACCCAGCCCAGCTGCAGATTCTCTGTTCTCCCAGGGATGGGCCTTCATAGGGCACCTTTATTGCCCTGTGTACTGGGTTCTGCAAGCCAGTCAAATTCTTTAGGTAACAGAGCCCACCCTTGCTGAATATACCCAGCATTGCCCTCAGTGTGGAAAAGCTCATGATGACAGCACAGGGCAGGCATCCTTATGAGAAAGACAGGCCAGGAAATGGAAGGCCAAACAAATGCGAAATCTCCAGAACTCCACGAGAAAGGTTTTCATTACCCATATTTTGCAGTCAAGGAAACTGAGGTCTCGACAGGATAAGTAACATGCGGCTCGGAAGTGGCAGAGGTGGGATTCAAATCAGGCAACTGCTTCCTGAGCCTTCACCCTAACCTGCCCCTCCCCATTTGAGTAAAGAAGAAACAGGTCCGCAGAGTCAAAGTGACTTGCCCCAAGTGACACATTTGGGTTTGTGGCAGTGAGAGCATTGGGACCTAGCACTGTGTGGCTACTCCAAGGCTCTTCCACCCCTCCCTGGCACCCCAGTCCCTGGTTCCTCAGCCTATGGGTCTGCAGCTCATGGGCGTTGCTGGTTCTCAGGCTTTCTGTTCTACATGTGGTTTCGGGTTCTGCATTTCTGTTCTAGTGCCCCTGGCCAGTTTCTGTTTCCTCTTAGACCCCTCAGTTTCAGATCAGCTGAGGTGCTGGAGATCTCATAAGGAAGCCCAGGCCAAGGCAGTTGGCATGGGTCCCCTCACTCTGTAAGGAGTGGCTCTCACCCTCTGGGACCTAACTCCCGTCTAAGGGCTGCCTTCTCCTGCAGGAGTGTCGCCTGGGCAGAGCAGAGCATGCTGAAGGGCTCCACCCAAGTGTGCCTCGTCCACGTCAAGTATGTTGAGTGAGGTGGTGCCATCCACCCACACCCAAGGGGGTGGTGGGCCAGGAAGGCGGCTCCCAAGAGCTGTCCTTGGTGCTGAACAGGACGAGCTGGGCAAAAACCCCGGGAAAGGCAGGGGAGAATCACCCCCCTCAGGAAGTTGAAGACTTCTAGGTCTACATCTACGCCATCTCCACCCTGAAGCCTACAGAAAACGTTGCCTGCCATGAGTGCCCTCAATACAGCATCCGGGTCATTCCTAGGACATCTATTGTCTTGCATCTATTGACCTTGCATCATGGTTATTGGATGAGTTCAGCATCCAAATACAGAAACGCTTCTTCATCCTCTACAGTTCCTGTAGGATGCTGTCCTGTGCCGCCCATGTCCCTCCTTCAGGAGTGAGGCCTCCCCACACTATCCCCACCAGCTGCTGGTAGTGCTGGGGGCTGACGGGTAATTTATTGGCTGAGTCCCTCTCTGGGAATCACTCTCTGGAAGAGAGAGCTGCCTCACCCAGAGTGTCTTGTCCAGTTCACATGGAGATACAAATACGCAGCCCTCTGCCTCAGTTGGAACAACCAAGAGGCATCCCAGCTCCAGAGCTCCCTGGGACAGGCTGAGGCCTCTGTGGCAGGTGCACTGCTGTTCAGAATCTCCCCCTGCTCAGCCCTGCTTCCCTCACACCCACAGCTGTTGTTCCCAAAGCCCTCCCTGATAAACCACCTGTGGCAAACCTCTGTCTGAATCTATATCCAGGAAACCCTACCTGGGATAGCCCCTAACACAGTCCTGAGCTTAAGAAATGCCTGCAGAATGGATTGATGCCACATGTAACACACAACACACACACACACACACTCACACACACAAACACACATGCTCCCAGGGCTACTAATGACTCCACGCATTTGGCCCAGCCTTTTCCCTCCAGATAGACAGCCCAGCATTGCCCCAGATACTTAACTGAAAGCACTTGGCATCCCCACTTCTCTGTGTCTCCATTTCCTCATCTACAAGATGGGAACAGACATACAATCTACCCCTGTTAGGCTCAATGATTAAATTAAATAAGTAGGGACATGAGCCTAGAGTAGGGAGTGCCCTATCAGTAGGCTGCCCATACATTCTGGTTTGCCTCATATGGTCCCAGCTTTACCTGTAATGCCTCCCCTGCAACCACCACATTTTATTGGCATTTACTTTCAGTTTCAATTGTGTGCTGAGTGACAAATTATATGATTATCCTAATCATAGGGAGTGAATACTTGGTGAATAGCTACTTTTTCTGCGAGGTGCTGGCAGGCACTGGGTGAGGTCCTGTGCCCACACACGGGCTTTGATCTGCCCGTGCTTGCTCGTAACCACGCCTGTCTGGACTCTCCCAATACATACTGGCACTCTCACACCTGCCTGGCTCCTGGTGTCCCACCGACACTCTCCCATGCTCCAAGGAATCCGTGACGGAGGAACGTGGGGCTGCCCCAGCAGGAGGAGGGTCCAGGGCAGGGCCCAGGGAGAGAGCTGCCAGAAAGGTTGGAGGGTGGCTGCCAGCCCACCATGGTGACCCTCCCACCCCAGCCGCCCATACCTGCTATTCTCCAACACAGTGACCAGGTTGGACACAGACTCCAGCTTCTCCTCACTTGCCTCCTTCATCCTGCCGGTTTCTGGGGTGGATCTCAGCTACCCTTGAAGCAGAGAGAGAGGCCTCCAGCTAGCACATGCAGCCACCTTGGCCTGGGACAGACAGGCTAAATCACCTGTGAATCTGTTCTCATCTTTCTTGAGGCTCAGCAGGTCTGCTCTTGGCTTCAGAGTGAAGAAAGAGGAAGTGGTCCCAGAGCCACCCTGCAGGGGAAAAGCCAGCGCTCCCGCAGTGGGAGGAGCCTACTCGGGCCCCACCTCTCCCTCATGGGGGCTGACCTTTCACGCCTGTAGACCCCAGTTCCAGAAGCCACCTAAGAGGTGGCAACAGGGCCCAGAGATAGTTTCTGGAGCCCAGTCTGGGCTGGTGCAGTGGTTCGCACCTGTAATTCCAGTGCTTTGGAAGGCCGAAGCAGGAGAATTGCTTGAGCCCAGGAGTTCAAGACCAACCTGGGCAATATAGTAAGACACCGTCTCTAAAAAAAAAAGAAGTCCACCTGGAGCCAGACCCTCGGCTGGTTTCTTGGCCTAGTGGTTCCAGCCAACCACACTTTCTCCCTCGGGGGTCCAGTGGCTTTTACTTGATCTCTTTCTCAGCACCTTTTCTGCATCTGCCCCTGCTCACAGCTGTAAGGAAACAGTGTCTTTTTTATTCTTTAGAGACGGAGTGCAGTGGTGGGATCTCGGCTCACTGCAGCTTCTGCCTCCCGGGTTCAAGCTATTCTCCTGCCTCAACCTCCCAAGTAGCTGGGATCACAGGCGCCCACCACCATGTCTGGCTAATTTTTTATATTTTTAGTAGAGACAGGGTTTCACCATGTTGGTCAGGCTGGCCTTGAACTCCTGACCTCAGGTGATCCTTCTGCCTCGGCCTCCCAAAGTGCTGGGATTACAGACGTGAGCCACCGTGCCTGGCCAGGAAACAGCTTCTTTTATTTAAAATAATCACAAACCTGGTAAGGGTGGCAGGGAGTACTGTGATGTTCCCACCTCCCCACTGGGGTTCTCTCATTTTAGTTGTTGCTGTCATCACCTCGTTACCCCAAGGGAGGGCAGTTTCCTCCCTGAAACTCAGAGGATAATAATAGCTAACATGCACTCTTTTTTGTGCTTTATGAGTATTTTCTTGTTTAATCCAATAACGACTTCAAGAGGTAGGTACTATTCCTATCCCTATAGCAGGACGAGCCGCAGACAAAACTCTTCAGACACCGGATTAAAGAAGGAAGTAGTTTCTTCAGCCGGGAGCGTCGGCAGATTCGCATCTTAAGAGCTGAGTTCCCTGAAAAAGAAATTCTTGGCCTTTTTAAAGGCTTACAATTTTAAGGGGTCCACGTGAAAGGGCCGTGATAAATCAAGCAAGCGTGGGAAACGTGACTGGGGGCTACATGCCTCAGCTAACAGAACAAAAAGTTTTACAATGCTTTTTTCATACAGTGTCTGGAATTTGCAGATAACACAAGTAGTTTAGGTCAGGGGTTGATGTTATTATTATTACTTTTTTTTAAACTCCTAGGGCCAGGTGGTGGTGCCAAAGTTGTCTAGCTATTTATCTTACTTTTGTTTTTTTCCAACGTTTTGCTTTCTCTCTCCTCCTGTCTTGTGAACTAGGCGAGGTGGGGGAAGGAGGGCGGCAGGAGTAGTAGTGGTCTCCTTTCTTATCCCCACTTTACATGGGAAGAAACAGAATCAGAGAGGTTAAGTAACTTGCCCAAGGTCACCCAGGAAGAATACAAGAGAAGCTGGATTTCCAAAGCAAAGGTGGGTGTCCTACAGTTCCAGCAAAGGTTAATTGGGAGCCTGGATGACCATGTTCTTGCTGCTCCATCCCCAGGCCTCCCTGCTCCTAGGACATTGGGTTGTCTTTGCCTGAGGCCTCCTGTACCACCTGGTCTCCCCGCCTTTACAGAACAAATGATCGCTGCCTCTGTTCCCCTCCTTCAAGCCCCACAGTCCATTCAGGGCCCTCCCACTGGGCTCTGGTCCAGCCAGAGCTCTCCACTGAGCCTGGTCTTTGTCCTGGAGTGCAGGGCCTGAGCCTCGGTGTTCTTGGTACATGAAGCTCTGGCACAGCTTCGCGCTCCAGCAACTGTGAACCCCTGGGGCCTCACACGCCCAACAGTCGCCCTCACCCTGAGCTTTGCCTGAGTGGTTTCTCCCACCAGATGCCGGGCTCCTGCCCCAAACCCTAAGTCTCACTAATCGTCTGTTTTTATTTTTTACTTTTTATTATGGAGAATTTAGAACATATGCAAAACTAGACAGAATTGTATAATGCATCCCATGAACCCCTAATCCAGACCATATAAACCTCAACTCATAGCCAGTCCCCTGTCCCTGCTGCAGTCACATCGACTCTGCCTTTTCATGTCATTTTGAAGAAAATCCCAGATGTCAGATGACATTACCCATAAACATTTTAGTGTGTTTCTAAAAGATAAGAACTCTTTTTTTTCTGAGACTGAGTCTTGCTCTGTTGCCAGGCTGGAGTGCAGCGGCGCGATCTTGGCTCACTGCAACCTTCGCCCCCCCCGGGGTTCAAGTGATTCTCTTGCCCCAGCCTCCTGAGGACTACAGGCGTGAGCCACCACACCCAGCTAATTTTTGTATTTTTAGTAGAGAAGGAGTTTCACCGTGTTGGCCAGGCTGGTCTCAAACTCCCAACCTCAGGTGATCCACCCGCCTTGGCCTCCCAAAGTAGTGGGATTACAGGCGTAAGCCACCGTGCCCAGCCAAGAACCCTTTAAATAACTAAATATACACACACATAAATGTATATGCATATATACACCTGCATAATAGTAATATTGTTTTATACAGACATACATGTTTTACATGTTATAGCCATGTGTATATACTTATGAAATAATATTACCATTATCATGCCCCAAGAAATATTTAGCAGTAATTCCTCAATATAATTAAATATCCAGGAAACATTCCATGTGCCAATTCCTCATAAATGTTAAATTAAAAAAAAATCAGAATCCAAATAAGGTCCACACATTCCCTGAGCTGTCACATGGATGAATTCACCTTTCATCCACAGATTTCCCTGGTTCTCTCTGTTTTCCCACACAGTATAGTGGAGGGGACACTGGTTTGTTTGTCCTATAGATCCCACAGCCAGGACTTTGCCCAGTGCAGCGCCATAGCCTGGATTTCTTGTCGACGGTGGTTAGGTCTAGAGGCTCGGTCAGAACTACCCTTAAATGCCACATCCCTGGCCTGGGGATGCCTCCCTCCCTGATGTTCCTCTCCCGGGTTTCCTCCTCTGCCTCCCACCAGTCTGTCTGCTCACTGACTGGCTTGCTCCCTCCAAGTGGGCATACCTTAGCATGTGCACTTCCTGGGGGGTCCCCAACCCTAGCGCCCTTCCTGCATACAGGGGGGTCTCAGAAGGTGTGTGGAATGGACAGACATCACCCCCCAAGCCTCAGAGGATTGTCTCACCCCTCAGCTGCCAGTGCTTAGAGCCTGAACAATGGGACCTGCCCCTCCCATGGGAGCTGGAGGGTGGGTAGGTGGGCCCTCAAGAGGCCTCTAATACCCCAACCCTGAAAATGGCACAGGCACCATCAGAGCTGCTTCCATCCAGGAGAAAGAGGCCAAGATGTCTACACCCCCAAAACAACCTTCCCTCCTCATCCAGGGGTCTGCCTCCCCTGTCCCCTGCCACTCTGACTTGGGCCCCTCACAGTCTGCCGGCCTTTCTGCCTGTGCCTGCAGGCATCACCTGAGGCTCAACTGCGGCCTTCTGGTCTCCTCATTCACACACACCTCCCACTCAATTCAGAATTTACCCTGGAGGTCCCACTGGTACCTTTTCCTGCCCTTCTACCCAGCGGATATGTCCAACACCTTCAGGATATCACCAGGTAGATGCCTACTTTTGCTTCCAACTCAACACACAACTCTCTAAAGCCAGCACCATTATTGCACTGAAGGCATCCCAAACTCACTGGGCAGCCATCAAGATCCTCCTGGTTGACACTCTCAGCTACTTCTTCCCTACACACACCCAATCTGCATTGGGATCCAGACCTGCTGGGTACTATGGCTGAGCTAAGCTGAGCCACAGCCCCAGAATCCCCTTCCCTGCATGGTGTGGACTACTGTTAGCCGTGGATGCAGCAGGGGATATAGCAGCCCTGTTATGTTCCTGAGTTGGTGCAGGGCTCCAGCCCTGTTGCAGCTCATGCATGTTGATGTGGGTCTGTTTCTTCTCCACTGATCTTCTTCCTTTTCAGCTGTCCAGCTCCTGGGCCAGGTGCATGCTTAGCTACAGGACAAAGATAACCTGTGTCATCAAAGTTGATGGTTTGCAGGTGGCCACCTGTCCATCCTCCAGAGTCCCAGCTCTTCTTCACTAGTTTACTTCCTCTTTGCTCCCCCTGCCTCACTGTCAGCTTCTCCTCCCCACTGCCTGCCCTGCTTACTTTAGACTCAGAAGCATTAACTCTTTAAGCAGCTCCCACACTGTATAAGGTCAAATTCTGTATCCTGTATTGGATCCCTGCAGCTCTGGCTTGGGCATCCCTCCCTCACACTCTCTCCCTCCCACCTTCCCCCATCTGAGCTGCAGGGAACTGAGCTCTTCCATATTCTGTGTTGTGTCACTCCCGGTCCTTCTGCTTCTCTGTAACACCTGGGACCAGTAACAGAACGTCACTTTCCTCTTCCGCCACATGGGGATAATTATACTGCCAACCTCCTGTGAAGATTAAAGGGGATAATAATATGTAGAGGAGCTTAGAGTAAGGCCTGGTACTGAGTAGACACTCGGTGACTATTGGCTACAAGCATTCTTACTCTTGAGAGAAGCCTTTGCTATAGCTCTGCTCTGCCTTGACCAATCAGTTCCCTTTGCCTGGAGCACTGGTCCTCAACCTTTTTGGCACGAGGGACTGGTTTCTGCGGTTGCGGGGGCGGTGGGGGGGAGACAGTTTTGAGATGAAATTGTTCCACTCAGATAATCAGGAATTAGTTAGATTCTCATAAAGATGGAGCAACCTAGATCCCTCACATGCACAGTTCACAATAGGATTTGGGCTCTTATGAGAATCTAATGCCACTGCTGATGGGACATGAGGCAGAGCTCAGGTGGTAATGCTCACCTGCCACTCACCTCCCGCAGTATGGCTCAGTTCCTAACAGGCTACGGGGCCCCTGGCTAGAGTGTCTTCAGTCTGTCAACAGCCTGTAAACTTCCTCCATGGAGCCCTCCTTGATACCTCCTGCTGGAAATTCCTTTTCCTCCTCAGAGACCTGGTGTTCCTCTCTTTAATTTTGTCTTTTCTGCCCTATTCATTAAGTCGCGCATTCAGTAGATAACTGTTTCTTGAGCACCTACTATGTGTCAATACTGTAGTAGAGGTCATAGATTAAACACATTCCCTGGCCTTTCAGCTCAAACTCTAATAAGGAAGATGGGCCTGTTAACCACTAAAATAGGATGTGATGAAAGCTTTGAACAAGGGAGTTATGAACATCCAAAGAAGGGTCATCATAAGGCTTTGTGGCAGAGGTGACCTTGAAGGATGAAAGATGAAGGATGGGCTGGGCGCGGTGGCTCAAGCCTGTAATCCCAGCACTTTGGGAGGCCGAGACGGGCGGATCACGAGGTCAGGAGATCGAGACC
>NW_012115599.1:10276191-10290945 GCF_000951035.1 Colobus angolensis palliatus
GCTAAAGTGGGAGGATCACCTGAACCCAGGAGGTTGAGGTTGAAATGAGTTATGATCACATCACTGCACTCCAGCCTGGGTGACAGAGTCTAAAAAAAAAAAAAAAAAAAAAAGATGAAGGATGAAGAATGAGTTAACTCTGTGTGGACAAGACAGGAAGGGGCATTCAAAGCAGAAGGAACAGCGTGTGCAAAGGGATATGGGCTTGAGAGACCATGGCTAGACTGGGAAGAACACAGGGCCTCACACACATGGGACGTGTCCAGGGCCTGGGAAATGGTGGAACCTGTGGCTGAAGTGGTCCTGGAAGCCTGGCCTACTAGGCTTTGTCTGCCAAACTGAGGTGCTTATAAGGTTAGGGGAGTGAGTATAGCATTTTCAGCAGAGTAGCCCCTGATCCAGTCTACAGATCTCCCTCTGAGCAGGCGCAATGTCTCCATTTCAGGGCTCTTGGGGTCTTTGGCATGAATAAACTTCTTGCTTTTTTCTCCTCTTCTCTGCTTTCAAGCCCAAGGGAAGATGGAAGAGCTCAGTTCCCTGCAGCTCAGATGGGGGAAGGTGGGAGGGAGGGTGAGGGAGGGATGCCCAAGCAGAACGGCAGGGCTGGGCGGGGCCACAGCTGGCAGAGCTTTACCCTGGGGCGCAGAGCGGCTTTGTGTGCAGACTGGAGGCGCCCAAACGACCTCTTGGGGCAACTTTGGGAAAGCAGAAGGGACATTTGGAGGCTGCCAGGGAGGAAGTGTCACAACTGAGGATCAGGAAGCTATGAGTGTATATGTGTGTATTTGTGGGGTGTGTGACACGTGTGTGTATCTGGTGTGCGTGTAGGTTGTGTGTGTGTGCAGGTGCATGTATGTATGTGTGCACTGAGTGTATGAATGGTGTGTGTGTAGCAAATCTCCAGGGGTTCACAAAGTGTAGCCTTTTCAGGAGACAGTGAGGACTTCCCAGAGGAGCATTTATCCTCAGGGTGACAAGGCCTGGGAGGGGACAGGCTGGCATGTTCCCAGGCTCCCCCTTGCCCACCATCCCACCTCCAGCCTCAGTCAAGCACACAGCACCTGCCGAGGGCTTAATGGCCCGTGACAGACAGGTCTGTGAGCTGGATGATGTGGCTCCAGGGAGGATGCAGGCAGCCGGCTGAAACCTGTGCCAGAGGCTGCTGCAGCCCTTGCCACCCCTCCCAGTCTCCGCCTCACCTCCTCTTCCTGCCCACTCCCGCCCCTGTTTTTGGGAGGCCCTGGTGAGGGCACTGTCTGGGTAGTCACATGGTGGGTGGAGGTCACACCGCCAATAGGAGGGATGGGCACCAATGGCCTCTGATGCCTGGCTTGGAGGGAGGCAGGTGAACAAAGCTGGGCTCCCTTGAAGACTCGTCTCATCTGTCCCCTCCCCCAAGCAGCCAGAATTGTTCCACTCTGTCCCTCTGCCGGAAATTCCACTCTTTGACGAGGCTTTCTTCTGGGAGGGTGCTGGCCCCTTCTGTGGAAAGCCTGCTGGCCTTCCTGCTTTCACCTTTTCCAGGAACCTCGCTATATTTTGTCTGCTATATGCCCCTGACCCTCTGTGGCCTGGGTGTTCCTAAATGTTATTGTCAACCTGAGGAGTGGAATTATTCCGAGTTGGTTCAGTCCTGTGAGGAATACAGGGAGGCAAAACCCGCCTCTCTCAATACAGGCTCCTTGCGGCTCACTGACCAGGAGGATCTGCTCTGAGAGCACAGCCCAGATAGCAAAGGGGTGTCAGGCCTGACGTGGGTGGCAGATGGGTGTCAGGCCTGACGTGGGTGGCCAGAGGACGTCAGTGAAGAACATAAACAGCTCTTTCTTCTTCAGCGTGTGGACTATCTAGTTTCAAAGTTGGCATTCTCAAGGATTGGGCAGGGCTTGTGCCAGGCCCTGGCACCCACCCTGCTATTCAGGAAGGACTCAAGGTCACCAGAAGCAGAGATCAGGTGGGGCCCAGGGAGGGAAACCAAGAGTGAAATCGCAGGCGGGCTGAACCCACAGTGAATGTGCAGGCTGGCAGGAGATACGCCCCCGGGACACTGGGAGATGGTAGAGGCAAGGATTGTGTTTCTAGGGGAGGAGAGGGGGCCTGGCAGAACCAGGGCCGGGGTCTGGGCAGGAGACGCCAGAAGGGAGCCAGTAAAGCAAGGTCAGAGCCCAGCAGTGGTGCCAGGCTGTGCCCGAGAAGGCACCCGGAGTACAATCACTTGGCCGCCACACACCCGGTGACAGCCTCCTTCTCTATCCAAATAGGTGTGGGCCTTTCTTGGGGCCCTGACTGCATGGTTCTTCGCAGCAGCTCACAAAGAAACATGAGTGGCTTGGAGAGAACTGACAGGTTTCCAAGTGGAGAAAGGGAACAAATTGTTCCTGCACAGACAGCCCGCTGCCCTCCCCACTCACAACCTTTCTCCCACGACCCATTTCCCCACCTGCACTACCTCTCTGCTATCTTCCCACACAATAGCATGACTTATTCTCTGCCTGTGATTCCAGCATGAATGCATCTTGTTACTAGGCTCCTCTTGTACCTTCTTCCAGGGAGCTGTTATGTAACAACCACACAGAAGCCCACTAACAGACCATTGCTCCCATCAAAGAGCTGCCAAGTTCCCGCCCCTCCTCCCACCAGGTCCCTTCCTTCTTTGCTCTCAGCAAATAGCCCCTGTGCTGGGACCTTGGGAAACACGGAGAAATGAAACCTAAATCCCATCCGAGGCCTCAGTCCTCACAAGATTCAGAAGAGGCAGGACCTTGGCTCATTTGTCTCTGGGTCCCCGGAAGTTAGCACAGTGCCTGCCACACAGTAGGCCCTCCACAGCTCTTTTCTGAGGGGGAGCAGGACGTTCCAGCACGCGGGAGGGGGTTGCGGAAGGTTCTCTTTCCTCCACCTCTTGCCTTCCCTGAGTTTGGCTTTTGGTCTTGCCTTGGACCAGCTCCCATCAGGCCAAGCCCCGGACCTGTCTCCCACCCCCACCCAGGGCCTGGGCCTCTGACTTGACAAATGCATCTCAGTTTCCCACCAGCTCTGTCCTCAGGGCTCCAACGTGAGTGAGCCACCCTTCCTTCTGTCACGCTCCTATTCCCTCTGTCTGATTCCTAGGGAACAGAAGAAAAAACAAAACAAAAAAACCCCCAAACATTCCCAGTCCTCTGCAGGGCAACTCAGGAAGAAAGCACGCTGGATGGCCCTACTCTAGCCTCAGTTCCCCACTCTTTTCAAGGGTCCCTTCTTCTGGTCTACATTAGTGATATATCTTTTTTTTTTTTTTTTTTTTTTTGAGACAGAGTCTCGCTCTGTCGCCCAGGCTGGAGTGCAGTGGTGCAATCTCTGCTCACTGCAACCTCTGCCTCCCAGGTTCAGCCTCCCAAGTGGCAGTTGCCTGTAATCCTAAGTTTTGTATTTTCAGTAGAGGCAAGGTTTCACCATGTTGGCCAGGCTGGTCTTGAACTCCTGACCTCAGGTGATCCACCTGCCTCGGCCTCCCAAAGTGCTGGGATTATAGGACATTAGGGATAGTCTGAATCAGGATAGTCTGATTGCTGTCTCACTGGGTGTGACTGCCATGTCCACAGCTAATGGCCTGCAAAGTCCAACTCCCTGACCTCATCTAGGTCACTCTCCCCTTTCTCTTGGCTCCAGGACCTTGGCTTTCTCTCTGCCCTCCACCCCACCAAACTCCTACCTCCGGGCCTTTGCTCTTGTCCTTCCTCCTATCTAGAGCTGTCTTCCTGAAGGCACAGTGGCTCACACCTGTAATTCCAGCACCTTGAGAAGCCAAGGCAGGAAGATCACTTGAGACCAAGAGTTCGAGACCAGCCTGGGCAACATAGTGAGACATCTTTACACAAAATTTAAAAATTAGCTGGGTGTGGTGGTCAGCACCTGGAGTCCAAGCTATTTAGCCAGCTAGGAGATCGGTTGAGCTCAGGAGTTTGAGGCTACAGTGAGCTACGATAGTGCCGTTGCACTCCAGCCTTGGTAACAGAGTGAGATTCTATCTCAAAACACCCTAAAACAAGGAACTCTCTTCCACCAGATATCTGCGTGGCTCACCCTCTGGTCACCTTCAAATCTTTGCTTAAATGTCACCATCTCACTGGCCTTTCCTTTCCTCTGGAGACTCCCTGAGCTGCAGCAGCACTGCACCTTCCCAGTGTCCCTCCTCTGCTTAATTTTTCTGATGTATCACTTTCTGAGATACTGATTTATTTATTATATTTGTTGTCTGTCTCCCCACTAGAATATCAGCTCCATGAGGGCAGGCACTTTTGTCTATTTTGTTCTCTGCTGTTTCCCCAGCATCTACAACAGTGCTTGGCACGTGGTAGGTGCGTGGTGAATATGGGTCAAAGAATTGCGGGAGAATTCTTGCTTTCTATCTCTCCTGAGCTCTCACAGGACAGAGGCTCCAGGACACCCAGCTTCACTATAAGTCAAAGCTCATGCTGCCTCTGGCCTCTGCTGGAACTGCAGGCCCAAGTCTCCCATACAGGATGTAGCTTCCACCTGGTACCCAGTGGGGGTTGAGGTGTGGCAAGCCACACTTCCCTTCCTGCCCTGCCCCTTTATTAGAGGTAGGAATTACAACCTAGCTAGGGAAATGAACTTAAAACTGGATGCTACATGTGACTTTTCCTTTAATCTGAAGGAAGAAGCACCTTAAATGGTGCCTTCCTAAAACGGGGAGGGCCTTCCTTGGTCTCTCTTTGAAAGTGTTATCTTCTGTGCATCTATGACTCCCCCAACCTGGGAGACACCACTCTCAGGTTGCAAGATGCCAGCCAGATGCAAGCCAGCATCCTGGCCACTGTAGCCCTTGCCTCTGAGCACACCATTGTTTTTCGTCTGGAACAGCGGGTCCCAGCCCTCCAGCACATTGGAATCATCCGGAGAGTCTTACTCAAATATTTTAGTTTCAGACCTCATCCCCAGAGATTCTTAGTCAATTCTGGGCTGAGAAGTGGGCTTATTTAATATTAAAAACAATAACAACAACAACCAACCACCCAACTCCTTTGATGATTCTAATGCTCAGCCAGGATTGGGAATCGGGTGTCCAGGCAATTCCTTGGCTGGATGGTGGCGACCTTTTGTGTACCAAGTCCCACGGAGCACCCAGAGTGAGCATGAGTACCCCAAGATGCCAAGTCTGGTTCCTCCAACTGGGGAAATTGTGGGTGTGCACCCAAAAGTTAACTGTTGACACAGACACACCCCAAACCAGCTTTCACAGCTGACACAGTCTAAGCCAGGATTTACAAACTCAAATGGCGACTAGAATCACACAGATAATGTATCAGGTTGCAGCAGGCGCATTGTTAAGACGCGGATATTATGGGTGGAGAATCCACGCCCTTCTCACGGGGCAGGTTTTTACCCTGTTATAACCTGTTGTTACCAAGAGGGGATGCAGACACTGTGGTGCCTGATTTTGCTCTTTGCTCTCCCCAAGAGAAATCAGGATTCAGGAATTTTTAAATGAAATAACCCATATTTTTTTCTTAAAAATCCTGATCTTGCGAATGGGTTGCTAACTTCATCCAAACTGCCACACCTTGCAAGGCTGACCCCACAGTGAGGTATTTCATATTCTCACTTTATTTCTTTATTCTTTTTTTTTTTTTTTTTTTTTTTTTTTTTTTTTTTTTTTTTGAGACGGAGTCTCGCTCTGTCGCCCAGGCTGGAGCGCAGTGGCCGGATCTCAGCTCACTGCAAGCTCCGCCTCCCGGGTTTACGCCATTCTCCTGCCTCAGCCTCCTGAGTAGCTGGGACTACAGGCGCCCGCCACCTCGCCCGGCTAGTTTTTTGTATTTTTTTTTTAGTAGAGACGGGGTTTCACCGTGTTAGCCAGGATGGTCTCGATCTCCTGACCTCGTGATCCGCCCGTCTCGGCCTCCCAAAGTGCTGGGATTACAGGCTTGAGCCACCGCGCCCGGCTCTTTATTCTTTTTTTAGATGGAGTCTCGCTCTGTCATCCAGGCTGGAGTGCAGTGGTGTGATCTCAGCTCACTGAAACCTCCACCTCCCAGGCTCAAGTGATTCTCCTGCCTCAGCCTCCCAAGTAGCTAGGATTACAGGCATGCACCATCATGCCCAGCTAAGTTTTGTATTTTTAGCAGAGGCAGGGTTTCACCATGTTGGCCAGGCTGGTCTCGAACTCCTGACCTCAAGTGATGTGCCCACCTCAGCCTCCCAAAGTGCTGGGATTACAGGCGTGAGCCACCACGCCCAGCCTCGTATTATCACTTGAGGACAATGTCAGTTTCTTTACATCATCCTTAACATTCAGACTAATAGGAAATGGTTATTTGCTCCAGAGTAAGACACTGTTTAATGTATTCTCAGCTCCACCAAGAATCCCTGAACCTTCAAAATAAAGGGTTGTTGCAGTGATGTGCCAGAGTTGGCTCACACTGGCTTGCGAAATTCATTTGTGCCCAGCTCTTCCCAACTTCATGCTCAGTGACATCACATCGGCAGCTTGAAATCAGCCATGGCCAGAGTATTTATATCAGATGAATTGGTAAGTGCTATAAACCAGAACTTTTTCCCCCCTAGATAGCCAGTTGTTAAATGCTTGCCAGCACCGCACTGCTTATAAGGATTCAGACTCTTTGCCAAAGAGTTGTGGAGAAGCAGTAAAGAGAGTCGTCCATTTTTCTGATTACATTAGGATTTACATGAGTGTGTGCAGTCCCTTCCCTTTAAAACCCCCAGATGCCCACTAAAATGTGAAAATGTATTCTTAAACTTTAACAATTTTAAGAAAACATTAAAATATATTCTTCCTTAATTAAAGAATAATGTTCGCACAATAAGTTGCCCAGATTTGGCTGGGCGTGGTGGCTCAAGCCTGTAATCCCAGCACTTGGGGAGGCCGAGGCAGGCAGATCACGAGGTCAGGAGATCAAGACCATCATCCTGGCCAACATGGTGAAACCCCGTCTCTACTAAAAATACAAAAATTAGCTGGGTGTGGTGGCGCATGCCCATAATCCCAGCTACTCAGGAGTCTGAGGCAGGAGAATCACTTGAACCAGGTAATCAGAAGTTCCCGTGAGCCAAGATCGCACCATTGCACTCCAGCCTGGTGACAGAGAGAGACTCCATTTCAAAACAAAAAAGCCCGGATTTTAAGAGTACTGTCTAACGGACTTCTACTATTACATATACGATGTAACCACCACTCTGATAAAGATGAAGAACATTTCCATTCTTCCAGAAAGTTGTTCATGCTCCTCTCCAGTCAGTCCTCCACCATGGGCAAGCACTGTTCTGATTTTATCCTGATAGATTCATTTTGCCTGTTTTAGAATTTTATATAAATGGAATCACACAGCAAGTCCTCTTTTGTGTCTAAATTTTTTTCGCTCAGAATAATGTTGTTGCCTATATCAATAGTTCATTCCTTTTTATTGCTGAATAGTCTCCCTTTGAATTAACGGTGCTGATAAAATCTTAATCCTGAAACTCACCCAAAAGCTATGCAAGAGCCCATTAAAATTTGATTTTTACTGATTGCCACAAAAGAAGAAAACTTCTTTCCACCTCTTAGGATAAATAGACTGGGTCACAGAAGATTTAGGTGGACTTGCCTTTTTCCACCAAGAGAATAACAGAGCAAAACACAAACCAGGCATTTGATCCTTTCTGACATGGGCACAGTATTGGACTCATTGCAATGTACCACATCTCCTTGGAGTTTAAAGGCCCTCACTTCCTTTCTTTGCTTTTGTAAGTTTCATCCCAAAGTCTTTGGGCCTCTCAGTCCCAAGTTGTCTTCTGTGTTGCCTCATTAAAACTTGGCAATTAGCCAAGCGTGGTGGCTCATGCCTGTAATCCCAGCACTCTGGGAGGCTGAGGCGGGTGGATCACCTAAAGTCGGAAGTTCAAGACCAGCCTAGCCAACATGGCGAAACCTGTCTCTACTAAAAATACAAAAATTAGGCAGATGTGGTGGCGGGCACCTATAATCCCATCTACTCAGGAGGCTGAGGCAGGATAATCGCTTAAACCCGGCGGGTGGAAGTTGCAGTGAGCCAAGATTGCGCCACTGCATTCCAGCCTGGGTGACAGAGTGAAACTCCATCTCAAAAATAAGTAAATAAATAAAAAAATAAAAACTCTGCAATTATTTGGCTTAGCAATTCCTCACGCCAATACACTTTTGGTGACCTGCATGATATGCCAGAATTCCTGAGATGACTGCAATTCTAATGTATCTTCTTTTAGCGTAATAAGGATAAGAGATATTTTTTTAATTGAATGGCTCGATCTCATAATAATTTTCTGCTACTTTAATTCAGAGTGTCCCTTAGAACTCCCGGGGCTGGGCCAGGTGCAGTGGCTCACGCTTGTTATCCCAGCATTTTGGGAGGCTGAGGTAGGCAGATTACGAGGTCAGGAGTTTGAGACCAACCCACCCAACACGGTGAAACTCTGTCTGTACTAAAAAATTAGCCAGGCGTGGTGGTGGGCACCTGTAATCCCAGCTACTTGGGAGGCTGAGGCAGGAGAATTGCTTGAACCTGGGAGGTGGAGGTTGCAGTGAGCCGAGATTGCGCCACTGCACTCCAGCCTGGGCGACAAAGCAAGACTTTGTCTCCCTGGCAGCGGACGGGGAAGAGCTGCCAGGGCTGTCACCAGCTAGTAAGAAGCCCCCTATTACTCTTTGGGTAGAAGTGGTCCCACACCAGCAAGTTAACCAACCTGCTTTGTGCAGAAAAGGGCTTTGTTGTACAAATAAAGAACCATCCACAAAGTAGGGAATAATGGGAGGCTGGGGAAATATTTAAAGCAATTTACAGAGAAAATTCTTAAATCCAAAGACAAGGCATTCCCGCTGGATGTTTTTGCAGCATTTTAGACCCACGTATTGAGTGGTGGCTTTGCCATTCTGTAGCATCCCTTATCCCCACTGCTTACAGCACATCTGAGGAAAGAGAGGCTCAGAGAGGCTCTCAGGGCCACACAGCTGTGAGCAGCAATGCCAGGATTCAGAGCAAGCTGCCATTGACTCCCATTCCCACGTTTCCTTCACCAGGTAGGTTGTTTCTAGAGAAGTGAGCAACTGCAGAGCTCCCAAGGCCAAACATGGCTGCAGAGTATAATTTCAGAGGGAAAGTAATGACCCTTTAAGAAGGGGCTGTCTCAGGCCAGGTGCGGTGGCTCATGCCTGTGACCCCAGCACTTTGGGAGACTGAGGCAGCCAGATCACCTGAGGTCAAGAGTTTGAGACCAGTCTGGCCAACATGGTGAAACCCTGTCTCTACTAAAAATACAAAAATTAGCCAGTTGTGGCAGTGCGAGCCTGTAATCCCAGCTACTCGGGAGGCTGAGGCAAGAGAATAACTTGAACCTGGGAGGTGGAGATTTCAGTGAGCTGAGACTGTACCATTGCACTCCAGCCAGGGCAACAAGACTGAAATTCCATTCCCTCCCCCGCCCCCCCCCAATAAAACAAACAAACAAAAAAAGAGGGTGCTGTCTCCACAGGTGGTATGATGACATGAATGAGCAAGATCAGAGTGAGGCTGTCCTCTGGCTCGCATACACATGGTACCCACTTTGAGTGTCATTAGTAATGTGAGCCACCAGGGTGTGTGTCTCAAATGCTGAAATCTTGCTCTCTTCACAGCCTGTACATCCAAAAGACCTTGTGTCAGCAACACCTTTGAAGTCACTGGCCTGCCTGGCAGCAGCAGCTGAAGGTCCAGGGTCATCACTCTGCATGCTTGTCCATTTTCTGTCTTTGCCCTCCATTCAAGAGCGTAGGGCATCAGATTCAGGCAGAGCTGGACTCACACCTTGGCTCCACCTCTTATTAGCTGTGTAATCCTGAGGAAGTTACTTAACCTCTCTGGATCTCAGTTTCCTCATCTGTGGAATGAGGATAATCATCATAGCCCTGGCCCCATACTGTAATAGTAAGAGGAGTTAATACTTGAAAAGCAAACAACAGTGTCAGGCACAGAGTTGAACACTTGTGCAGGCTGCCTCACTTCACTTAGTAGAAGAGTCCTTGACTATAAGATAATTAATTGAATTTATGTATTAAAATTTTTCAGGCTGGGCACAGTGGCTCTTGCCTATAATCACAGCACTTTGGGAGGCCAAGGCGGGTGGATCACTTGAGCTCAGGAGTTTGAGATCACCCTGGCCAACAGGATGAAACCTTGTCTCTACTAAAAATACAAAAATCAGCTAGGCATAGTGGTAGCCACTTGTAATCCCAGCTACTCGAGAGGCTGACGCACAAAAATTGCTTGAACTGGGAGGCGGAGGTTGCAGTGAACCGAGATCTTGCCACTGCACTCCAGCCTGGGCAACAGAGTAAGACGCTCTCATAAATACATATATACATACATAATTGTTCAGTATAATCCTGTGTTGTTGTTGTTTTCTTTTTAAGAGGGTGGGGAGAGGCAGAGGCAAGTGGACTTGGAACCAGGACCTAAAGTTGTCTCCTTTTGCAGCTTGGCTTCTGGGGGGCGTTGATGTCTGAGTGTGGGACTCCAGGGATCCAAAGGCAGAAGAAAAGCCAGTGTTCCCACTCCCAACTTGCCCTCACCCCAGACAAGCAGATGATCAGAGGCAGCAACCAGAACTAGTTCTCACCCAGAACTAGTAAACAGGAATCCTACATCGAAATGAACCCATCTTCTTTACACCAAGGTTGATTCTCCTTACACCTTGTGCACCTTCCCAGGAGCTATGGTTTAAATATTCCTGCCAAAACTCTTGTTGAAATTTAACTGTCAATGTAATGATATTAATGATGGGAACTTTAAGAGGAGGTTAATGCTCCTATCTCAGGAGTGGATTAGTTCTCTCAAGAATGGGCTTCAGAAAAAAGGACAGGTTCAGCCCCCATTTGATCTCTCTGTCTAGTGTGCTCACTCTGCCTTCCACCTTCTGCCATGGGATGACCCTCACCAGACACTGGTGCCACATTTTTGGACTTCTCCACCTCCAGAACTGTGAGAAATAAGTTTCTTTTTTTTATAACTTACCCAGTCTGTAGTATTCTGTTAACAGCAGAAAACATCAGGTGAGGCCAGAACACTCATGCTGCCCTTGACATCACCTCAGTTCCCTCCTGACTGGATCAGTATGATGTCAAATTAATTGCAATGGTGGGTACTTACTATTTTGCATTTACTTTTCATTACAACATTTCCCACAGGATTCCAGGGACCTGGGATGGTCTATATTCTTGGCAATTCTCAAGATTTACAAGAGTCTTATTTCTTGTTAACTTTTTTTCTTTTGCTTGATCCTATCGGGCACATGGATCTTCCTAAAGTTTTGATTCTGTAATTAGCGCTACCATAAAAGATTGTACAATTTTGGAGAGTGTTTCTGCTTAGTCATTCATTTTCTAGTAATATTTGTTGTGTTCCTATCATGAGCCCGGCATTGAGCCAGACTTGGGGTTCAACCATGAATAGAACAGTCCTGGCTGTCAAAGAGCTTACAGTCTAACAAGGAAGACTGACAAGAAAACAGGCAGTCACAGTGCAGTGTGGTCAGCACTGTCAGGTGGCATATGCAGAGGGTGGTGGCACCAAAGTGGGAGGCACTACCCAAGCCCAGAGCTAGCAACTTTTTCTGTTGTTGTTGAGATGGAGTTTCACTGTTATCGTCCAGGCTGGAGTGCAGTGGCGCGATCTTGGCTCACTGCAACCTCTGCCTTCCGGGTTCAACTGATTCTACTGCCTCAGCCTCCTGAGTTGCTGGGACTACAGGCATGCGCCACCATGCCCAGCTAATTTTTGTATTTTTAGGGGTTTCACCATGTTGGCCAGGCCGGTCTTGACCTCAGGTGATCCACCCACCTCAGCTTCCCAAAGTGCTGAGATTACAGGTGTGAGCCACCATGCCTGGCAGAGCTAACTCCTTTACAGCTCTAAAGATTTATTGCCGGCCGGGCGCGGTGGCTCGAGCCTGTAATCCCAGCACTTTGGGAGGCCGAGATGGGCGGATCACGAGGTCAGGAGATCGAGACCATACTGGCTAACACAGTGAAACCCTGTCTCTACTAAAAAAAAAACACAAAAAACTAGCCGGGCAAGGTGGCGGGCGCCTGTAGTCCCAGCTACTCGGGAGGCTGAGGCAGGAGAATGGCTAAACCCAGGAGGCGGAGCTTGCAGTGAGCTGAGATCCGGCCACTGCACTCCAGCCTGGGCGACAGAGCGAGACTCCGTCTCAAAAAAAAAAAAAAAAAAAAAAAGATTTATTGCCAGACTGCTCACTAGCTTGATTGCTGAGGAAGATTTTCTTTCATTAAATCATTTCAGTGAGTATACTTTTCATTTCTAGATGTTCTGTTTGGCTCCTTTTCAAATACACCTGTTTTCTTTTTTTGTTGTTTGTTTCCTTTACAATTCCTATTCTTTTTACTAGTACTTCCTATTATTTATCTTTGCCTTCATTTGAAATCTGCTTTTTTGCTTTTAATGTTGAGATGGTACTGTTACCTCAAGTTCTTCCTGTTTTGTCCATTCTGTCTCATGATGGCATGTTTCTTTGAGTGGCTCATACTTTTATTGTGAAGATTCTTTTTTTCTTCTATAGAATGAGACCACCACTTCTCCTGTTGTCTTTCCCGGCTTTTCCCCGTCTCCCCTTTTCCCTAGTTTATAAGACAGGAGAAGGGGGAGAAAGCAAAAAGTTGGAAAGAAACAGAAGTAAGATAAATAGCTAGACGACCTTGGCACCACCACCTGGCCCTGGTGGTTAAAATAATAATGATAATATTAACCCCTGACCAAAACTACTAGTGTTATCTGTAAATTCCATATGTTGTATGAGAAAGCACTGTAAAACTTTTTGTTCTGTTAGCTGATGCATGTAGCCCCCCGTCACGTTTTCCACGCTTGCTTGATTTATCATGACCCTTTTACATGATCCCTTAAAGTTGTAAGCCTTTAAAAAGGCCACGTATTTCTTCTTCAGGGAGCTCAGCTCTTAAGACGCGAGTCTGCTGACACTCCCGGCCGAATAAAAAACCTCTTCCTTCTTTAATCCGGTGTCTGAGGAGTTTTGTCTGCGGCTCGTCCTGCTACACTTTCTCTTGGAGTCTCTGTGAGCCCTGAGTTGTAGAAATAGAGTCATCGTGCACTTTAACATTTGCTTCTGCTTGGTACCCTGCAGGTCTAACTGGTTTAGCTGATCTATTTTCCTTCAATTTCTTCACTTGGAGAAATTGTTCGATCATTTAGAAATACTTTACTGAACTTGTACTATGTGCATAGTCCTATATCTGGTGCTGTGGAAGATACAAAACAATGCAAGACAACACAAAGTTGCTGCTTCACATGAAACTACAGTCTGAAAGGGCCAAATACAGTATAGGCCCAAAGTTAGGTGACCATGTAAGGCAGAGTAAAAGGCTCAATGGTGAACAGCCAAGTTCAGAAGGAAAAACAGACAGCTGGAGAAAAACGGGGACGACAAGCCCAAAGAAGGAAAAGGTTCCTGTGAGGAAGTTTCAGAAGGATGGGCAAGTAAATCATCCTCCCCTACTCCCACCCCCAAACTAAAACCTATCACCTCTTCTTGGTAGAGAGTTAGTGTGGCACTAGGAACTTGACTTTCAGGTCCTTACTGAGAAAGCTAAATCAGAACCTAGGCAAAAGGAAGTCATTTAAGGTGCTCCTGGGGGATGTTTGATGAAAATTGTGTTTGATGGAGAAAACACAGCAAGTTGAAAGGGCAGGCTTTGCAAGTGGTTTCACTAGGACAAGCCTGGGTTAGGGAGGCCAAGGTGAGGGAGACAGGGAGTGTGGCATGCTTTGAACGTGGAAAGTGCATAGTGTTCGTTATCAAGAGTGGGAAAAGGGGAGGTAGCTTTTTAGGAGGTAAGGCAGGAAGGGAGTCAGAAAGGACAGACTGGGAAACCCTGACTAACAGTAAAAGTGACCAGAAGGAAGGTGTCTCACAATGAACTGGCTGTAGGGTAAGTACAGACAAAGGGACCAGGTCTTCCATTGCTGTGTCCCTGCACACTCCAGGATCCATTCAAACAGAAACTTTCATTGCGAACCCCCACAACTAGCAAGGTTCTGTTGTAGGTATTGTTGCAGGGTGTAGGGCACGTTTACAAACAGGAACAGGGCACTTGCTGTCCTATCTTCCTCGCAGGGTTCTTGTGAGGATTACACTTGAATCAACACGTGTAAAGAATTTTAAAAAGTGCCTGTCACACAGTTCCTGCAAATTAAGGTCTACTTATGATTATTCACTTGTATTAACTAAGAATCAACTACAGGCGCCCAGCAGTGCCTGCGTGTGCTCACACTGAGGGACTCACTAAAATCCTCAGGATCTAGTGAGGGAGACACTCAAATACTTTAGAGAAAAACAAATTTTACAACCACGGACTCTGAGGAAGGCGTGCGAAGCCTCCACAGTTGGGGAGGGTGCCCACAGTCGCCGAGGGGACATCTGGATTTGCTCTGGTGGGGAGAGCATTCCCGGCAGGGGAGATGGGAAAAGGGTCGGACAAAGAGGCTGGGACCGCGTAGGGGCTCGGGTTCGGGGTCGTTCTGCAGCAGTAGATTCAGCTCGCGCAGTTCCACGCAGGCCGCGGCGATTGGGATCTGGGCCGCAAAGGGGAGGGCAGAGAACTGCAGAGAAAACTCCCCAAGCCTGGGAGGGGGCTTGGAAGCGCCTCAGACCATATTGGGGACGTCTGGCAGCCGGAGGCACCGAACCCCGCCCCCGTGTGCTCTGGGCCTC
>NW_012115599.1:10291635-10292053 GCF_000951035.1 Colobus angolensis palliatus
GCACCGCGCACATCCTCGCCACCCTCGGCCTGCGGCTCAGCCCTCGGCCCGCAGGATGGACGGCGGGTCAGGGGGCCTGGGGTCTGGGGACAACGCCCCGACCACTGAGGCTCTTTTCGTGGCACTGGGCGCGGGCGTGACGGCGCTCAGTCATCCCCTGCTCTACGTGAAGCTGCTCATCCAGGTGGGGGACCAGAGGCGCCGTAGGGAGATGAGAGGCTGATGTGAAGGTGACAGGCCAGGATTTGGAGGATTGGGGCGGGGAGTCAATGGCGACGGATTTGGGGAGAGGCGTGGAGACAGCGGGTTTGGGGGGCCGAAGTGGGTGGGAGGGGAGGGAAGCCGTGTGGGAACGCAGGGGTCACGGGTTTTAGGATGCAGAAAGGAGACGAAGGGGTTAGAGTAATAGCGAATTTGG
>NW_012115599.1:10292253-10324607 GCF_000951035.1 Colobus angolensis palliatus
AGAGATGGGGAGGAAGGTTGGGGGCCCGGGCGAAGTGTTTAGAGACTGAGGAGCACATATTTGGGGTAGAGGGGAAAGGGGGCTCTGGATTTGGTAGAGATGGATTTAAAACGTCTTGGGGTGGGGACAAAGTGGGCGCCAGGGCCAGAAATTTAGGAGGGAAAGAAGGACACCAGACTGGGGGTGGACAGAGAAGACTGAGGTCTTGGGTTTCATTGTGATTTAATTTGGTGAGAGAGTGCGAAGGCAAAGAATTTTGCAGGGGAATGCTATCGGTTTACCGGAGATGGGGGCTCTGGATTTGATGGCGACGACAGATTTGGTAGGAGGAGGGGACAGGGTGACGCGTAGTGGAGGAGGGGAACAGATAGGGCCAGCATTGGGGGAGGGGAGTGGCAGCGATTTGTCTAGAGAGGGAAGCTAGGAGCAGGCTTTAAGCGGGGAAGGGGATGACGCATTTGGAGGAGGAAATGGAAGTCAATAGTTGGGGTCAGAGAGGAATCACAGTGCTTGTATCTGGGCAGATGAGGAGAAGGGGCATGGGAGTATTGGAATTGGGCAGAAGGGACAGTGAAGACATAGGTGGCAGGATAGGTAGGGACTACCAGAAATTGAGACCGAGGTAGGGATGTCTCTAGAACGGAGGGATGCATGGGCACTTGGCAGATTTGGTGGTGGCCGGCAATGCGGAACAGATGAAGTGTGCTGCTTGAGAGGAGTGAGCTGGAATGAAGGGCGTGTGGAGGTGTGAGAATTAGGTGGGTGTGGCTGGGATGGGTACAGTTTTGATGGGGGTCATTAGGCCAGAATGTTCCAGTTAAGAAGAGTGGGAGGAGGAAGGTTAAAAATTGAAGTGGAGACCTATCCAAGATTTCAGTTGAGGCAGGTGGGTGTCAGATTTTACCATCTCTATAATTGAACCGAGAGAATGCAAAATACAACTGGAATGAGAAGGCCTTGAGAATGAGAGTAGTTGAAATCTGGGATCTGAGGAATGGTAACAGATTTGTGGGTGTGACCAGGAATATGACAGGGAATGAGGAGCTTCAGTCAGGGGCATCAAGGTGCCTGACTAGACCCTAATTGTGACAGATTTGAAAACTGTTAATGGCAGAAGGTATAGACCAAGACTGGCATTTGGTTGTGATTTGTGAATGAGGGCTGTCTTACAGGGTTAAGATTGTATTTATAGCAGTTGAACTCGAAGTTTGGGAGATAAATTGGTGCTTTGGAACTGGTGGGACCTGAGAAGTGAGGATTCTGGAAACTGATGGAATGAGACTGAGTGAGGGCTAGGATTTTAGGGTACAGGTGGGAGAGTCTGTGGAGTGAAGGATGCTAGAGCACAAGGGCTCAACGTGAGGGAAATGAAGAAGTGTCTTCATCATTTGGACGACGGCAGATCTGGTTTGAAAGAACATTGAAATAAGGGTGGTTTGGGAAGGGAATGGGGTAATGAAGGACTCTAAAGTGTGAGAAGAACTAGATGGTGGGCAGGTAAGGATGGATGAGCCCCGTTGAAGGACCAGAGGTGCCTGTCTGATTTGAACCCCGTTGGTGTTGAATGTAACACATATTAAGGTAAGATCTTCAATGGGTATAGCTTGGGAATCAGAGTAATATCTTGCAGAAAGGCAAATTACTGGGAGTGGGGGTGTCAGGAGTGGAGTGATAGATTGGGGATTAGGTACATAAGAATGCAGTGCTTTAGATCAGGGCATGTGGCTGTCAGTTGGGAGTTGGAGATTTTAAGATGATAGACTGTCCCTGCTGGTATCTGATATAGGGCCATAGCATTTGCCATAGTTAGGACTGGGTTAACAGATTTGAGGATGAAATTGGGTTTAATGACTTGGGAACAAATAATTAAAACTTGAAGGTGAGAGGAATGGGGGTGAGATACAGCCAGTGTGCCTATGATAACCCAATAGAAGTGAAGAAAGTAGATTCAACAGATTTGGGAGCCACGGGGATATGGGATAACATTACAGATTTAAGGGTGAAATTGGGGTCAGTGGAATTCCCAAATAGTGTTGACTAAACTGGGTAAGGACAGCAAAAGAGCAGTGATGGCGATTTGGAGTGGAGGTATAAAGGAGTACCATCTGTATTTAAGAGAACACAGATCAAGACAGAACTTAACTCAATTAACTTAGAACAACCGTGGAGCTTTTAACCCAGAAGGGAAAAGGTCTAGAAGGGAAGTACTCGCTGCATGGGTCAGCTGACTCCCCCTTTCCTCCTTTAGCTCCACTGGGTCAAAATTTTTTTCTTTTAAAGACAGTCCCCATCATAGAGGAGTTTTTAAATTTACAATTGTTAATCTGTTAGGCATCTCAGAATCACATCCATAGGAGATAGCCTGAACTTTCAAAAGCACTTGCTTGATAAAGGCAAAAGGGGACAGAGTTGATCCCAAAAAGCACTGGAAGCATACCTAATCCAGTTTACAAGGTAGCACTTTCCAACCTGCCACTTCTACCGCCTCCCACAGCTGCTGACCAAATCCCCTCCCACATCTCAGAGGAATCACTCTGGTCCATGGGCCCACCTGGCCTGCTTAGAGGGCACAGGGCTGGTATCCTGGCCCCTTGCCAAGGGAGGAAGGGGTCTTCTCACTCCCCACCTAGGTGCTGGTCTCCTTGGCACCTTGCCTCCTCCCTGGCAGCAGGGGCTCTCACCCCTTAACAGGGACTTCCTGCTCCTCACGTGGATATGGATGGTCCTTCACCCACCCATGGGTTTAATAAATATTTCAGGCCAGGCCGGGTGCGGTGGCTCAAGCCTGTAATCCCAGCACTTTGGGAGGCCGAGGCGGGCCGATCAAGAGGTCAGGAGATTGAGACCATCCTGGCTTACACGGTGAAACCCCAAACCCGGTCTCTATGAAAAAATTAGCCGGGCATGGTGGCGCGCACCTGTAGTCCCAGCTACTCCGGAGGCTGAGGCAGGAGAATCGCTTGAACCCGGGAGGCAGAAGTTGCAGTGAACCAAGGTCGCACCACCGTACTCCAGCCTGGGCAACAGAGAATCTGTCTCAAAAAAAAAAAAAAAAAAAAAAAATTTCAGGCCAGATGCAGTGGCTCACACCTGTAATCCCAGCACTTAGGGAGGCCAGGGTGAGTGGGTCACCTGAGGTTGGGAGTTTGAGACCAGCCTAACCAACATGGAGAAACCCCATCTCTACTAAAAATATAAAAAATTAGCCGGGTATGGTAGCAGGTGCCTGTAATCCCAGCTACTCGGGAGGCTGAGGTAGGAGAATCACTTGAACCCGGGAGGCAGAGGTTGTGGTGAGGTGAGAGCGTGCCATTGTACTCCAGCCTAGGCAATAAGAGTGAAACTCTGTCTCAAAAATAAATACATACATACATACATACATACATATTTCAGATATAAGAAGCATCTGTACAGCAAGAACTGTCATAGCTCTTCAGAAATGAGGGGGTCATTTTTTCACAGGGATGTAGGGTGATTGAGGAGAGAACGCAGCTGAGCATGTGTTTGAGGAGCACCTGGAATTTGAAGTAACAGTTTGCTAAGCCTGGGAATGGGAGGAATAGACGTGGAGGTGTCTGCAGTAGATTTGGTAAGAAATTTGAGTTTGGGGTGTACTTTGGAATGGACGACTTAATGGCTGACCTGTCTGAGGTTTGGGTATGATATGTTTTCTTATTGCCACATTTGGAATTGAGGTTGGGGTGAAGTTTTTCATCGGGAGATGAGAATAACTGAGATTTGTTCTGAGATGGGAGTAGGGTTTGAAGTACATACAAACGGAGGTTTCTACTGGGAATATCTGGGATTTGAATGTAAGAATGTTGGGGTGTGGGTGTGATTTGGACTGTGGTCGGGCAGTGTCTGGGACCAGGCATTTCTGTTCATTGGGAGATGACGTGCTGCCGATGGTTAGAGACACTGACGAGCTTTCTGGTGTTTTGATGGGGAAAACACGAACAAGAGCCACATTAGAATTTGTGGGAGAAGAGTTAGGCAAAGGGGACGGGAGGTGTGAGGAGAGGTGGTGAGGCTGAATGTCCCTTTGTCTTTGTTCATTCTGAAGGTGGGTCATGAGCCGATGCCCCCCACCCTTGGGACCAATGTGCTGGGGAGGAAGGTCCTCTATCTGCCGAGCTTCTTCACCTACGGTGAGTGTGCCTCCCGAGCAGGAGAGCCCGCGCCAACAGAAAAGAGGCCTCAAGTGGGGAGCAGGACCAGCTGGCCCTGGGGAACCCACCGCGCAGCACGGCGTGCAGAGTCGAGCTGACACAGAGGAGGGGATCTAAGCATGTCCAGAGAGGGCATATGGTGTCGGGGTGGGAGCAGGTGAACCATACAGCTTTCGTCCAGCTCCTCTGCCTGTATCTGCCAGGTGCCAGCCCAGACAGTAGGAGGGGACAGACACAGGTGCCTGAGAGAGGACACTGGTCCCTGTTATTTCTGTTGCCCAGGCATGGGGGTGATTTCCTTTTGCCCTGTGAGCAGCCTGGCCCTGCTACTCCAGTAGAAGGCCTGTGGGGCTCCTCCTGCGTTCTTTTCTTTCATCCCACCTGGGTGTCTTGTTTCCCCTGCATTCCTCAGGCAGTAAGGGGTGCTCACTCACTCTGGTGTCTCAATCTGTTGGTTACAGAATGGTGTGCAGTGAATTGCAGCTTCACTTCTGTGTGCTGCGTGAGCTTGAGCAGGCCACTTACCTGCTGTGGCCCGGCTGCACCCCTTGTCTGCAAAGTAAGGTCAGCCTCTCCTGCCCAGGCCTTCCTGCAGGCTCCCCATCTGTCATCAAGAAGCCCACCTTGCTGCCTCTGCTGCCCATGCCCTGGCCCACAGGTGCCGGCTGGCCAAGGCCTTCTCATGTTCCTCTCCCAGTCCCCACCCTCACCAGATGACCATGATGTGGGCCTTCTTTAAATGTGCCCTTTCTCTCCATGTTCACAGCTGGAGTTCCATTCCAGGCGAGTCCCCTCAAGTTTCCTGCACCTCTGCTCTTACCTGTTTGGTTGTCTAGAATGTTCTCCAGAATCTATCTTTCTGTTGAGTAACTTGGGGCTTGGCCTCTGTGTTACCTTTTCCACTTTACATGCTGTTGGTGAATTGGGTGTCATATTTCTCTTCCAGTTTTGTCCCTGTGTTGTTGAGTGCAGAATCTAGGGCCAGGTGGAATGTGTCATCTTGTGAGGAAATGTGTTTGTGTTTTTTTTACTTAAACATTGTCAGCATAGTCGAGTGGGGAATGACAGAAGTAGGAAGGCACCCCACCATTGCATAGTGAGGCAGTATACAGAGAGGTAAGGCAGCCCAGGTGGAGGGCTGCGGCCCTGCACGGGGCCTTCTCTGTATCTGGTTGCACGTGCTGTGTTCTGAGAGGCGAGGTTAGAGCTCAGATCATCTCTATTCATGTGACACAACCATTCCCAAAAGGACATAGAGCAGAGGGAACTTGACCCCCATCTTACTGCCTCTGGTGAGGATGAGCAGAGTTCTGAGGTGTGCCCCCAGCCTTGTTTATATAAATGTAGCTTTAATCTAGGTGTGAGCAGATGTCCGTTGGGGATCTCTGGACACTAGGCCTACTTTGGAGTCAGGGAGGGGACCCGCCATTTGGCTCTCTGGTACAGTGTGGATGGTGTCTGCTCCTCTACTTGTCATGGCTGAAAGTACTGCAGCTGTCATGACATTCTCTGGTGTAGAAGAAAGAACTTCCCAGAGGGTTTCCAGGCACTGCAGAAAGACCCGGAATGAGGGGGGCCCTGGCCAGCCTGAGGCCTTAGGACCCACAGAGGCCCCTGCAGGCATTTCAGCACGCCTCTCTCCGCTCTCACTTGTTCCCCAGGCCCCTTGGAAATGGAGAGAAATGAAGGTCCTTGTTCCATTTTTTTACAGGTGGGCAGATGGAAGAGGGTAGATGTTTTGCTCAGGATCACACACACAGGTCCTGAGGCTCCCTCTCCTCACTAGGATCCACCCTCCCCCAAAGCAAATTTTCCCCTGTCTGTTCAGTCTGTGAAGTAGGGCACCTTGCCAAGTCACCCAGCATCCCCTCCCCTCCTCCTCCTCCTCTCTTTCCAGCCCACCCCCATCTCAGGAAATCACATATACAGGTAACAGGTGTTCTCAGCCTCGTGAAAAACCCATGCTGGCTGTGACGTTGAATTGCTGGGCTGGCAGACATCTGGGAGGAGCAAAGGGCATATTTGCTTCTTCCTGCCTCTGCGCGGTGCCAGAGAGCTAAAGTCATGGTCTAAAAGAGGGAGCATGCCGTCTGAGAGAATGTTCTGCTAGCTCCCAGATGCACAGGTTTATAAAAATACCACCCTGCCATTTAAAACATGTTTCAAGTGTTGATAGAAAACAATGAATCGTATCCTTAGAAAGATAGACCCTAGTGAAAGAAGCACTAACTCACACAGGTAGGATCTAGCTTCCATAACATTTAAGTCTATTCTATGGAATTGTTCATTGGTACTTCTGTTTTAGTTACTTCTCCATAGACTTGTTTTTCCCTTGACTAATAAATGCCAACAGGTGCCAGGTGGTATCCTGGGTGTAGCACAGTAACAGGGTGGAGACTGCCCTGGCCGTGGCGTGTGCATGGGGTGTTCTTGAGCCTGTCTTCTGGGAGCCCTTCCTTTTCCTTTTTCCCTCCTTTAGGTTGCAGACTTCATCATTCCCTGTGGGCAATTTCTCTGTGTTTCCTATTTTCTTTTCGTCAAGAAAAACATAATTTTTAAGCAACAGAATTGTTTTCTGTGTTGCAGCATTTAAGTTGCTGAGTTGAAAAATCACGACTGAGTTTGCCAAGTAGAGTTTTTAAAGCAAAAAGAGAAAGGAGGCAGGGAGGGAGGGAGGGAAGGAGGGAAGGAGGGAAGAAAGGAAGGAAGGAAGAGAGAGAGACAGAGAGAGGAAGGGAGAGGGAGAGAAAATGGAAGGAAGGAAAGGAAAGGGAAGAGAAAGGGGAGGGAAGGAAGGAAAATGTATGAACTTGTTTGTTAGAAATACCTTTTGAAGCTTTTACTAAAAGAAATGGGCTAGAAGACATTTGGGGGTTAGGGCCTGACCACTTCCAGGTCCTGGACAGATGTTCCCTTCTGTGCCTGTAGTCAGCAGTTACCTGAGGGACAAGCCGAGCCTGGTCTGGGTGTGTGTGACCCAGGAGTGGGTGCCCCTGAACTGGGTATAACTCCTCTACCACCTCTGTTTTCTTACAGCCAAGTACATTGTGCAAGTGGATGGTAAGATAGGGCTGTTCCGAGGCCTGAGTCCCCGGCTGATGTCCAACGCCCTCTCCACTGTGACTCGGGGTAGCATGAAGAAGGTGAGCCCACACAAAACCAGGAACAGTGGCCTGAGGTTTCCTCACACTCCCAACCACTCCTGCAGCAGCCAGTTACCCTGGTCCTGCCTCCTTCTTCCCAGACCGTTGGGGACTTCACTCCAGCCCCATGGAGAGAGCTCCCACCCCACAGGTCTGCTTTCCCACAGCTGTGACATCAGATGGTGGCTTTCTTTTTCCCCCACGCTCCAGACCTGGAGGTCACCTGAGGTGGGCCCAGACAATAGACACTGCAGAGGAAATATCTGGAGTTGGTTCCTGCCGCCCGAGTCCCCGAAGAGTTCCATGGAAGAGGCGTAGCTGAACTTGGTTCTTTCCCTTCTCTGTTTCAGGTTTTCCCTCCAGATGAGATTGAGCAGGTTTCCAACAAGGATGATATGAAGACTTCCCTGAAGAAAGTTGTGAAGGAGGTGGGTGTTGAGAGTCGGAGAGGGAGAGGCGCGTGGCGGGGAGCCTAATGATTTCTCACCCCCAAGTTGGGCGGGTCATTGACAAGTGGAAGAGTTGGGTCCTCGTGCATGCATGGGTGGGATGGTAAGGGAAGGAGCCCTGGCCTGGATGCGCAGGGAACCCCGGAAAGCCTTCTCAGCCATTGCTGGGCCTAGCCTGGGACGCGGCAGCACTCCTGGGTGGGGGACTGGGGAGTGGGGCAACAGGTGGAGCCATCCTTGGCAGACCGACCCCATGTGCAGTCCCCGGGACGGGTTTCTCCCTCCCAAGCACTTGTAGCTCCCTTCAAGGGCCAGTTCCAGAGACAGGCCGCGGGTGGCGAGTCCCCACCCCATGCTCTCTTCCAGACCTCCTACGAGATGATGATGCAGTGTGTGTCCCGCATGTTGGCCCACCCCCTGCACGGTAAGCCCCCCCTTCCCTGAGACTCTCTAAGCCGGGGTGGGGGCGTGGGGTGGACGCGCCCCTCGTGGACTGTAGATAGACAGTCTTAGACCGGTTGGGAAGTGGTAGTGGGGTGGGAGGTATTCTACTGGAACCCACCCCACTGAGGAGAGATTGGAATTCTTTCCAAAGGGAGGTGGGGCTCTTCCCAGGCAGAAGAAATGGGGCGCTGTGGTCATGGGATGTGACAGGGACCCCCAAAGGCCCTCTTCCTCTCCTGCTGTCTGAATAGGCCATGTTGTTCAGTGGCCACTCTGCACCTGGCACCCGGTGGCTGGGGCATCATGAGGTTTGGCCCACCACATCACCTGTGTGTGTTTTGTTTTTCCTCAGTCATCTCAATGCGCTGCATGGTCCAGTTTGTGGGACGGGAGGCCAAGTACAGGTGGGTAACTCTTGGGACAGGCAGGGTGGCCCTGTTACCTTTTCAGAGTCTGCCAGGGCAGGCTGTGCTGGGGTTGGTTGCTGCACCTTTTCTGCTCTAGTCCTGTGTGAGTTCAGCCTGCTGCCTGGCTTCTGAGGAATGTTGCAGTGGCTTCCATAGTCTGTCCAGGGGCATTTGCTCTTCTCCATCTCTTATCAAGGGCAGCCCTAGATGAGCCTAAATGCCTTTGCAGAGGGGCGAGTGGGATTGTAGTCAGCTTGGATTAGGATTTGTGGCACCAGAGCTGATTCTGCCACTTAGGACTGAGCTCGGGTCTCCTCTTGGACTCCCAGAGTAATGCTGTAATGATTTTTCCGGCCGTCATAGGCTGATAGCTCTTTTTATCCCCTGTGAAGAAGCCATCCATCTCATGGGCTTGGGGCTCATTCCTTCAATTGTGTACCAGACCTTCACCTCGATCTGCTGTGTGCAGCCCTGGGCAGGTGCCGGGGCATATGTGTTGACAGAGGTACGTCCTGGAGGCATGTGGCAGAAGGACACACCTGGGTTGCCCTTCGTCTCTTAAGATTCTCATTTCCTGGGGTCAGTGTTTTTTGCAGCCGTCCTGTGGGGCCACCACCCCAGGAAGCTCAGCTGCCACGGTGCCTCATTTTGGGGTCATTAATGGGATATTGGCCCATTCCCCTAGACTGAAGTATGAGGTCAGTAGTTGGGACCAGGAGGGTATAATCTGGCAACCACTGTTTTGAGAGGTGGGGCTGGGCCTGACAGGACTGGGATGATCTGGGTCCAGGGCTACCCAGGGCTTTGCCTTCCACTGGCTTCCTCTGTTAGGTTGCCCCTTCCACCTGGGCTTTGGACAGCCTCCATGCAGGACAAGCCAGTTGCCATTTCCAGCCACAGGTCACAAAGGTTGTTACTGAGCTTCCTTGGCATTTCACACCTAAGAACCCGCAGCCTGTCCTCTCATCTCTAACAGGGTGCTGTGGCCAGGGCATGAATCCCCGGCTCCCTGCTGAGGAGTGGCAGATGTCTTCTCCTAGGCTGGTTCCAGTGCCGCCTCCTGCAGGGCCCTGTGTTCTTTCTCTGCCCTCTGGGAAAGTAATTCTCTCTGCTCACTACCGCCTTCTACTCTTACTCTCTTGGGCAGGCCTGTGGGCTCCTCTGCTGGAGGGTTGTTTAAGCAGAGATAAGTGTGAGGGCCAGGTAAGAGAAGGGCCTGCCATCTCTGCAGCAGTGGCCAAAGTCGGGAGATGCATTCCTAAACTCCGATCTCACAGAAAATGCCAGTATAGCACTGCTAGTGGGCTGTTCCCGTGGGTGGTTGGGCTTCCCCGGTCTCCATGAACTGTGTAAACTCCTCCTCACCCCGACCAAGCGCTCTCTGTGCCTTTCTACTTGGTTCTTCCTGGTGATAATCCTCCCCATCCCGCCAGGACTGGCTGGATCTGAGCAGAGCTCCGGGGCTCAGCCTCACACCAAGGGGTGGGCTTCTGGTAGGCGACTACGTGACCCTGTATCTCTGTCTTGTCTTCTTCACAGTGGTGTGCTGAGCTCCATTGGGAAGATTTTCAAAGAGGAAGGGCTGCTGGGATTCTTTGTGTACGTGAGTCTATATACCCCATAACTGGCCACGGGTCTGGCTCTGCTAACACGTGTCCTCAACCTCTCAGACCACAGCTGCTGACCTGGGACTAACCACATGGCCCTGCCCTAGCCTGAATGCTGCAGCCAGTTCTCTAGAGCTCCATGGCATGTCCAAACTGCTTAGCCATTTTCAGGCCATGGCTCATGTAAAAGTGGAACTGTGTGTCTAGTACATGGGGGAGATGAACTGACCAGCCCCACTGGGCTTCATCCAGCTGCGGTGGGTGTGGGGCTGGTCTTTGTGAGCTAAGTCACTGCACAGTCCTTGGCCTCACTGCTAAAACATGACTGAATATCTGACTTGGACTGAGGGTTGAGCTCTGGAAGCTCACAGGCTGACCACAGCCAGTGGATTCTGTTTGATACTGCTTTTCTGACAAATCAGTTGTTGACGTTGACATTTAAGATATGTTGCACAAAATTCCACATTTCTGGCATCTCTTTGAAAAGTCAGAAAATCTTGTCCTGCTGGGTGGTTCTTTCTGTAGAGCAGCCATTGGCCAGGACCCAGGACTTGCTCCTTTGGCAGGGCACATGGTCTCCAAGGGCCACAGACACCCTGCACTTCGTCACCTCACGTCCAGTTTATTTCACCTCTAAATAAAGTGCATACTGAAAAGATTATGTTCAGAAAGAATAAAGCGCAGACAGAACCCAGAAGCCAGGCTTGATGGCTGTTTTTTGATTTGCTGTTCTAAGGTCTAGGCAGTGACGTACATGCTGACTGGTACGTCACAAATGTGGTAGACACATGGTATGCAGCAGTGTCCGCTGTACTAGACGCAGGGCTCCATACTATTCATAAGAAGTCTTTATATCATGGTTTTCCAGTTTGTCAGATGTTTTTTATTTATGGCCCCTTGTTTAACCAAGAAATGACTACTTGTAGGTGCATGTGCATGTATGTGTATAGAATACAGAAATATATATACGGTTCTCAGCAGAGGCGATTTTGCTCCCCAGGAAACACTGGCAGTGTCCGGAGACATCTTGTAGTTGTCACAACTGGCATCTAGTGGGTAGAGGCCAGAGACGCTGCTAAACATGCTACAGTACACAGGACAGCCCCGCAACAAAGACTGATTCAGCCAGGTGTGGTTGCTTGCATCTGTGATCCCAGTTACTCAGGATTAGTCTCAGTGGTTTCTGCAGCTGTCTGGAGGCCAAGGCAGGAGGATCACTTGAGGCCAGAAGTTCAAGACCAGCCTGAGCAACATAGCAAGACTTCTGTCTCTATAAAAATGTTTTTCAAAATTAGCTGGGCGGGGAAGCACTCACCTGTAGTCCTAGCTACCGGGGAGGCTGAGATGGGAGGATGGCTTGAGCCCCGGAGTTGGAGACTGCAGTGAGCTATGATTGCACCACTGCACTCTAGCCTGGGTGACAGAGTGAGACCCTGTCTCCTGGGGAGAAAAAAAAAATTATTCAGCCCAAAATGTCAATAGTGCCAAGGTTGAGAAACTGATTTATATTCATACACACATATATGTATGTATAAATATTTATACATATATATATTTGCACAGGTACCTGGTAACAAACCAACATTCGTGACATGCCTATCAGCATGTATGTCACTGCCTATCATCAGTATGTATGTAAAACGGCAGATCAAAAAACGACTCATCAAGCCTGGCTTCTGGGTTCTGTCTGTGCTTTATTCTTTCTGAACATAGTCTTTTCAGTATGCGCTTTCTTTAGAGATGAAGTAAGTTGGATGTGAGGTGACGAAGTGCAGGGCATCTGTGGCCCTCAGAGACCGCGTGCCCTGCCAAAGGGGTAGCCCCTGGGCCCTGGCCAATGGCTGCTCTACAGAAACAGCCACCCATCTTGAAACACCGCACATGACCACCTCTGGCATTTTTTACACTGCGTAGTTCTCTTCTGGTGTGTGAATAGGATTCCCGCAGAGCAGATGCCTACTCTTTGGGTTCTTTTTCGCCATGTGATTTTGCAACAGGTGATATGCATACATGTTACAGTGCATAGAAAGCACCAAAGGGTATATAGCACGTAGTCAATCTGAGCACAGGCAGGAACAACAAGATTAGAAATTGCATTCACAGAGGTTCATTTTATTAATACTCCTTATGGATGTATTACCTATATTCTTTTGAGTTTTTCAAGTATTTTATAAGATTTTTTTTTAATTCAAAAATAATAATTCTGCTTTTCCTCCCAGGAGACAGCCATCCTTCTCCTGGAGAGCCTCCCAGGGCACTCCGTACCTAAACAAGCAAATACACTGAAAAACACACAGAGGCACATGGGACCTCAAACTGGCCTTTTATCCTCAGCACTGCGTCTTGAGGAACTTTCCTTAGCAGTTTAAAGGCCATCACTTAAAAAGTTAGCCCTTCTTATAAATGCTTGCATAGAATCTTTTTGATAGAATATTTTCAGGGGCGAAGAGAACAGATGCATTGAGCAATGTGTCTTCTGGGAGTTGGTTAGGTAAAGAGGCCAGGAAAAAATTACCAACACATCGACACTGTTATCTGCATTTGGAAATTGCAAATTTGGCAGTATTCCCATCTTGATCCCTGGCTTCTGTGGTTTAAAAACTACTTGAGACTGTTAACTAATTTGTGGCATCCAAAGTGCCATAGAACACCTCCCCATGGGAAAAGGAGCACTGCCTTCCCAGTGTGCGTAGCTGCTGGCCCCTGCAGGCTTCCTTTCTAAGGCTGTGCCATTGGATATGCTAAGATTTTGAACTTGGAACATCCCTGCCTGCTTCCTGGGTGTGGAGCCCCCAGGGACTGCTCCTCTCCCTCTCCTGCTCATCTCTGCTTACCTTGTTTTTTAGTGGATTAATCCCTCACCTCCTGGGCGATGTGGTTTTCTTGTGGGGCTGTAACCTGCTGGCCCACTTCATCAATGCCTACCTGGTGGATGACAGCGTGAGTGACACCCCAGGGGGGCTGGGAAACGACCAGAATCCAGGTTCCCAGGTTGGTTGGAACAAGGACTTGTCCTTTTTTCCGTGTACTGCTGATGCCCAGGGTCTGGGACAAACTCGAGGATTCTGGGATTCTGAGCATCAGGCCCGGAGGGTGAGAGAGGACCTCTCATTGTCCCTGGGGTCATCTTTGTCTAAGGGGAGTATGGCCACGAGAGGCGAGATTCCAGATTAGTACCCAGACCTGGGAGGAATTAATGGAATGCTTGTCCCTGGGCAGCCTTAGAAACCGACCCCAGCTTATCTAAGGCTGCTCCGAGGCAGTGACCCAACTAGGGCTCAGGAAGTCAGAAGACAGACCAGCTAATAGTGAGCACCCTTTGACCGTTGCATCACATCTTTTGCTTTTCAAAACCCTTTTGTGAACATTGTGGCCTTTGATCTGACAGCATCCTAGTTGTGAAGAGGAACAGGGCGGGTAGAATGTTCCGTTTACCAACACAGAAATTGAGACCCAGAGATCACAAACTGTGGAGAACTCTGGGCTCTCCAGAGTCACTCAGCTAGAACTGACAGAGCTGGAATTAGATCCCTGGCCAGGCTAAGGGTGCATTCCTCTGAGTGTTTTCAGATCTGCTAGGGAGTATACAGCCCAGGCTCACCCTCCTATTTTGTTAGCTGTGGTCTACACAGCCTAGTATACATAGACCTTTCAGCAGGTCAGGTCAGGCATAGGAAGGCCTGGTCCTTCTATACAGCACTTGTTGAAGAAGGCCGTCCAGGTTCTGCCTGAACCAAGATAAGAGGTGGGGAGCAGCGATGGCTGGGGATCGCAGTGTCCAGACGTTCTCACAGTGGGGACCGCCAGGCCCAGGAGGCTAGGAGGGCCTGGGGACCTGTCCGCCAGAATCGCCTGGGTGGGAAGGGGTTCATGTTCCACGTGTGTGTGTGTCTGGCACCTGTCTGTTCTGTGTGGTGAGGAGTGCCCCATCCCAGATGGGAGCCTCTGCTTGCAGGGAGACTGGCCACTTGACCTGGGCAGGTGAGTCTTAACTGGCCTTTCAGTGTAAGCAAATTAAAGTGGCTCCATAGAGACTCACCCCATCTACAATCACAGTGGCACATTCCTGCAGTTCTGCCTTTCTTGGGGGCCTTGTGGGTGGGTAAGCTGTGCTGTCACATACAGAGCAAGGGTGGCCAGGAGTGCACAGCTCAGTGGTTTCTCATCTAGGTGGGCAGCTGTCTGACCAGAGGCTGCTGTGCTTACATCAGCAATAACAGCAGTCAACAGATTTGTTTAAAGTGTGTTTCGAGTGCTTTTCTGTGTGTGGCTTAAAGGCCGAGATGAAGCTGCCGAGCTCTCAAAGCCACTCAAGCAGACCTCTGAGCAAATCTCTGCCCAAGGCCCCAGGGCATCGATCTGGTGGGATGGCCGCTCCACGGGAAGCTGAGGCTGAGGGAGCCACCTTTCCTCACTAGGAGCTGTTTGCTTCAGCAAAGCAGGATTTGAGGAGTTGGGGTCTGAAGGGGGAAAAGCTTGCTGAGGTGGAGGTGGCAATAAGCCTGGAGTTGCCCTCACTTCACCCCACAGGCCAGGATTTGTCTTTGGGTGTCAGGGTGCATGTCTGTCTTAGCGCCGACTGCGTGCCGAGCCCTGGATGTTGATCCGGCAGACACAGGTTCAGCCCTTGAGGCTCACAGTCTGGGGGGGTTGCACAGGCAGCGGCAGCTGATCCCTCTTACCGGGTCTCCGTCTCAGGACTCCCTTCAGTCCACTTACCCTGCTTCTGCCCCCCAGGCCTTCTCTGGGCAGTGACTGTGAGGCCCGACAGGAAAGGCACGTGCGGCGTGCTTGTGAGGAGCTGAGCAGAGGGTGGGGTGAGGGCATGTGGATCTGAAGTCTGCGTCCTGAGGTGCCTGTGGCAAACCGCTCCTCCTTTCTGTCTCCTCAGTTCAGCCAGGCCCTGGCCATCCGGAGCTATACCAAGTTCGTGATGGGGGTAAGTCGAGCCAGCTGTCCTTCCTTCCCACTGCCTTGCGGACCCACGTGGGGCCTAGGAGGCCAACCCTGGTAATGGCTGGAGGCAGGTCTTGGTACAGGGTGTTGGCGTGGTGTGTCTCTGCTCGCCGGGCTGGGGTGGGTTACTGGCATTCATGCCTCTCTGGGTTTCAGATTGCAGTGAGCATGCTGACCTACCCCTTCCTGCTAGTCGGCGACCTCATGGCTGTGAACAACTGTGGGTAGGTGTGCGCCCTTCTACTTGCCACTCTACCTACCAAGGCTGTGGGGTGGGGGAGACCCAGCAAGCCCTTGCAGCACTCTGCCCCCTCCCACCTGCTCTGTGTGTAGGCTCAGCCTGCCAGGCATCCTGGCTTCCGCTGGGATTTCCCAGCACCCCCTGGGGTGAACTATGGTGTCAGGGTGTGGACGGGTGGTAGCCCAAAGGCGTTCCTTCTTGAAGTGGCTTTCCCATGGCTGGCTGTCTTCCACTGTTCTCTGCATCTACACTCTCCTTCCCGGGCAGGCTGCAGGCTGGGCTTCCCCCTTACTCCCCGGTGTTCAAATCCTGGATTCACTGCTGGAAGTACCTGAGTGTGCAGGTGAGCAAGCACTGGACGGAGGAGGTCTTTCCTGTTCTTTGCCACATCCTTCAGCTGAAATGATTTTGTGGATGCTTCATTGCATGTAAAGATAAGTGGTTTCATGGAATCTAATATTGTGAGGAGACACTTGGTATCTATAAGGCATTTAAGTTAAGTTTTCATCTTACCTAATTTCAGAAAGGATTTGAGGTGGCTAAGTGTGAGTTTATTTTAAGATTAAACATCAGACAAGACCTTTTCTTCTTTGAGTCTTAAAGACTCTTAGGATAAGGATAAGAGAACTCTGGCCCAGGTGGCAGGTGGTAAAGCCCAAGAACTGCTTCTCCCTCAAGTAACATGGGCTGAAAATTCGAGGGCTGTAACCAGTTGAGCTGAATTCCTGGGTTGTTAGGGCGGCTGGCATTGGAGACCAACTCCTCCCTCCTGCAGGACATTCCTGGGCCCAGGAAAGCCTGTGGGTGGAGCTGGGCCATGTGGGGACCTGGCAGCAGTACCAGCCTTGGGTTCTCATGTTCTGTGCTGAAGCTACCTCTCCCTGGCTGGAGATCTTGGGCCCAGCAGTCAGGTCCAGGCTCTGGTCAAGGGCGGAACCTTGCCTTTTCCTGGCCTTAGTTTGCCTCGCAGTGAAATGGGGCAGTGGCCTGGAGGGAGCCAGAGCGCTGACTGGCCTCAAGACTGAGAAGAGGACAGATGGGAGGGAAGCAGGGAGGAGAGCCACAGTTCTTCCCAGTGGCCCTGGTCAGTGTAAGTGTGTCTCGTCCTCCCTGTGAGCATTGAAAGAGTCCCAGGCCACTTGGGCTCTGAAGCAAGAGGGGCAGTGAGCCTCCTCTCCAGTGCTCTCCTACAGAGTAGCCCCAAAGACACCCCTGGGCAGGACATGAACCGCTCCCTTCTGCTTCGACACAGGCAGATCTGCCCTCCAGGGATGTAGGCCCAGGCTGCCCACCCCGGAGCTGGGTCTTTGAGCTCCTGGACCCTTCTTTGCCTGACGCTGGCCTTCCTCTTGGAGGGACAAGGAAGCGTGGCCTCCCTTTCACTCACCCTATTTTTCCTTCTGGTCCAGGGCCAGCTCTTCCGAGGCTCCAGCCTGCTTTTCCGCCGGGTGTCATCAGGATCATGCTTTGCCCTGGAGTAACCTGAATCATCTAAAAAACACGGTCTCAACCTGGCCACCATGGGTGAGGCCTGACCACCTTGGGACACCTGCAAGACGACTCCAACCCAACAACAACCAGATGTGCTCCAGCCCAGCCGGGCTTCAGTTTCCATATTTGCCATGTGTCTGTCCAGATGTGGGGTTGGGCGGGGGTGGGGCTGCACCCAGTGGATTGGGTCACCTGGCAGACCTGGGGAAGATGAGGCAAGGTGAGGAGTTGGGAGAATCCCCATACCTCCCAGATTTACTGAGTCTGTCTTGTGCAGAGGGCCAGAGAATGGCTTATGGGGGCCCAGGTTGGATGGGGAAAGGCTAATGGGGTCAGACCCCACCCCCTCTACCCCTCCAGTCAGCCCAGCGCCCATCCTGCAGCTCAGCTGGGAGCATCATTCTCCTGCTTTGTACATAGGACGTGATCCCCTGGCACATGGCCACCATCATGTCTAGGCCTATGCTAGGAGGCAAATGCCAGGCTCTGCCTGCGTTTTTCTCAACACTACTTTTCTGATATGAGGGCAGCACCTGCCTCTGAATGGGAAATCATGCGACTACTTGGAATGTGTCCTCCTTATCTAATGCTCATCTGTTTAATGGTGATGCCTCGTGTACAGGATCTGGTTACCTGTGCAGTTGTGAATACCCAGAGGTTTGGCAGATCAGCGTCTCTAGTCCCACCCAGTTTTAAAGTTCATGGTAAGATTTGACCCCATCTCCTGCAAATAAATGTATTGGTGATTTGGAGTTTTATGGGGAGTCTCTTATTTTTGTAAGCTTAAAAATCTATCTATAGAGTCTGTCTTTCCAACTCCTTCCTGTTGGTGTAAGAAGGGGCTATAAAGAGGCAGGGCAGGGGGCTGCCCGATTGGAGATGTAGGTACCAGAGCTTGGTGTAGCTCAGTCTCCGGGGAGACACTGGGTGATGAGGCTGGGGTGTCAGTTTCCACAGCAGCAACCAGTGCGCAGGTCTGTTGCCCGGAGACAGGCCTTTCAGAAAGTGTTCCACCCACACCCCTGACTGTCATATCTCAGCACTGTTCGAGGATGACGTATCTTCAGGTTTGACGAAGTGTCACTTGGTATGGTGGCCATGGTTACATCAGAACGGGCAGACCTCCCTTCCATCGAATGGTTTTTGCCCAGCACTGGGGTCTGTAAGCAGACAAAGCTTACACATATTTTGAGGCCCAGCTAGGTTCCCCCAGGTATTTCTCTGCCCTTGCTCAAGGTGTCCTGGCTTGTGAGAGCTGGGGTGTGGTAGCTCTTAACAGTGGACTCATGGACAGTTTCACTTCACATGTCCTCGTTTCCCAGGAACACAGGAGTGTGCCTGTGCGGGTGTTATGTAAATGTACACTGGTTGAGGCCACTAAGGTCTCATAACTTTGTCACCCATATTAACTTTTCTAGGGAAACGCCCCAGAGGGTTAAGGTAGTGGGAAGAACACATGTGGGGGTGGGCAGGGCAAGCCTGTAGAGAAGGAGGGCCTTGGGTTCCCAGGTCCTTCAGAGGGGAGTCTGCCCCGTGGCCTTTCTCCAGCCCAGTGTGCTTTTCCAGAGACGGACCACTGTTCTGGGGTGTCTTTCCTTCCTGTTGCTCCACCCTCAGATCCTGTTTTTGCATTGATTAGTTCCTAAGGCCCCTCCTAGACTGAGGGGCACCTGTATCTCTGGAGCCTGAGCTAAGCTAGATCTGAAGAGCTCCTCCCAGAAGTTCAGAGAGGCTGCCTGGAGTACAGAGCAAGGTTTTGATGGCCTTGGCCAGTCACCTCAGGGAGGACTGCTGTTGTCTCCCAAGAAATTTCCTGAATTTGGGGGTTTCAACTTCATTTCCCAAGCCATCTTCCATACCCAGAAATGGCATGAAAATCGTTTTTGATACTGTGTCCCAGTTATTGGTTGAGCAAAGTACAGATTTTTAATAAAACAGGAAGTTTTCAGGTCATTCAAATTCTTGTGTGTGTGAAATGCTTCTAAACCCTCTGATCTTTGGGGGCTGAGGCCTGTCCATCTGCCTTCCTAGCACTTGGCGTGTTTCCTGTCGACTAGTCCTGGAAACTAGGATGTTGGGTCCCCGTCTGAGAAAGGAGATTGGGTGGGATTGGGCAGGAGGAGGACTCAGCTGCTGGCAAAGGGAGGGGTGACAGGAGGAGGAGTGTCCTGTGGAGAGCTGATCACCTCCCCTCCTGGGAAATCTCATCCAATGGACAAAGCTAAAAGGCCTCTGACAGGCCTTTGGGGACTTCCTTATATATACTCCTAGGTATATACCCAAGATAATTGGAAACTTATGTTCACACAAAAGCTGGTACATGAATGCTTAGAGTAGCATTATTCATAGTAGCTCAGGAGTGGAAACAGCCTGAGTGTCCGATGACAGATAAATAAAATGGAAATGTTCTATAGAATGTAACAGATGTTCCATAGAATGGAATATGACTTGGCAATAAAAATGAAGAAGTTCCGATTCATGCTACGACACGGGTGAACCTTGAAAGTATGTTGGCTGAGAGCAGTGACTCACAACCATAATCTCAGTCCTTTGGGAGGATTGCTTGAAGCCAGGAGTTCAAGACCAGCCTGGGCAACATAGTGAGAACTTGTCTCTACAAAAAATTTAAAAATTAGCTGGACCTGGTGGCATGCACCTGTAGTCCCAGCTGCTCAAGAGGCTGAGATGGGAGAATCACTTGAGCCCAGGAGTTGGAGGCTGCAGTGAGCTATAATCCTGGGTGTCAGAGCAAGACCTGGTCTAAAACAAATTATATGTATTTATATGGTAAGTGAAAGAAGCAGTCACAAAAGACCATAACATATATGATACGTCAAGAATTTATATGGGATGTTAAGAATAGACAAATCCATGTAGATAGATTAGTGGTTGATGGGGGCTGGGGAGGTTGGAGGGAAATAGGGAGTGACTGCTAATGGGTATGGGTTTTTTTGGGGGGGATGATGAAAATGTTCTAAAATTGTGATGGTTACACAACCTTGTGAATATAGTAAAAACCATTGAGTTGCATACTTTAAATGGGTGAATTTTATGTTATATCTGAATAGAGCTGGACAAAACATACTAAGTAGGCTAGGCGTGGTGGCTCACGCCTGTAATCCTAGCACTTTGGGAGGCTGAGGCGGGTGGATCACCTGAGGTCAGGAGTTCAAGACCAGCTGTTGACCAAACTCTGTCTCTACTAAAAATACAAAAATTAGCCAGGCATGTTGGCGGGTGCCTATAATCCCAGCTACTTGGGAGGCTGAGGCAGGAGAATCACTTGAACCTGGGGGGCGGCGGTTGCAGTGAGCCGAGATCGCGCCACTTCACCCCAGCCTGGGCGACGGAGCAAAACTATCTCAAAAAAAAAAAAAGTAAAAGGGGAGTGTCCTCCTTGGTTACAGGTTGGTTCCCAGCCCTGCCCTGACTTGGCTGGTGTCCTGTTTGACTGCTCACCCTCCAGCGCTGATCTGGAGACTTGCCCTGCCCCTCCCTACCACCCAAGCCACCCTCAGTCCCCCACCACTACCCCAACATAGGTGTGCCTTTCTGATCCTCTGCACCTCTGGACGGTCCTCCTGTGCTCCCCTGGGGAGGGTCTGGGACTCCAGATCCCTTTCTTAGGACTCTTCCTAGCACCTGGGGCTGGCAAAGCCTTGCCTGACGTGCATTTCTGACCTTGTGTCCCAGACAGGCCTGGGCAGCAGCACCCCTGTGAAGAGGCCGCATGCCATGCTTTGATCCTGGGCTCCAAACCTGTCTAGGCCCCGCTGGTGACTCCTGAAACTGGGAGAGTCAGTCCAGCACCCTTGGCCTTCCTTTGGCTCTTCCCCTTCCTGGCGGCCACCTGTGATTAGGGGGAGGGGAGAGTTATAGGAAGGAAAAGAAGGGTGTGTCCCAAAGGGGAGACACTAAATGGAGTGTTTTAGAGGAGGGGGATGTGAAAGAGAAGGAACAGTTGCCACAGGTTGGACAGGTTTTTATTGGAGAGTCAGGAGTTGCTTTCCTTCCCTTGTCCCTGCCTCCCCTACCCACAGAACCCCACTCCAGTGGGGCTTGTCCTTCATCTGCCCCTTGCAGTCCCCGTCCCCAGCTACAGAGGCACTCAGGGAGAGCACGCATACTGTGTGGGCAGACAGCCCCAGGCCAGGTAGGCAGTGAGCTCCCTCAAATCCCCCCACCCCCAGGACTCAGGAGGGAGGGGCAGGAGAGGTGTGGGCCCGGTGTGCAGTCCTCAGGCGGCCCCCTGTGCTCGCAGTCAGCCAGGCCTTGTGCCTCCAGGATGGTGTGATGAGGCACATGCCCCGTAGCCTTTCCCTTCCAGAGGGCCTTAACCAAGAAGCATCTTGTTTAGGGGCTGGGGACAGGGTGGGGAAGATGACAGGAGGACAGCTGATCTCTTCACCCTGAGAAGGCAAGAGGCACTTCTGAGGAACAGTCCTGGACTCAGATGGCTCAAGGAAGAGGCCAGGGGACTGGAAGGGGCCCAGGGGTTCCTGGGAAGCCTGAGATCCTCTGTCTAGGAGAGAAGCTGATAGCCACAGGGCGCCCGAGAGTGGGCGCGTGTGAATACCCCTCAGAACGGTCTGCACCAGCTGAGGGATGGGCCTACCCAGACGGAGCCAAGGCACTCCTGGGGCAGTGCCAGGGGCTGCCCCTGTAGACGCCTTCCAGGAGGACAAGAGTGCTGGCCTGGAATCTGGCCAGAAGTTGGGGTGAAGGGGGGCTGCTGGGCCACAGAGCAGGACCTGCCCAGGAAGCTGTGGCCTCTCACTTGGAGGAAGACAATCTAGGTGGGCATGAGGCCAGGGCCCCCCGTACCAGGCCTTGCCTTTGAGTGGTATCCCCTTCAGAAGATTCCAGCCAACATCAGGGGAAGCAGGAGCAGTAGTCCCAGGAGAGGGCCCCACACATGACCAGGGCCTGGGTTCAGCCCTGACACGACGCTAGGCTTGTCAGGGCCCTCTGCACCTGTGGGAAGAAAGCGGCTTTGCCTCAGCCTAGAGACCGCTGTGCCTGCCGTCCCGCCCACCCCACCATGCAAGGAGGTGGGGCAGCAGCCAGGGAGGAAGCTCCTACTCACAGGGCGCATGCCCCACCGTGCTCATACCACCTACAGCTGGGGCAGGACACTGCCATTCCAGAGCCAGGAGGGGAGTGGGACCGATGCCACGGGCCTTACCTGGCAAGGACGACTGCAGAGCCAGGGCACGCCCACCCATGGCATTAGCGGTGGCAGAGGTATTGGGGAAATTGGGCAGGGACTTGGAGGAGGTGTGCCCCGTGTGGTCCAGTGTGGCCTGCAGCTCACCTGGCTTGTCCTGGGCTGGAAAAACTGAGGCCAAGACCTCACTGGAAGGAGGCAACTCAGCCTCAGCCTCTCCCTCAGCCTCAGCCTCCTCCTGGGCATGGGGTAGGAGCTCCCTTGCTCCTGTCAGGGACATCTTGGGGTCCAGAGAGTTCTCTGGGCTCCCAAAGGGCACTTTTGTTTTGTCTGTCACTTTGTCTGCTGATTTTGGGATAGGAACATGGGTCGATTCCGGGAAGTTAACTGGCTCCTCATCCAAGGAGGGCAGGCTGTGAGCTGCCAAAATGGAAGGCACCTCAGTTGTTACAGAAGGTGGAGCCTCTGTTGCCATGGAGGGCGGGTCTTTTGTTGCTAAGGAAGTTGGGGCCTGGGTTTCCACAGCAGGCAGAGCCTTGGTTGCCAGGGAACCTGAGACCTCTGTTACCAAGAAAGCCGGAATCCCCATTGCTAGGGAAGGAGTACCCATTTTCCTAGAGTCTGAGGCTTCAGTTGCCAGGAAGGATGGGGCCTCAGTTACCAGGTAAGGCAAATCCTGGGCGTCTTCCGGGCTTCCGATGGGTTCTGATAAGACAGAGGAGAACTGGCATGAGTGCTGCAAGCAGGACCTCACATCACTCACCGCACCGCAAATCAAGTGACGCGATCAAATGTCCTACTAGGACACACAAACACACACATTCTCCAGCGAATATGCCCCTCACTGAAAATAAAAGTTACAAGCCGGGCGCGGTGGCTCACGCCTGTAATCCCAGCACTTTGGGAGGCTGAGGCAGGCGGATCACCTGAGGTCAGGAGCTTGAGACCAGCCTGACCAACATGGAGAAACCCCATCTCTACTAAAAATACAAAATTAGCTGGGCGTGGTGGCGCATGCCTGTAATCCCAGCTACTTGGGAGGCTGAGGCAGGAGAATTGCTTGAACCCGGGAGGCAGAGGTTGCAGGTGAGCAGAGATCGAGCCATTGCACTCCAGCCTGGGCAACAAGAGCAAAACTCTGTCAAAAAGAAAAGAAAAGAAAAGAAAAGAAAAGAAAAGAAAAGAAAAGAAAAGAAACGCTACTTCTGGTGATTGACACAGTTGCTCCTCTCTCCACCTCCTGGTCCAAGTCTCTCTACATTCGTACTTGCCCTTTTTCAGGGGACTTCTCCAGCGGGATCCCGGTCCCTCACACGGCTCCAGCAAGGCCGGCCTCACCCTCTTGAAGCCCCCTGACCATGCCCACCGGCCTGGCCCCGCCCGCTCCTCAATACCCTAACGATTGGCCACGTCGACCTCACGTGGGCCCCCCCACGAAGCCGCCAGACTTTCTAACATACTCCCTTTGAAGGGTTGAAATCCGGTCACTTGGAACGACAGGGCGCTAAAGTGGCTGCGCGTGGAGGGCTAAGGGAGCCGCCAGGGGCCTCGGGTGGTCGCCTCCAGCCCGGCCCCTCCCCTGCCCACTTCCCGCTCAGTCCAGCGAGGCTCTTAGACCATCCAGTCTGCATTGCATCCCTTCCACACCCCCTGCCCCTACCCATCCACCCGTGGACTCACCACAGAGGTAGTTCTTGCAGCCATAGCCAGAGGGACATTGGGAGCACGGAGTCCCCTCCTGGTAGGGCCGTTTCCCCTTCACATTCCCCCTACAGGAGGTCAGGAGGATGCTGAGGGGAGGGGCTCCACCTCTCCCAACCCTCTCCCCAACTCTTATACACATATCTACTCTGGATGTGCCCTTGGGTCTCCTGACTGCCAGCCACTGACTTGCTGGGTGATCTTGGGCTCCTCGTGGCCCTCTCTGGCCGATGAGAGCAGACCACCATCGGAGTCTTCACAGCTCCCTGGATGGTGTTGCTCCAGACTGACCCCTCTTCTCCCACTCCCTCAGGCTGTGGCCAACTCTGCCCTCCCCTTGGCTCTGCCTGTGCCTTCCCCCTCTCCATCTCCAGGGTTCCCCCCAGCACTCACGGGGGCTCATAGTTGCACACCAGTAACTCGATGTTGGTTTCCTCAACACCCTGGAGCTTCTCACAGAAGTGGGAACCGCAGCCGATCCTCTCTGTCTTGGCCCAAACCACCTGAAGGAGGGCAAACCTGGCAGCTCAGCCCCATGCGAGGTGGCACGGTGCCTTCCTGCCATCCCACTACACCCGCCTTACAGGGGTGGGGAGAAGAGGCACCTTATAGCCTGTGACATTCACGTTCCCAAAGCCATGCAGGTTCAGGACAAAACTCTGACCAGGCGGAGGGATGGGGGAGTTTGTCCCTAACGATCTACCCTCCTCCGCTAACCACACACACCACTTTGCCAGGCCTCTTTTCCTCTCAAAACCTTCCCTCAGCTCCAGGACTGTGATACACCCTCATTAATTTTTTCTGTGGGCTCTTCCTAGAGGCCCTTGCACTTTAAATGAAGGGTATATGCAAAGGAAAGAATCTCAAATGGTAGAATTTTAGACCTCAGCAACAAGGAAAGTCCAAAGTGGGGAGCAGGAGGAGCCATTTTGAAAGTGGAACCTCCCCCAAATCACAGGTGAGCAGGACCTGTTCTGGTTGTTTCTCAGTGTGGGTCTCTTAGCTGCTAGAATGACTTCTGTCTTTATCAAACAAAAAGTCCAACATTTGTGTGCTGCCATGGGGTGAGACCAGCAGCCTTTCCTTGCTGGTTCTAGGCCCAATCTGCCCAGGAATCTCTGCTGAAATTAGCTGAAGGTCTCCCCGGTGTTGAACACCTTCTGGGCAGAAACAACTCCAGAGTGCATGCACCCTCAGCCCCAGAGAAAGCTGGGGCGGAGCTGTGCTGACTTACTCCCTGCTGGGTCCTGATAACAATCCCTGCAGAAGCAAGTGGGTGAGGGTGGAGGGAGAGGGAGGGGTGGCAGGATCCAGAGGGAAAGGGCCAGGAAGGGTGCTGGGCCCTCACAACTTTCTGACCTGGGTGGGTGCTGCTGGGATTTCCTCCCTAAAGATAAAAAAAAAAAAAAAAAAAAAAAAAAAAAAGATGAAGACTAAAAATAGCATGAAAAAGAAAGGGAATTGGTGGACATGGGTGGGAAGATGGTTGGTTTCTTTTCTTTTAATTGTTTGTCATGTTACTATTTGTACAACACATAAGCACTGGCAGGAGAAAAAATAATTCAGTAACACTAATGTTAATTCCCCTACACACACACACACACACGCACACACACATCTTATCCGCAAGCCCAAACTTTCAAAATGCCGTGAGAATCCAGACAGCAGCAAAGTGTGACTGGGGAGCGGGAAATTCTATCAGAAATCTCCCTGAAGCCTTCATTCAGCCACAATTTGCTCTTCATCGTTATGCATAATTGTTAAATGCAAAAGAAAAACTAAACAAAATTGTCTATTTGCTTTATTAGTCCCTGGCAGATGACAAGTAGCAAATTAGACACCATAATAAATGCAAAGGAGCCACAGAGAGAAGTTAAGGGACTATCTGCTACTGGGGCAAACAGCCCTGCACTATCTGGGGGAAGAGGGGCAGGACCACTTGGAGCACCGTACAGTATTGCCTAGGTCAATAACCACAATCCATAAAACCGGCTCTGTGACACCTAACATGTCCCACCGCCCCCACTCCTTTTTATTTATTTTCTTTTGAGACAGGGCCTCCGTCTGTCACCCTGGCTGGAGTGTAGGGGCGCAATCACGACTCACTGCAGCCTCAACCTCCCGGGCTGAAGTGATCCTTCCACCTCAGCCTCCAGAGTAGCTGGTGGGCGCCATCGCGCCCAGCAAAGTTTTTTGTATTTTTTTGTAGGGACAGGGATCTCGCCATGTTGCCCAGGCTGGTCTCCAACTCCTGGCCTCAAGCGATCCTCCCAGCTCGGCCTCCCAAATTGCTGGGATTACAGGCGTGAGCTACCTACCGCGCCTGGCCTAGCGGCCTAGGTTTTCAAAAGATTGTAGAGAAGCCGACTCCGTCAGAGGCTTAGACAGCGTTAGCTGCAGTGAGAGGACAAGATCTGCAAAGTATCTGAGGGGACCTGGAGTGAGGCCCGCCTCCTGTAGCGAGGACGCTTAGGAACGGTGAAGGTAGAGGTGGCCCCGCCCACGGAGCACGTGGCCCCACCCCCACGCCGCGAGGCTCCGCCCTGCCCCGCCCGCCGGGCCCACACCTGCGTGTAGTGGCCGCACATCTGGCCCGGGCTGCAGGTGGCGGCGCTGAGGTTGTAGTGCTCGCGCTCGTGGTGCCACTCCTCCATGGCCAGCGGCACGTCCAGGCCCTGGTCGGTGATGGCGAACAGATTCTCGCCGCGCCGCCCGCGGTCCTTGTTGTGGCCCCACACGCACTGCCGTGCGTAGGCCTTGGCGAAGGCGGCCAGCTCCTCGTCCCATCTCTGCAGGGCAGGTGAGAGAAGGGAGGTGAGGATGCCCACAGATGCTGTGGGGACCAAGCAAAAGGTCGAGGAAGTCGTGGGGGAAATGCTTCCGGCACCTCCTTAGCGGGGTGACTCTTGGGCATGGCCTGAAACAGGTCTCTGCTCTGGGTAGGCTTCTGTGGGCAGGTGGAGGACGCCATCCCAGGCTGAGGAGCTGGACCGTTCCCCAGCTGTGTGACTGCACGGATTGTCTAACCTTTCTGCACCCTCAAAGGGCTGAGGAGTGGATGAGGTGGTGTTGGTGACAGTGTTATTATAAAAAGCCTCATGTGAAAAAAGTGGCCGTACATGCCCCTGCCTACCTCCCAGGCCTCCTTGAACTTCTCTGAAGAGCACAGGATGTCCGGTGAGATCGATGTTGAGGGGCTGGGTCGTTTCTTCAGCCCATTTCACCCCCACTCAACCAGGAACCTGACTTGAGGGCTGGCACCTTCCTCTCCCTCTAAGCCCCCACCCTCCCCTTGGGACACCCAGCCCCCATGCCTTTACCCTCTGCAGGCTCCCTCCCCAGTGCTGTTCCTAATTGCTGCCAACCCTTGTCAATGGCAACCCCCTTTCTCCAAGAAAATTAAGTGTCTCTAGGTGACACTGAATGTCACAGGCCTCTCACCAAGGAGCCTACTTTCAGAGCCTTGGTAACCCACTGTCAGACCCCAGTGACAGTGTTCTCCAGTGGGGACCTCAGGTGAGATGGTGGGAGGGGAAATTTTAGGTTCAGGGCCTTTGAGATTGTGTCCCTGGCTGAGAGGCAGGCCGAGTGTGGGTGGGAAGAGGGATTAACAAGGCATCCAACCCAAAGGATTGAGGAGGGGAAGCCTGGATCCCATTAAATGCTGTCTTTGGCTTCTCCTGGAAATCCATGGCCTGGAGGCAGCTTTTGCTCCACCCTATGGGGGCCCAGCCAGCTATGGGAGCCAGACAGCCCATAAAGCGCCAAGAGCTTGGGTGACCCTGAGGGGAGGTGGCTGTGTGGCCACACCCACTCCCCACCCGCTCAAGGCTTTCAGGAGCCGCTGCCTGGCATGGGGATGGGTGCACCTGGCTGGGATGGCTCCACAGCTGTGACCTTGGGTGAGTATCTTTCCCTCTCTGGACATTTTTGTCCTGAATCACTGGTCCCTGAGATTCTCTCAACTCTGGCAACAGTGGGAGATTGGGAGTGGGAAAGGGGCAGGGCGCTGGGGACCAGCGTCAGGGTGTCTGAGACGACCTGTGAGGTGCCGGGCTGGACTGTAAGTGCCGTCAGGATACGGCATGGATGGATCCCCAGTGTCTGGTGCAGTACTAGCACATAGTAGGTGCTCAACAGATACTTGTCAACTATTGATGACTGAGACAGGGCCCTGCTTAAAGCAGTCTCCCCCTACAGAGTCTGCCTGTAATTTCCATTCTGACAAGATACCTGGAGCCCCACCATTAGCGTCATTGCTTTGGTCTTAAGGATTCTCAGTCAGTCATCCAGAGCCCCCTGTGGAGTTGGAAGACTCTCAGCACCCATCCACATTGGCCACATGGTCACCATCTAGAAGCAAGTCCATTCATTCATTCATTCATTCACTCGTTCATTCATTCATTCAACAGTCCTGGGCATTGTGTCAGCCCTGGGACAACAGCAGGAACCAAGAAGCCCAAGCTTCCGTTGACATAAAAGTCATTTGGGCCACCACATGGTAAACGACAGATGTGCAACAAGTACTATAGGGGCACCAAAGAGGGCCATCTAGCCCAGCCAGAGGTGGAGAGGGAGACACCAAAAAGATGAGGCATTAGCCAGCTGGGGGGAGAGGCGTCCTAATCAGAAGGCACACATCAGCAAAGGCATGAAGCTGGGAAACATTTTGGCTGGGAGAAGACAAGCTGTTCAGGTTACAGAAGAATAAAGGGCAAGCGGGAGAGGAGGATGGAGATAGGCAGGGGCCAGAACACACAGAGCCTTCTCAGTTAGGAGCCGGAGCTTTATCCTGAGGCAGTAGGGAGCTGTGGGAGCCACTGAAGGATTTTGAGCAGGTCAGGCCCATGTGTTGGATTATTCATTCTGACAGCAGAGGCCAGAAGCTGGGGAACAGGTAGGGGCTATCCTAGGAGTCCTTGGGTTCAAGAATGAACCCTGAACCGGGGTTGTGCCAAAAAGAGAAGGGGGTAGGGGGAAGGGTTAGATTTCAAGGACAATTGAACCTTCAGGGGGGCAAAACTGGTACTGATTAGACCTGGAGGCTGAGAAAGAAGCATTCATGATAACCCCCACCTGCCTGACCCTGAATCCATTCCCTCTTTTGTGTTAATCAGACACTTACTGAACACTTACTGTGTGCCAGGCAGTCTTCTGAGTGCTTTACACATATTCACTCATTTAACCCTACAACTACCATAGCTACAAGGGAATTATTCCACTGTTATCATCCCCATTTTACAGATGAGGAGACAGGCACCGAGAGTTTAACTTGGCTAAGGTCGCAAAGCTAATAAGTAACAAAGGCAAGATTTGAACCCAGGCCATTTGGCTGCAGAGTCCCTGCCCTCGCCATTACTGAGGTTGAACCTGAGTCTTGTTCTGAATGTTTCCTGGCATCCCAGCCCCAGCCTCATCTCCGCCTCCTCCTAACACTCCCCATTAGGCAGCAGCATATCCCCTCAGTGTCCCAACTGCCTCCCAGAATGTTGCCCCGCTCCAAGGTGCACCTCTGTCTGAGAAGCAGCTCCCAGCCTGTGTGGCCCCCCGTCTCAGCCAGCAAGACTGTAGGGCATCAGGGATCTACAGGTGGGGAACCTGAAGCCCAACCATGAGGCGCAGGCCTCAATCAGGGCGCTGTTGGCAGAGCTGCATCTGCGACTCCTGGTTTGTTGTCTACCTTTCCTGGATGCCCAGGCTGGCACAGCTGTGAACGGCAGGGCTGGGTGTGTGTGCAGTGCTCTTCCTAGATCTTTCTCACATGTCATCCTGTCTGACGCCCAGGGCAGGGATCACCAGCCCCATGTTTCCATCTGGAAACAGAGGCCTTTGAAGGGAAAGGGGTCCACCCAGAGTTAATTCAGTCAGATCACATGGGGCTGAGGTTAGAACTTAGGTTTGGGGCCCCAGGCTCACTGTTGTGTTCCCCAAGGTGCATCTGTTCTCTCAGGCACCAGCTCCAGGGGTCCCTGATCCCTAAACACTGCCCAGCAACCTCCCCAGCCATCTGAGGGTGGGTGGAGGGGACAGGCTAGTTCAGCCCTCAGGGAGGGCAGGAAGGGGGTGAATTTCTCACTTTATCTCCTTTAATCCTGCGTATAGACAGCCCGCCTCTCACCCTGCCATAAATAGCTCTTCCTAAGAGAAGTAACCAGCCCTAAATCTGGCTGTCTCCTGTGTGCATGTACACGTATGTTTACTACATCCGCGTGTTTCACCGGACATAAATAGTATTTTTACATGTCTTCAGACTTCATGTAAAGAGACCCTACTGTGTAGTTTTTTGAGATTTTATTTCCTCCCCCATTCAGTATGATATCTGAGATTCAGTCCACACTGGTATATACGTAGCTCTAATTCTGACCGCCTTTTACAGATGAGACACGGGATCGGCAAGGTTACAGGACTTGCCTCGAATCACAGGTTTTGTAGGTGACCAAGACAGAATTCGGACTGTATGATCCAGAGCCCTCTCTGCTTCTGGATCCTGCTGTCACCTACCTCCTTAGCACCTGCATTCTACCCCAGGTGCCCATGCCCATCCTGCTGCCCTGCTTCCTCTTGTCCTCTTCTTGGCAGGCGTGTGAAAGACCGTTTTCACAAAGGTGTTAAGAACTTCCCGGGTTCCCCCACCGAGGGCACATGCATTTGAGGAAGTGCTGGGGAAAGGTCATTGGAGTGGGAAACCAGGGTTTTGGGTCTGGCTCAACCAGCTGTGTGACCCCAACAAGTCCCTCTGAGCCTCACTTTCCTCATCTGTATTATGAGGTTGCTTATAGGGGCCTGTGAATTTTATTAGGCAGGTGCAAAAGTAATTGTGGTTTTTGCCATTAAAAGTAATGTAACATAATGTCAGGGACTCGGGGACTCTGTCACTGACCAGAGAAAGGAGAAGAATTCTGAAATAGCTTCAGCATGTGGAGCAGGGTAAGAGGGCCTGGTGACAGACCCTGGCCAGCACCCCTTCTATCCCAGCCAGCAAGCGCCGTGGCCACACTTACCATGTGCAGCATGTCTGAGGCCGGTGGGGATACCTGGGCCCGGTAGAGGTTGTGCAGCTCCAGCATCAGACGTTTCTCCTCGTCTGTGAGGGCTCCAGCGGGGCCTGTGGTGGCCACCAGCAGTAGCAGCAGCGGCAGCAGAAGCATCAGGAAACTGCAGGAGCCGTGCATGGTGGCCAGCTGTCTCTCCTTCTCCCGTGCAGGGGTCTGGCAGCTGGATTTAAAGTCCTTCCCACACAAGCACCACCCTGGCTGGGGTGGGGCAGTGGGGGCTGTGTCTGAGGCCCAGCCCGACTCACACAATGTCTCAAGGAGGGCTGGGTGCCTTGGGTCCCGACCAGCATCAAGTGCACTCCACTTGGAGTCCTTGGCAAAAACCTCCTTTCTCTCGGTAACGGGGGCTCAGGCCAAAAGCTGTTTGAGTTCCTAAGTTGTGGACAGATCCTTCAGGGGCAAAATCATAGTAACCTCTGCAGAGCTGTGACTGGTTGCGCCCAGGTCACACCCACTGTGTGTTGAGGATAGATAAGAGAAAGGAAACCACAGACCCTACCCGCAGAGGAGTAGGCAAGATGAGGAAGCTACAGGCTTTTGAAAGGACAGAGGAAGACCAGATGTATTTGATAAAAGCCTGAGCCAACCTGAATCAGAATCCTGGTTCTGCCCCTTGCTATCTGTGTTTTGGCAGCTTTCTCAAGTGAATCAGTGACAATAATAGTACCTACCTCATAGGACTGGAGGGAAGATTCAATGACATATAATGTATGTAAAGCACCTAGTATGGTATGTGGCACAGAGTAGACCCTCAGTAACAGTAGACAACCCACCCATGTAGCTTGGGCCTTAGCAGGCTACCAGCCCCATAGGGAGGCAACACTCTTGCCTGTAGGGGGAGGGGCCAAGGTCTTCCCCACTCTACCTGTATTCGGGAATAAGGCCTTTCACTATGGCAAAATTTTGGCTTCCAGGTGTCCTCTCTGAATGCAGGTGTTTGACATGCTCATTTGGAAGTGGGATGCTGGGACTGCTGTGCTCTGAATACATAGAAATATAATGTGTCTGTTTCTTAAATCAAGAGAGAGCAGAAAAGCAGGAGGTTGAACGAGCTGATGCACCAGGAGCTCTGAGGGGAGGGTATTGGAAGGGAAATAGGCTTAGCAGCCAGGTGCTGGCATTATAATGACCTTGACCTTGCAGGGGCCATGACCTAGGCCTTGGCCTTCATGAAGCAGGAAGCTGGAACCAGTACCCTTGAAGACAGCTGGGATCCTTGAAGCCTGCTTCCTCAATGAATAGGGACCTAGAAAAAGCCTACCCACTGGTTTTGGAAGATGACAAGAAAACCTGTCCCTGCCTGAGTCTCCAGGTAAAAGTAAAAATAAAATCAAGATGGATTACACACACACACACACATACACACTTATTAGAATTAATAAAGTCAGCAAAGTTGCAGGATACAAAATTAACACATAGAAATTAGTTGTTTCGGCCGGGCGTGGTGGCTCAAGCCTGTAATCCCAGCACTTTGGGAGGCCGAGACGGGCGGATCATGAGGTCAGGAGATCGAGACCATCCTGG
>NW_012115599.1:10324802-10329688 GCF_000951035.1 Colobus angolensis palliatus
AAAAAAGAAAGAAATCAGTTGTTTCTATATACTAATAATGAAAAATCCAAAAAGGAAACCAAGAAAACAATTTCATTTATAAAAGGAATGAAAAAGAATAAAATTATTACCAATAAACTTATTTTTTTTTGAGACGGGATCTGGCTGTGTTGCCCAGGCTAGAGTGCAGTGGCATGATCTCGGCTCACTGCAACCTCCACCTTCCGGGTTCAGGTGATTCTCCTGCTTCAGCCTCCCGAGTAGCTGGGACTACAGGTGCCCGCCACCATGCCCAGCTAATTTTTGTATTTTTAGTAGAGACGGGGTTTCACCATGTTGGCCAGATGGTCTTGATCTCTTGACCTCGTGATCCGTCTGCCTCAGCCTCCCAAAGTGCTGGGATTACAGGTGTGAGCCACTGCGCCTGGCCCTTAGCAATAAACTTAACCAAGGAAGCAAAAGACTTGTACACTGAAAATCACAAAATGTTGCCAAAGTAAAAGAAGACACAAATAAATGGAAAGACATCCTGTATTCATGGATTAGAAGACTTGATATTGCTGAGGTGTCAATGTTGCCAGATGCAATCTACAGATTCAATGCAATCCCTATTGAAATGCAAATCATAATATTTTTATAGAAACAGAAAAATCCATCCTAAAATTTATATGGAATCTCAAAGGACCCCAAATAGTCAAAACAATCTTGAAAAAGAACAAAATTGGAAGTCTTACAGTTTCTGATTTTAATATGTAACCACAAATCTACAATAATTAAAATAGTGTGGTATTAGTATAAACACAGACATTTAGACTAATGGAATAGAATAGCCCAGAAATAAACTCTTACACATATGGTCAAATGATTTTAGACAAAAGTACCAAGACCATTCAGTGAGGGAAAGGCAAGTCTTTTCAAGAAGACTTAGAAAACTGGACTTCCACATGCAAAATAATGAAGTTGAATCTTTGCCTTAAGTATATTAAAAAATTAACTCCAAAATGGATTAAAGACATAAACATAAAAGCTAAACCTACAAAACTCTTAGAAGAAAATATAAGAGGGACTTCCTGGCATTGGATGTGGCAAGGATTTCTTGGATATGACACCGAAAGTACAGGCAACAAAACAAAAAATAAACTGGACTTCATTAAAATTAAGAACTTTCGGGGGCTGAGCGTGGTGGCTCACGCCGGTAATCCCAGCACTTCGAGAGGTCAAGGTGGGTGAATCACTTGAGGTCAAGAGTTCGAGACCAGCCGGGCCAACATGGTGAAACCCCATCTCTACTAAGAATACAAAAATTAGCTGGGTGTGGTGGCGGGCACCTGTAAGGCCAGCTACTCCGGAGGCTGAGGCAGGAGAATTGCTTGAACCTGGGAGGCAGAGGTTGCAGTGAGCCGAGATCCAGCCATTGCATTCCAGCCTGGATGACAGAGTCTCAAAAAAAAAGGACACAGTTTCCCAAGAAATGGGAAAAAATATTTGCAAATCATGTATCTGATAAGGGATTAATATCTAGGACATATATTTTGTGTTTTTTTTGTTGTTTTTGAGACAGGGTCTCGCTCTGTCACCCAGGTTAGAGTGCAGTCACGCGATCTTGGCTACTGCAACCTCCACCTCCCGGGTTCAAGTGGTTCTCCCACCTCAGCCTCCCAAGTAGCTGGGACTGCAGATGTGCGCCACCACACCTGGCTAAGTTTTGTATTTTTAGTAGAGACAGGGTTTCGCCATGTTGGCAAGGCTGGTCTCGAACTCTTGACCTCAAGTGATCTGCCCGCCTCGGCCTCCCAAAGTGCTGAGATTATAGGCATGAACCACCACACCTGGCCAATATATAGGATATATTTTTAAAACCTGTACAACTCCACAACAACAACAACAACAAAAACAACAAAAACAATTTGAAGTTGATTCAGTGGCTCAGCACTTTGTAATCCCAGCAGTTTGGGAGGCTGAGGCGGGCCGATCGCTTGAGACCAGGAGTTCAAGATCAGCCTGGGCAACAAGGTGAAACCTTGTCTCTACAAAAAATACAAAAATCAGCTGGGCATGGTGGCATGCACCTGTAGTCCCAGCTACTAGGGAGGCTGAGGTGGGAAAATTGCTTTGGCCCAGGAGGTCAAGTCTGCAGAGAGCCGAGATCACACCACTGCACTCCATCCTGGGCAATAGCGGGAGAGCTATTTCAAGAGCTGTCTAAAGAAAAAAAAAATTGATTAAATAGGCAAAGGACTTGAAAATTCACTGTTTACTTTTTCAATTATTCATGCAGTTATTCATTGTTGAAAGACATTTCTCCAAAGAAGATATACAAGTGGCCAATTAGCCCATGAAAAGATGATCAACATCATTTACCATTAGGGAAATGCAAATCAAACCACAGTGAAATACCACTTCGCACTCATTAGGATGGCTATTATTAAGAAACAAAACAAAACAGAAAATAGCAAGTGTTGACAAGGATATGGAGAAATTGAAACCCTTGTACATTGCTTCTGGGAATATAAAAGGTGCAGCCACTGTGGAAGACAGTGTAATGGTGTCTCAAAAAATTAAACACAGAATTACTATATGAGGCAGAAATTTCACTTCTGGGTATATACCCAAAAGACTTGACCGAGTGTGGTGGCTCACGCCTGTAATCCCAGCATTTTGGGAACCCGAGGCGGGCAGATCGCCTGAGGTCGGGAGTTCGAGACCAGCCTGACCAACATGGATTTACTAAAAACACAAAATTAGCTGGGCGTGGTGACGCATGCCTGTAATCCCAGCTACTTGGGAGGCTGAGGCAGGAGAGTCGCTTGAATCCAGCAGGTGGAGGTTGCGGTGAGCCGAGATCGTGCCATTGCACTTTAGCCTGGGCAACAAGAGCTAAACTCCGTCTTAAAAAAAAACAAAACAAAACAGCAGAGACTCAAACAAATATATTTCTACACCAGTGTTGATAGTAGCATTAGTCACAATAGCCAAAAGGTGGAAACAAACAAAATGTTCATCAATGAATGAAGGAATGGAGTAGTATACACAAAATGCACGATCACATATACAGTGGACTATTATTTTGTCTTAAAAAGGAAGGGGGCCGGGCGCGGTGGCTCAAGCCTGTAATCCCAGCACTTTGGGAGGCCGAGACGGGCGGATCACGAGGTCAGGAGATCGAGACCATCTTGGCGAACACGGTGAAACCCCGTCTCTACCAAGAAAATACAAAAAACTAGCCGGGCGAGGTGGCGGGTGCCTGTAATCCCAGCTACTCGGGAGGCTGAGGCAGGAGAATGGCGTAAACCCGGGAGGCGGAGCTTGCAGTGAGCTGAGATCCGGCCACTGCACTCCAGCCTGGGTGACAGAGCGAGACTCTGTCTCAAAAAAAAAAAAAAAAAAAGGAAGGAAATTCTGACACATATTACAACATGGATGAACTCTGAAGACATTAGGCTAAGTGAACTAAGCCAGACATGAAAGAACAAATCTTACATGACCCCACTTATATGCAGTACCTAGAGTAGGCAAATTTACAGAGATAGAAAATAGAACTGTGATTGCCGGGGGCTGGAGGAAGGAGAAAATGGGGAGTTAGTGTTTAGTGGGTGTAGAGGTTTGGTTTCGGAAGAGGAACAAGTTCTGTTGATGGATGGTGGTGATAGTGACAGCACTTTGAATATTCATACTTAATACCACTGAACTGGACACTTAAACATGGGTAAGATGGTAAATTTTATGTTCTATATTTTACCACAGTAATGACCATCACCACAAAAATAGGAATTCTTAAATTGGCCCGGAGTAGAGTGAGAAAGGAAAAATCGTGTCTGGAGGGAGCCTTCACAACCCAGGCCACTTGAGCCACCATGAGAAAAAAAAAAATCCGACTTTAGCTCACAATCAGAAAGTATCAAATGCATCAGGAACTGAGTCACCGTGAGCAACAGACAGACAGCATACACCACAATAGGAGAATTTCTGTTCCTGAAACTTGAGATAATAGAACAATCTGGAAAAGACTTCAAATAACTGTATTTACAATGAATATGGAAATAAATGGGTAGCTGAAAAGGGGAGAAGAAAGACTTAGGGGGTAGAGGGGAACAAGATGTGGAAGAGAATCAGAAGAATTCAGGAAAATGGGTTAGTCTGGGGAGAAAGGGATGCTATTTGAGAAAAATCCGAGTGGAGGAAAAAAAACTGACCAGATTAGACTACAGCCCAGACCCCTGGGCAGCTGTCCCAGGGTGTTCAGGTGGCACAGCCATGAGATGGATCTCTTTCCTCCATAGATGGGAGAACTCAGTGAGTTCCTGACAACTTGGGCTTGAGATAGAAATAAGGGGACTTAGTGGCCGGGCGCAGTGGCTCGCACCTGTAATCCTAGCACTTTGGGAGGCCAAGGTGGGCGGATCACCTGAGGTCAGGAATTGGAAACCAGCCTGGCCAACATGACGAAACCCTGTCTTCACAAAAAATACAAAAGTTAGCCAGGCGTGGTGGTGTGTGCCTGTAGGCCCAGTTACTCAGCAGGCTGAGGCAGGAGAATCACTTGAACCTGGGAGGCGGAGGTTGCAGAGACCACACCACTGCATTCCAGCCTGGGCGACAGAGCAAGATTCCAGTGAGAAGAAAGAAAGAGAGGGAGAGAGAGAGAGAAGAGAGGAGAGAGAGAGAAAGAAAAGAAGGCCGAGCGCAGTGGCTCACACCTGTAATCCCAGTATTTTGGGGGAGGATCACGAAGTCAAGAGATCGAGACCATCCTGGCCAACCAACATGGTGAAATCCTGTCTCTACTAAAAATACAAAAATTAGCTGGGCGTAGTGGTGCACACCTGTAGTCCCAGCTACTCGGGAAGCTGAGGCAGGAGAATCACTTGAATCCAGGAGGCAGAGGTTGCAGTGAGCCGAGATTGCGC
>NW_012115599.1:10336598-10348853 GCF_000951035.1 Colobus angolensis palliatus
GCTGAGGCAGGAGAATCACTTGAATCCAGGAGGCAGAGGTTGCAGTGAGCCGAGATTGCGCCACTGCACTCCAGCCTGGGCGACAGAGTGAGACTCTATCTCAAAAACAAAAAAAAGAAAGAAAGAAAGAAAGGAAGGGAGGGTGGGAAGGAAGGGAAGGAAGGGGAGAGAGAGAGAAAGGGAGACAAGAAGGGAGGGAGGGAGGGAGAGAGCGAGGAAGGAGGGAAGGAAGGAGGGAGGAAGGGAAGGAAAGAAGGAAGGGAGGAAGGGAAGAAAGAAAAAGAAACACAGGGCTGGGTGTGGTGGCTCAGGCTTGTAATCCCAGCACTTTGGAAGGTGGAGGTGGGCAATGGCTTGAGCCCAGAACTTCGAGACCAGCCTGGGCAACGAAGTGAGACCCTTTCTCTGTTTCTAAAAACTTTAAAAAATTAAAATGAATAAAATAAAATAAACACAGACTTCCCAAGGAGTTAAAGTGCTGACCTGACCTGGGAAGTGCTGGACTCAGGAGTGGAAGGACACAGTTCTCAGATGCTCCCCGGGTGGAACCAGGCACTGGGTACTACAGGTTGCCCTGGTGTGGTCACCTCTGTGGCCTCTGCCTCCAGTCATGCCCCTTCAATACCAGGGAAAACAGCTCTGCAGGTGCAGGACAATGGGCAGCATTCGTTCACTCAACAAACACTTACAGAGCTTCTCATTGTGCCAAGCGCTGAGCTGGGTGAACAAGAGCAGGAAACCCACCAGCAACCATGAGCAGTGTTGTGGATGAGAGTGTGGGGCTTACTGGCTGGGTGGCCTGGGGCAGCTGATTTCTCTGTTCACTGGCCTGTTTCCACATCTCTACACTGGGGAACAGAACCTACCTCCTAGGATGGTTGTGAGCATTAAATGAGTGAGTACATGGGTAGGGCCTGTGATCACCCCCGGAACATAGTAAGTGCTCATTGAGTTAGGCAGTATTCACATACAGCAGGTCCTTGAATAACGACATTTCGTTCCATGTCTTTTCGTCATGACATTGGTAAGAAAAAACTTTGATTCCTGCAGGGGCCACTGTCTGCGTGGTGTTTGCATTCTCCCCACATCTGTGTGGGCTTTCTCCCACGTCCCACAGCTGTGCACGCTAGGCTCATTGGCGAGTCTGCATGGTCCCAGTGCGAGTGAGTATGGGTGTGTGAGCACTGTGACCTGTCCAGTGAAGGTTCCCAACTGGCGTCCTGAGCTGCCAGAATGGGCTCCAGCCACCCACGACCCTGAACTGGAATAATTGGGTAAATAATTACCTCACCTGCCTTTCTTCCTTCCTTCCTTTCTTTTCTTTCTCTCTTTCTCTTTCTCCTTTCTTTTTTATTTTTTTGAGATGGTGTCTTGCTCTGTCGCCCAGGCTGGAGTGCAGTGGCACGATCTCAGCTCACTGCAATCTCTACCTCCCGGGTTCTAGTGATTCTTGTGCCTCAGCCTCCCGAGTAGCTGGGATTACAGGTGCCTGCCACCACACCCAGCTAACTTCTGTATTTTTAGTAGAGATGAGGTTTCACCAAGATGGCCAGGCTGGTCTTGAACTCCTGACCTCAGTTGATCTTCCCTCCTGGGCCTCCAAAAGTGCTGGGATTATAGGCGTAAGTCAGTGCACCTGGCCTAATTATCTTGTTTTTCTTAATTTTTCTTTTTCTTTTTTTTTTTTTTTTTTGAGACGGAGTCTCGCTCTGTCGCCCAGGCTGGAGTGCAGTGGCCGGATCTCAGCTCACTGCAAGCTCCGCCTCCCGGGTTTACACCATTCTCCTGCCTCAGCCTCTCCAGTAGCTGGGACTACAGGCGCTCGCCACCTCGCCCGGCTAGTTTTTTGTAGTTTTTAGTAGAGACGGGGTTTCACCGTGTTAGCCAGGATGGTCTTGATCTCCCGACCTCGTGATCCGCCCGTCCCGGCCTCCCAAAGTGCTGAGATTACAGGCTTGAGCCACCGCGCCCGGCCTTTAATTTTTCTTAAATGTATATATAGCTCACATTCATTTCCGTGTTTAATATTAGAAGTGTTTGATCTTTAGAAGTCTGGTGGTGTTTTTGTCATCAGAAATATATCACAGGAATTCTATTCATTTATATCAATTAGCCTAAGGTAAAATTGGTTTTCTCTTAAAGTTGCAGTTTCCAAGAATCTCTCAGCAACTTAAGTGAGAACTTACTGTATTCGTTATTATGTATCTTCCACCCACAGGTGGAAAAGTTTTCATAGCCTGAGGCTATAGCAAAGAAAAACAAATACAGCAACCTGACTTGGCCTTTCCCCTGGGGAGGAGCTGCCTTGGCCTGGGGGAGCTCCTAGGAAGGGAGGACACACCCCACTCTGAGGGACAGGGGCACTGGTGTAAGTGGTGCCAGGATGTGGGCTGGGGAGGCCTCCTGGGAAGGGCATTTATTTGGAGGCAGAGACACCTGGCTTGCCTGAGACGGGAAGGTGAGATGGGAATGAAGACTGGGAGGCTGACCAGAGCCAGCCAAAGCATGTGGGGACCCAGGTGTGCAGACAGAGTCCACTCTGCGTGTGCACACTTATACCTGGCTCACAGAGCTTCTCCCACTTGAGCGACCTCACCCACTCCTCACAGGATGGCTCTCCGAGGTGGGTCTCACTGTCACCTGCATAAGGAAACTGACGCTCAGAAAGGTAAGGTGATTTCCCCAGTATAGGTCGGGGAGGGTCTGGAGCAGTGACAAAGTGGTGGGACCAGAGCCAGGGACCTGCCACTAGGAAAAGAGAGAGGTTAAGGCAAGCAGGTGGAGGAGAGAGAGGAATGGAGGAGGTGTAGTTAGGTGAGGGTGAGAGGGAGGAAGAGAAGACAGCATCAGGGTAGATGGTGTGTTTTATCCATAAATCCAGACTTGGGGAAAATAGATTTTCTTCTGTATTATTATTTCTGTATATTTTAAATCAAGTTTTATTTTGAACAGCAGTATAACTCCGTAATAAAAAAATAAGCCAAAGAGGAAAATAAAATAATTCCACTTCTGGCATTTGCTTCTAGTCTTTGAGCAGGTGGTCCACAGCCACTCAAAGTGTGGTCCACGGCCCGGTGCTGGTCTGCCAGGGATTCACCACTGGTTTTCAGTACAACAGGCCCAGAAAATGGGAGTGAATATTTAGAAACTCTTACAGCAATTGGACATGGTTGTTTTCTGCCTGTTGAATCTATGATTTAAAAGTTGGGCTTGTTATTTCGTGTATCCGCTTTTCATTTCATTTTTATTTTTTATTTATTTTATTATTTTTTGAGACAGGGTCTCGCTCTGTCACCCAGGCTAGAGTGCAGTGGCACAATCTCTGCTCACTGCAACCTCCGCCTCCCAGGTTCAAGTGATTCTCCTGCCTCAGCCTCCCAAGTAGCTAGGATTACAGGGATGTATCACCACACCCAGCTAATTTTTGTGTTTTTAGTAGAGATGGGGTTTCACCGTGTTGGCCAGGCTGTTCTCGAACTCCTGACCTCAGGTGATCTGCACCTGCACTGTCTTGGCCTCCCAAAGTGCTGGGATTACAGGTGTGAGCCACTAAGCCTGGCCTAATAACTTTTTATTTTGAGATAATAATAGACTCACAGGAAATCACGAAAAAAGGTACCTAAAATCCCATGAGCCCTTTACCCAGATTCTTCCAATGGTGACATCTTATATAACAAAAATACAGTACGCAAACCAGGAAATGGACATTCATTTTCCTAATGGGTAATGATATTGAATATCTTTTCCTGTGTTTTCTGCGACCCACATATCTTCTTTGGTGGAGTGTCTGTTCATGTCTTCTAGTTCTATTTGGATTTTTTTTTCTGTTGAGTTTTGAGAGTTCTTTATGTATTTTAGATACAAGTCTTTTGATGGATATGCATTTAATCATTTATTTTTATGATATTTTATAAAACTTTACATTTGGGATGGACTGGAAATTTTACAAAATCAAACTGGTCAATCAATCACCACTGGTAGTTTGAGAAGCAGTCTTAGCGTCTTCTTACCTTAATGAAATAACCGCACCTGCACCATAGTGGGTCCTGACTTTTTCCCCCAGATAATTTATTATAAATAATTTCTCCAACTTGCTCCATATCTTTATAACCACCACTTACAAGGTTTGCAAACCTTCCATAGAGCAGCTGTACTGAGATTTACTCAGCCAATTCCCAAGGTTAGACATGACGTTATCACCCATTTCAGGGTCTTACAGAAACTCTGAGTCACTCACCTTTGGTCACAAGGCTTTTTCAAACATTTTGGATAGAATGTTCTTAGTTTCCATTCTCACCATGGTAGTTCAACTTGCTCTTTCGTTAGAATTTAGGCATCAAGGTCAGACCACATTGCTGGTTGGCCACATTCTGTGTTCTCACGGAAACAAAAGGTCAGCGGCACTGAATCCAAACCACCCGAGCAACCCGGCGTTTCCAGTCCCAGATGCTTGACCGCACGGCAACAGTGGAGTCACTAAGAAATTTTCCTTTGGTTCTATCACAGCAAACTCCAAACCAGGGGTAGCAGTCATTTGAAAAATGCAGAGACTATTTTAAAGGACAGACAAATGCCTCAGATAGCATCAGAGAACAATGCCTAAGGGGCATGGATGGAAGCCAGTTAGCACAAAATGCTGAAAATAGGTCGTTCTGAGCAAGGGGGTCACGGAGAAGAAAGTGCCAGCCCTCCATTCCTTACACCCACTAGGCAGGTGCTTCTTCCCCTGCACCCAGGCTGACCCCTCACCTGGAAACTGCCTCCCTCTCGGGTTTTCACACCTGTCTTGTCCTTTTGTTCTTCCCCTTCTCCCTCCCTCCTTTCCCTCCTTCCTTCCTTCCTTCCTTCCTTCCTTCCTTCCTTCCTTCCTTCCTCTTTCTTTCTTTCTTTTTCTTTCTTTCTTTTTTCTTTCCTTTCTTTTTCTTTCTTTTCCTTCCTTTTCTTTCTTTTCTTCTTTCTTTCTCTTTCTTCTTTTCCTTCCTTCCTCCCTTTCTCTTTCATTCTTTCCTTCTTTTTCTCCTCTTTCTCTCTCACTCTTTCTTTCTCTCGGGTTTCTCTTTTTTTCTTTCTCTCTCTCTCTTTCTTCGGTTTGTTCTTTTGACAGGAGTTTGTGCTGTCACCTGGGCTGAAGTGCTTTCATGCAGTCTCAGCTCACTGCAGCCTTGTCCTCCCCGGCTCAAGCAATTCTCCTGCCTGAGCCTCCCAAATGGCTGGGACTACAGGTGTGTACCACACCCAACCAATTTTTGTATTTTTTGAAGAGATGGGGTTTTGCAGGTTGATCTGGAACTCTTGGGCTTAAGTGATTCTCCCACCTCGGGCTCCCAAAGTGCTGGGATTACAGGTGTGAGCCACCATGCCCGGCCTCACACCTGTATTTCTGAGTCAGCTGCACCCACCCTGCCTCCTTTTCTTTTCCCTCTCTCCTGAATTGTGGTATTGCTCCTCCTCTGGTTTCTCTGCTCCTGCTTCTCTGCCCTTCTCCTTAGCCCTCACTTTGTTTGAGGCAAGCCCTAGATGTGAGGTCTGCAGCTTGTCCTGGACCAACCACCTGGGCAGGTCTGACCCTTCCCAAGACTCCTTTTGTCCAGCCTTGTCGGGAAGTAACCATAAGGGGAACAATTTGGGAATGGCCCCACCTAAAGGCTAGTCTTTGCTGTCATTACAGGGCTTATGTCTGGGATCCTTACAGAGACTAGAAGCGTCTCCCATCCCCCTCATGGTGGCACTTCCTGGATTGTTGAGCTGCCTCTGCCTTTTTGTATTTGACCTACAGCCTTGCCTCCCCCGTTCCCATCACCCTGACAACCCCTCAGCACCTCCCTCCTGTCAGCTCCACAGCCAACTGAGGTGACACCTGTTCATGGAAACTCTGTGAGCCTCTTCTGTATCCATATACATTATGTAATGTTGCTTTGCATGTTTCAAAACATCAGTGCTGTCCAACAGAACTCTCTGTGATGCTGGAAATGTTCTCTGTGCCGTCCAATATAGCAGCCACAGACGGCACATGGCTTTTGAGCACTTGAAATGTAGCTAGTGTGACTGAAGAATCGCCTTTTGAATTTTGTTAAACTTTAAATAGCCACATGTAGCTAGTGGCTACCACACTGAACAGCACAGCCTAGATACTTCTAAACCTTGTTTTTTTTTTTTGTTTCTTCATTTTTGAGATTTGTTGATGTCAAGGCATGCAGATGTACACCATTCATTCTCCCTGCTGTGTGGTCCATCGTCTCAATATACGGCCGTCTATTTATCCATTTTCCTACTGATGGACATGGGGCTCTTTTCTTTGTTTCTGTTTTTTTTTTTTTTGCTGCTACAAATGATGCTGCAGCAATCTTTATGTGTCTCCATGCGCATGCGCCTCTCCTAAAGTCTCCATTTCCCACCACGGTGGACGGTCCCATGACCCCCTGCCCAGGTGACTCGGTAGCCTCCTAGGTGCCTACCCAGTCCAGGTCTCTTGTGCCACCACCCCCGACCCCACACCCACTCCTCCCCTGGCACTCGTCAGCCCAGTCAGCTGGGGTGATGACTCTGGAATATCACTTCCATCCTGTGCCTTTCCCGCTCAGGAACCCAGCATGGCTCCCATTGCCCGAAGCATCAGACCTCAGCTCTTTGCTTGGCCTCGGGCTCCCACCATCAGGTCCTACCTTATGACTCCCTGTGTTTCCCAGCATCCTCCCCTCCCTCAGCCTCCACTGAGCCAACCTCCTTCTGGTCCTCTGCACACATCCTATTCTTCCTACCTCTGTGCCTTCATTTTTGATGGGAAGCCCCCATGCCCTCATTCTGGAATGTTTCGCTTCCTGCCCCTCCTCCACCTACTTCCATCCACTCAGATCTTTCAGGGCCCAGCTCAGGCCTGGCTTCCTCTGGGGCAGATTTTCATTCTGCAGCATTCATTCAGGAAGCACCCATGAAGAGCCTACCAGGTGCCGGCCCTGGTCTGGGGCTGGGACTAGAGCCGGGGCAGGGTGGCCACAGCATCTGCTCCATGCAGCTCACAGCCTGGCCTTGGCTGGCAACTCCAGTCTGCCCCAGTTTCCAGCTGTCTGCATTCCCCTTGCAGCTGAGCATGGATGCAGCTTTGGAATCCAGAGAAGATCACGGTGGGGATTATGGCTGGGGTTCAACAGGAGTGGGGGACTGGGGGTGGCTGGTTTCCAGGAGACCTGAAAAGGGGGCCTGGAAGTGGGAAGATCAACCCCAGTGCGGGACCGGCCCTTACATCACAGGATCACCGCCGAGAGCCTGGAGGTGCGTGATCCTGTCAGCACCACCAAGCAAGAGACTGACTCCATGCGCAGGAATGTCAGGGTGCAGATGACACTTCTCTCCCAGAGGCACACCACGTGGGAAGCCAACTGCTATAGTCTAAATGTTTGCTTCCCTCCAGAATTCGTATGTTGAAACCCCATCTCCAAGGTGATGGTACTAAGAGGAGGGGCCCCTGGGAGGTGATTAGGTCATGAGGGCAGAGCCCCTATAGATGAGATTTGTGCCCTTATAAAAGAGACCTCAGAGAGCTGCCCCTCCCCTTCTGCCACGTTAGGACACAGTGAGGACGCTGCCATCTATGAACCAGAGCGCAGGCCCTCACCAGACATTGCGTCCGCTGGTGCCTGGATCTCTGGCCTCCAGAACTGTGAGAAATAAATTTATGTGGTTTATAAGTAATTAGTTTATGGAATTTTGTTATAGCAGCCCAAACAGACAAAATACCAACTTATTAGAAGGTTGCCTGGTGAGCAGGAAGGCAGAGGAAAGTTCTGCTTGCTATAGAATCTGAAGCTTGTTGAATCTGAGGCTTGCTATAGAATCTTGAGGTATCGCCACCTGTGGCACCATCCATGCAATAAGAGTAGGCCTGGCCAGGGCCAGGACACTGATGCCAGCCACCCAGGGACACTGTCTCCTGATCAGATGGCCACTGCCAGCCTCTGTCCATGAGGTTTCCCCTTTCTGAGCTTCCATTGGTGGCCACCGCCCCCTCTTCTGATGGGCACCGTCTTTTTTTTTTTTTTTTTTTTTTTAGATGGAGTCTCGCTCTGTCACCCAGGCTGGAGTGCAGTGGCACAATCTCAGCTTACTGCAAACTCCGCCTCCCAGTTTCACACCATTCTCCTGCCTCAGCCCTCCGAGTAGCTGCGACTACAGGTGCCCGCCACCATGCCAGGCTAATTTTTTGTATTTTTAATACAGACAGGGTTTAACCATGTTAGCCAGGTTGGTCTCGATCTCCTGACCTTGTGATCTGCCTGCCTCGGCCTCCCAAAGTGCTGGGAGTACAGGCGTGAGCCACCGTGCCCAGCCCTGATGGGCATCGTCTTTAACATTCCTCTGTGCTGTAGCTCCATTCTGACCACTTGAATCTGGAAATCGTATCTTAAGGTGACTTTGTTTATCTCTGTTCTGATTCATTTTGTATTGTTTTATGGTTTAATTCTTAGACAGCATTTTACTTCCCAATGTGTAGTTCTTACAATGCACCTTACACTTGCCCCTGTGTCTCAACAAGATTATAAAACCTTAGGGGGCCAGGACCATCTTCCTTTCTGGCCCAAGGTTGGACATCTGGACAAGAGCTCAACACACACAGCTCTTGATGCTTTGCTGTGCTCTGGACTTGGGATGCCTAGAGACTGGCAGGCACAGAGGGTGTGGTGTGGCTGGGAGCTGAGCAGTATCTTCTGGGCCAGGACAGTTCTCTCCGAGGCCTCCTGAGCATGCAGTCAGGGTTGTACAGCCTCAGTTTTGTCCTCAGCCAAAAAGGGATCTGTGTTGGTGGAAGGAGAATGTGGCTGTCTCCACTCCTGTGAGCTGCCTGAGGGAACAAGAGGGCAGGAGGGAAACAGAGCACCTCCGGAGAGCACCTCAGGGCCCAGCCCCTAGAAGGAACTAGGCATGGGTGCAACCGAACGAATGAGCTTTGTCCTCACCCCTCAAACCTAGGCCAGACAGGTGAAGAAAAGCATTGAATGCTGGGAATCATCAGCAAAGAGGATAAGAGTTAAGCTTGGGGCTGTGGGGAGACTGGATATCCTCTGGGTGATATCCAGAGAGTATATCATCCTGAACAGAGGCTTCAGGATGGAATGGGGCAAGGAGAGAACTATGAGGGGGTCAGGTAGCAGACACGGACAGTGTTTCCACACACTGAAGAGAACTGGGTGAGTTCTGCTACTCATTCAGCCACCAGCTATGGGCCTCGGCTTCTTCCCTATTCATAAGGAAGGAGGGGGTGGTCAGAGAATCTTCTGGGTCTAGTCCAGCTCTGCCATTGGTGGCTTGGAGGAGGGCTGTCCACAGAGGAGGGCAGAAGCAAACACTGGGGGATGTAGGCTGATAAGAGGGAAAGGGTATTTGGCCGGGCGCGGTGGTTCATGCCTGTAATCCTAGCATTTTGAGAGGCCGAGGTGGGCAGATCATGAGGTCAGGAGATCAAGACCATCCTGGCCAACACACTGAAAGCCCGTCTCTACTAAAAATACAAACAATTAGCTAGGCGTGGTGGCGGGCACCTGTAGTCTCAGTTACTCGGGAGGCTGAGGCAGGAGAATGGCGTGAACCCGGAAGGTGGAGCTTGCAGTGAGCCGAGATCGCACCACTGCACTCCAGCCTGGGCGACAGAGTGAGACTCCATCTCAAAAAAAAAAAAAAAGAGGGAAAGTGTTCAGCAGCCTGGCGTCAAGTACCTGCTCTGTGCTGGGACACAGCTGGGCACTTTGCACACACCGTCTTGGGTATCTTTGTGCTGACCCCTTGAATATGGCATTTATTTGCTACATTGATTTAGGGGTGAGGAAACCAAGGAGCAGAGGGATTGGCAGAACCCTCCAAAGTCACCCTCCTGGTAAGCCAGAGCTAGGATTTTAACTGAGGCCTCTGGTCCCCAAGTCCCCAGGCCTCCACGTTGGTGGGTGGGCTCCTGAAAGGTAAGTGGCCCTGTGTCTGGGTATGTGCCTGAATGGCTGAAAAGGAAGGGGTTATTGAGTTGGTTTTTAGATTAGTGCTGTGTTTCTTGTATTTGCTAGGCTTTTTTCTTTTTTGAGATGGAGTTTCGCTCTTGTTACCCAGGCTGGAGTGCAATGGCGCGATCTCGGCTCACCAAAAACTCTGCCTCCCAGGTTCACACAATTCTCCTGCCTCAGCCTCCTGAGTATCTGGGATTATAGGCATGCACCACCACACCCGGCTAATTTTGTATTTTCAGTAGAGACGGGGTTTCTCCATGTTGGCCAGGCTGGTCTCAAACTCCCAACCTCAGGTGATCCGCCTGCCTCAGCCTCCCAAAGTGCTGGGATTACAGGCATGAGCCACCAAGCCCAGCCTATTTGCTAGGTTTTTGCTAACTTGGTTCTCAGTAATTTTCCTTAGTAGGGGTGAAAAATAAGGATTTTTTTTTTTTTTTAATGAACAGATATGAGCCACCGTGGCTGGCCCTCAATCAAGAGTTTAAAAACCACAACTCAGAAATAAAGTAGTGATGGCAAAAATACTGGTGGTGAGCCACAAAATCATTAAAAAAAAAAAAACAAGTGAAGATAGAAAATGGTAGGCAGTGAAGAAAATCTTACCTCCTGATTAGGACAGAGTGAAGAAAGGGAAAGTCAACTGGAGGTCAGGAAGGGAAGTACAGTTTCAGTTGTTTACCTGTTGAGGAGATGCCTCAGTTACAAAAGAGTAAAAGTGGGGGCGTTTCATGGCAAGTACTCAATGGATTGCCTAAAGCAATACTTTTAAAGTACAGTAAAATGTTAACATTTGTTAAATCTAAGTAGTGGCTACAGATACTTTTGTTGAATTAGGAATGTACCCATATCTTACAGAAGCAAACAAAACGTCTGGCCAGAGCCAGAAGCATGAAACATATAAAAGAAATGACAGGCCGGGCGCGGTGGCTCAAGCCTGTAATCCCAGCACTTTGGGAGGCCGAGACGGGCGGATTATGAGGTCAGGAGATCGAGACCATCCTGGCTAACACAGTGAAACCCCGTCTCTACTAAAAAATACAAAAAACTAGCCGGGCGAGGTGGCAGGCGCCTGTAGTCCCAGCTACTCGGGAGGCTGAGGCAGGAGAATGGCGTGAACCCGGCAGGTGGAGCTTGCAGTGAGCTGAGATCCGGCCACAGTACTCCAGCCTGGGCGACAGAGACTCCGCCTCAAAAAAAAAAAAGAAATGACATGGCAGATACACAAACATATGAAAGGAAAACAGTGAAAGGAAGGAACATGCATGTGATTGATGAGAGCCAAGTCCAGAAGAAAATGTAATCCAAGGAACAGGAAAAAAAAAATTCCCAGTAGTAGTTTGAGCTATAGAAAAATGTAAAAACAACATGAATTCAAGAAAGTAGGCACTCAAAGCTGAAACAGATGAAATAACAAGGAAAGAAACTGATAGCACTTCTTCAAAACTCATACATGAGAAATAGCAAGAAAAGGAACAGATATGGCTAAAAATCAATCTGATACCGAGGAAAGGCCTCAGATAATCATGGTGAATGAAAAGAAAAAAGACATGCATTAAAAAGAGAGATAGCTATGAAAGGTATAGAAAAGATCAAAACAATGAAAAAAAAAAAGAATAAAAATAGAATTTAAAACAGAAAAACTAACACATGGAAAAGTATTCATAAAGAAAATACAAGACATCTTCCCTAGAATGAAGAATAGAATTGCAACTCTAAAAAGCACACTTTGTTCCAGGAAAAACTGATAAAGAACACGAAAGAATTATTCAGACATATAGATTTAAAAAGAGAAAGAGAGAGGAAGAAAAGAAAGAAAAAGCCAAGGGAATATCTCGTTAGAGGATATTCTCTTAGAGGGGACTCTTTGGCTGGCGTCAGTATTGTCCCTACCAACAGTCAATGCCAGATGACAATGGAGAAATGCATCCAAATTCTGAGCAAAAGAAGGTGTCATGCAAGAATATTTACTCAGCCAAGGTGTACGCAACTATAAAGACCACAGAAACATTCCCTAACGCAGAAAATACAGAATTCATGAGCCATCCCTGAGTCATTCTTTTTTTTTTTTTTTTTTGAGACGGAGTGCTGTGGCCGGATCTCAGCTCACTGCAAGCTCCGCCTCCCGGGTTTACGCCATTCTCCTGCCTCAGCCTCCCGAGTAGCTGGGACTACAGACGCCAGCCACCTCGCCCGGCTAGCTTTTTGTATTTTTTAGTAGAGATGGGGTTTCACCGTGTTAGCCAGGATGGTCTCGATCTCCTGACCTCGA
>NW_012115599.1:10351298-10367418 GCF_000951035.1 Colobus angolensis palliatus
GAGTAGCTGGGACTGCAGGCGCCCGCCACCTCGCCCGGCTAGTTTTTTTGTATTTTTTAGTAGAGACGGAGTTTCACCGGGTTAGCCAGGATGGTCTCAATCTCCTGAACTCGTGATCCGCCCGTCTCGGCCTCCCAAAGTGCTGGGATTACAGGCTTGAGCCACCGCGCCCGGCAGATACTGATTTTTGACAGAGGAGCAAAGGCAATACGATGGAGCAAAGATGGTCTTTTCAACAATGATGCTAGAACAGCGGGACATTAACATGCAAAAAAATGAATCTATACCTTCCACAAAAATTCACTCGGAATGAATCTAAATGTAAATATAAAATGTAAAAGTATAAAACTCTTAGAAGTTAACACAGGAGAAGGCCCTAGATGACCCTGGTTATAGAGGTGACCTTTTAGATACAACACCAGAGGCATCATCCATGAAGAAACCAATGATAAGCTGGACTTTGCTGAAATTAAGAACTTCTGCTCTGGAAAAGACAATCTCAAGAAATGAGAAGACAAGTCACAGAACTCTTATAACTCAACAGTAAGAAAACAACCAACCAGATTATAATTTAAAAATGAGCAAAAGATCTGGAATCCTCACTAAAATAGATATACAGATGGTAAATAAAAAAACATGTTCAACATCGTATGTCATTAGGAAATTGCAAATTAAAGCAGTAAGGTGTTACAAACCTATTAGAATGGCCCAAACCCAAAACACTGACACATGCTTGTGAGGCTGCAGAGCAACAGGAACTCTCGTTGCTGGTAGGACTGCAAAATGGTACAGCCACTATGGGAGACAATTCAATGGTTTCATAAAAAGCTAAACATACTTAGGCCAGGCGCAGTGGCTCATACCTGAAATCCCAGCACTTTGGGAGGCCAAGGTGGGCAGATCACAAGGTCAGGAGATCGAGACCATCCTGGCTAACATGGTGAAACCCCGTCTCTACTAAAAATGCAAAAAATTTGCTGGGCGTGGTGGTGGGCACCTGTAGTGCCAGCTACTCAGGAGACTGAGGCAGGAGAATGGTGTGAACCTGGGAGGCAGAGGTTGCAGTGAGCCGAGATCGCGCCACTGCTCTCCAGCCTGGGGGACAGAGTGAGAGTCCGTCTCAAAAAGGAAAAAAAAAAAAAAAAGCTAAACATACTGTTACCATATGATCCAATTATTGTACTCCTTTGTATTTACCTATATGAACTGAAAACGTATGTCCACACAAAAGCCTGCAAGTGAATGTTTTTAGTAGCTTTATTTACAATTGCCAAAACTTGGGAAGCAAACAAGATGTCCTTCAGTAGATGGATACATAAATTCTGGTATATCCAGACCATGGACTATTATTTGGCACTAAAAAGAAATGAACTATTGAGCCAGAAAAGATGGTGAGGAAACATATGTGCCTATTACTAAGTGGAAGAAGCCAGTCTAAAATGGCTACAGGCTGTATGATTCCGACTATTTGACATTCTGGAAAAGGCAAAACTATGGAGACAGTAAAAGATCTGTGGTTGCCAGGGGTTAGCAGGGACAGAGGGATGATCAGATAGAGCTCAGAGGATTTTTAGGGCAGTGAAACTACTCTGTATGATACTATAATGGCAGACATATTATTATACATTTGTCCAAACCCATATAGGATGTAAAACACCAAGAGTGAAGTGAACCTAATATAAACTATGGACTTTGGGTGGTAATGACCTGTCAATGTAGGTTCATTGAGTGTAACAAATGCACCACTCTGGTAGGGATGCTGATGGTGGGGGAGGCTGTGCACATGTGGGAACAGGGGATATATGGGAACTTGCCATACTTTCCATTCAGTTTTGCTGTGAACCTAAAACTGCTCCAAAAATTAAAAAACAAACAATAAAAACCCCAGCCTCTACGTTTCCAGGAATTAGGATGGTCCAGTAGAGGAGGGGTACAGGAGATGAGAAGGGGAAGCGAAGGAGTGAGATGAGGCAGGAGTGGTGGCCAGGACTTCTCCTGTGGGCAATGGAGAGTCACTGAGGAGCAAGGAAGGGAGGTGACCAGACATCGGGGCAGCTACATGGACGGTGAATTGGGATAGGGAATGTGCGGCAAGAAACCAATGAGGTAATTAATGGCAGAGTCCAAAAGTGAAGCAAACTCCTAGACGGAGACAGCAGCAGTGCAGCTCGATATGTGATAAGGTGGCAGGATTGTCCTGAGCTTGGTCCTGGTCAGAAGCAGAGGCTGAGAAAAAAGAGAAGAACCCCTTGCAGCTGCCACAGCTGCAAGGGACATGGTGATGTAGAGGTGATTTTGAGTTGGCAGAGATGACCTCCCGACACGTGGATGCACAGGGCTACTGCTCAGGTGAGAGGTATGGGCCGAGCATAGACTGGAGGTGATCTGCCCATGGCTGGAAGATGAAGCATGGAGTTGAGATATCCCAGGAAGAAAACGCCAGCAGAACCGTAGGAGAGATCAAAGTTTCAGAGACAGGCAGAAGAGGACGATCCTACAGAGGAGACAGAGTGGGAAGAAGAGGCCCAGGAAGGGGAGTGAGCATCACAGAGGCCAAGGGAGGGAGGGAGGGGTTCTCTACAAGTCAGTGTCAAATGCTACAGTGGGGTGGAGAAAGAAGGGGATTGAAAACAGGCTATCTCACCATGTTTTAACAGGGAATCCAGCCCTTACTCCCTGCCCCTTTTTTAGGGAGGGCTGAATTCCGGTTTGCAAGCAGGTAAATGAACAGAATTGTGGAAAGGGATGATTCCTAAAGAAGATATATTAGGGTTGGAACAAACAAGAATGGACATTTTGTAAAAACAAGTATTTTAAAGTGGACTCCAGACTTCTTAACTTACAACCCGAATAATCATTTAACAGGATGTGACTTACCATCAGTAAGACAACAGCAGAATAAATGACAGCACACCCACGCCATGGAGTATTAACCATTAAGAAGAAGGGACTGGAGCTCTACCAGCTGACCTGAAGAGAACTCTGTGAGGTGTTAAGTAAGAAAAGCAGGACACAGAAAGGGCCTGTAATATGATCCCATTTTTGGTAAAGCAGTAACAAAACCTCATTTATGATTAGACAGCATGGAGGAAATTATGGAAAAATACACAGCAGGGTATGGCTGTGTATATATCACAGTTACCTGACTAGGAAAAGGGGTGGGGTAACATGAGGAAGAGGTAGGGGCAGCAAGTAATAGAGAAAAATTAAACAGGACACTTAACAGCGTATAAGAAATGGTCGTATTTATGCATTTATATGAAACTGTATATATATACACACACATATAAACATATACACATATAAAATGGTCAAAAAATGAACACACACAAAAAGTCTTGACTCAAATCCACCGAGTTAACTGAGTGCTGAGAGCAGCCTGTCATCTGGGGGCAGCTGGGGTGAGCCAGCAAGGGGCCTCAAGTCCTGTACACGTGCCTGGCTGTCCCGCAAGAACCAAGGACGCCGTGGGTGAGGCATCACTGGGAGGGCATCTGGGCTGTGTGCAGCAAGCTGGTGAAAAAGAAAAAGGTGTCCAGGGGCTCACCTGCATTCTGGGTGAAGTGCATGGACAGGGGAGCGGGAGGGTATTAACCCTCAGGGGAGGACTGAGATGTGAGAATTCATGGGAACAGCAGATGAGAAGCCGCTGTGGGTAAGGTCTGGGGTGGGGAGAAAGTGGAGGCTGTGAATGCAAGGACAGAGCTGGGTGCAAATGTTAGAGACCAAAGGCAGGCGAGCACAGAGGAGCCCCACAGGCCGGCCTCACGAGCAGGATATGGCTAGAAGTCTCTCACGTCATGGGAGAAGAGGAAACAAGAGAAAACTGGAAATTAAAGAAGGACACCAACAAGAGGAAAGTTCTTATCAACCAACACTTTTAATTGCAAAAAGTAAAAACCTTCATTACATGAAACTTTAATTTACATACATTCTTTTCACACGGTGGAAGTCTTTACCAGTTTGCAGTATCCTGCACTAGAACACATAGGAAAAGCTCAAGCCATTCGGAGCCCCTGTGGCTGGGACAGCTGCCTGCTTCCCTCTGCTCCCTGGGACCATCCAGGCCCACCACACCCTGCTCCCTGAAGGAGCTGCAGCTGCCCCTGGCACCTGCCCCTGATGATGGTGGGGAGCACTGTGCTGAGTCCCTAGCTTGCCTGTGCCTCCTCCGTCCCTGGCCCTCAGCATTGGTCACTGACCCCCCACTCGGGGTGGGGGTGAGGGAAGGGAAGACTGCAGACAGCATTTTTCTGAGGGTAAAACTGTGGAAACAAGTATGGAGGGAAGGCTGTCTGTGATAAGATGGGGCTCTCTGGGAATGCCATGTGTCTGCTGGCTCCTGTCACCTTCCTGGAAGGGTCCACAGTGCTGAGGGGTTGCCGTGTGAAGAATGGGATGTTACTGTGAGTAAGGGTGGCTGCACAGGTGACCCCCCTGCCCCAAGGAGCTGCTGTGGGGAGCGATGGTGTCAATGAAGCCTGGCACAGAGGAGATGTCCCAACTCCCCAGTTTCTGTCTGAAACTCAGAACTCAGCTGGGTTCCCTTCTCCACATGGTGCTTGCCGCCGTGGCTCATGGACTGATGGCTGCTGCCTGCCTGACAGACACACTAGGTAGAGGCGGAAGGGTCTCTGGTCCAGCCCTATCAAGTCCTGACAGTTCCAGGCCTCCACTTAGTTATGTAACATTCCTTCCCTCCCCTAGTCTGAAAAAGTCTGGACATTTCACGGTCTCCAGGGAGAGGAAAATGACAGATGTATTTAGCACTAATGCTCAAATTATGCAGGGCAGGGAAACCAGAGACACTGAGGGACCTGGACAACAGACAAGCTGGCTAGACGGTTTCTCTTCAAGGCCAGCATTTAGTCATACTGTGTCCACGGTGGGTGGACTTGGATGTGGTGCACGAGAGAGAGAGCACCTGTCCATCTCCCTGACATGCTTCTGGAAGAGGCCGCTGGGGATGTGGAGACTGGGGGTGGGGAGGACAGGGAAATGCCTGCTGCTGGTGACACAAGCACATTCCCGGAGGCTCCCGTGTTTCATTCACTACAGGGCTGTCTCCATAAGCGCCTTCACCCTCCTAGCTTCCTGACCCTGACACGCGTCGGTTCTGTATACAACATCTGTAGGTCCAAACATGCAGAGAATTTCAGCCTAAAGTACAATTTTAAAACACATCTCTGACACTCCCTTCCTTCAACAAATTCTAGTGGGTGATGGGTCACCACTGAAAGGTAATGAGACTGAAAGGTAATGAGTGTGGGACTTGTATACTCAAGAGAGCTTTTCCTTTATTGTTCGGAGAGCTCAAAATCCTAAAGAGGCCCTTCTGTTTAATAACTGATTCTCAAAAGGGAGACAAAATTGCCTCTCTCTGTGCAAACAGACATGCACCTTTCCCTCTCCTTCTCCTACAACCTGGCTTTCTCCTTTATGGACAAGGAGATGCAAACATTTGCTTTGGGGTTGAACATCCACTGTGAAAGTGATTGGGTAATGAGCAAACTCATTCCAGGCTATATTAAAATGACTGAGGCCATCACCTGCAGCTAAGAAATGGGAGTTTTTGTTTTAACATAAGTGTACACTGAGGCCTATGCTGGGTTAGACGGGAACAGAAAATCAAGAATTGAAAAACAAGTGATGTAAACTCCAAGGGGACCCACAACTGGAATGGGGCAGAATCCCTCCCCTGTCACACATCTGAAGAATGTGGAGACAGGAAAATGGCTGGACACAGTGTGTTTCAACTACATTTACTCTTAAAAAGAGTTTTCAAATGGGGAGGGGAAAAGTGAAAGGATTTTTATAAAAGTCATATGGTTAGATTCTTTCCTCCTCCACTTCTGCCCAGCAGAGTTTTAAAAACAAACCCTGCAGAGTTCCTGGCTTGCTGTTCCCCATCCCTGGGTTCTCCCACTCCAACGGGGACACATGTGAGTCAACGACATCCACAGCTCTCTTCCTGGGTACCATGCTGTGATGCAGCAGGAAAATGATGAGCTATGGAACCAGCTACCCACCTGCCAGCAGTTAACTGCTCTCAGCCTCCACTTATTTCCTTATAAAATGAGGATCTAACACCTACTTTACAGGATTGGGTGAAGATTAAAGGAGATCATGTCTATCAGGCACTTTGTAAACTGGAATGTACTAGACAAATGTTATTATTCCTTTCTCTCAGAAAGCGAGCCCCCCAATCTTCCCATTTCATAGACTGTTTGTATCTCATTGAATAGTGGATTTCTGTTTTCATAAACCACTATTATTATTTTTTGAAACAGGGTCTCATTCTGTCACCCAGGCTGGAGTGCAGTGGTACAATCACAGCTCACTACAGCCTCCACCTACTGGGGGGTAAGTGATCCTCCCACCTCGGCCTCCCGAGTAACTAGAACCACAGGAGTGTGACACCACACCTGGCTAATTAAAAAAATTTTTTTGTAGAGACGGGGTTTCGCTATGTTACCCAGGCTGGTCTTCAACTCCTGAGCTCAAGCAATCTGCCTGCCTCAGTCTCCCAAAGTGTTGGGGTTACGGGTGTGAGCCACCGCACCTGGCACATTTTTTTTTTTTTTTTTTTTTGAGACAGAGTTTCGCTCTGTCGCCCAGGCTGGAGTACAGTGGCGCGATGTTGGTTCACTGCAATCTCCGCCTCCTGGGTTCACGCCATTCTCCTGCCTCAGCCTCCTGAGTAGCTGGGACTACAGGGGCCCGCCACCGCGCCCGGCTAATTTTTTGTATTTTTAGTAGAGACGGGGTTTCACTGTGGTCTTGATCTCCTGACCTTGTGATCCGCCCGCCTCGGCCTCCCAAAGTGCTGGGATTACAGGCGTGAGCCACCGCGCCCGGCCTCTGTGAAAGTCTTTTGGCACTTCCTAGCATCAGTATTCCTAGTTATTATCAGTCCTCTTTAAATGTTTTATCACCGCCCCGCACCCAGGGAACTATGAATCACAATTCAGCAGGCTTACAAAGGCAGGATGCTCTAGATGAGGCTGGTGTTGGGCATCAAGTCTCAGCTTTTACAGCAAGAACACAGAATGGATTCTGAGGGGGCATAAGACCTGTCCTCACTGTTAACCGTGGCAGCTACAGTCATCATGTCTACTTCTGTCACTGCTTCAGGTGCTTGCTGGCTTCCCCACCCCTCCCTGCCCCCATTCTTCTCCCGGACTTGCTCTCCTATTCTTCTTCTCTTCAGTCACCATCCCTCTCTGTGTTCTGTCATGTGACTGGCCTTTTATAGACACTGCCAACTACAGGGATCCTTTCTTTCTAGTCAACAAACCAGCCAGGCACAGCACAGCAGGTATCACGCACTGGATGTTCGGCTAATCTGGACTATCTGTACCAGCATTTGATGCTCAAGCTTTCTTGATCACTGCCAGACACGTTTATTTTCCCCTGATTCTGTAATTGGTATTCCGGTTGCTTGTGGGAGCCGGAAGTCTGGAATTCAGATAACTAAGGTGTTTCTGTAGTTGTCTGAATTGTTCGGCGTTTGTAAAATATAAGACAGAAACTTGTTCAAGCACAACCACATGCTCCAAACCTAAATATGCCAGAGAGATTTTCGCAATAGTCATCTCTTGTGTTAAGAGTCACTCCATTACAGGAAAAAGGTTCAGAACAATTTCCATACAAGAATCCTCCTTTTTGTAGGAAGTTTCCCAAGAGCCAGGCCAGCTGTGCTCCATTATTAGTTAATGCTTGATTTGTACATTATTTTTATTTTTCATTTCTAAATTGAAATAAAAGTTATGTAACTTAAATTAAAACTTGGCATAGCTTGCAGTCCAATTCCTACTCTCATATAAGATGCAAGGTTTCTAGGGATTTGGGGGTCTTCTGAATGGGTAAAATTCAAAGAAATCAATTGGAAAACCCAGTCTGGGCTCTGCCAGAGACTCCAGATCTTGCTTAGGTTTTGTGAGGCAAGAAAAGCAAGGAGGTCAATGGTGACACTTGCTGATTTATTTGCTTCTTCCAAGAAAACTCAGCTGTCAAACTGATTGCTACTGACAGCAGTGGATTCAAACCTGTTTGGAACAGATTTTTAGGATATAAGGCACAGGACAAGTCACATTTGGGAAAACACTGAGCCAGGGCCAAGGGTGAGTCATCAATGTGAGGCTGTGACTTGGCTGTGGCAGCCACACAGAAGGTAACATTTCCTTGTGTGACCATTGCCCTTATATACTGCTTGGTATTGGTTTATTTGCAACATGGGTGTATATTCCTGTAGTCCTGGATTGTCCCTCTCCTGGCTTGACTGTGTTCAAGCAGGCACTTAAGACCTGATGCTCTGCTCAACAGATAGTGGGGCCTTGGGGTGGTCACCTCTCCTCTCTGGGTCTCAATCTTTTCATCTATCAAATGAGGGATTGGTCTAAATACTTTCCAGAATCCTTCCTAACTTGAAGTTTCTATGATCAATAGACACAGGCATTCTATATGTTGTATGTACAAGACATTTCTTTCTGCTATGTTTTCTCATTAAGTTGTTTCATTTCTAAGCATAAATGTTGAGCCTGTTAATAGAAGAATGTTATTTTTGATTCTACTAAATAAAACTTCTGTGAAGGCAGTACACGATTCTTAAAATAGCCTTTGAATTAAAAACTAAAAAGATCCATGGCTGACCCTGCCCTCCTGGGGCCTACATACCGATATCTCCCGGCTCTATTGGCATGGCCACAGACTGACAATGTCTTCGGCACTGGAAGGGAGGGATGAGCTGCAACATGGCCTCACCGCTGCCCATGATAAATAGGTCATGCATCTCATGCATCTGGAGGAAAGAACAAGGAGGGGAGGAAAAGGAAGGCAAAGAAAACAAAATAAAACCAGGGGCTTTAGTAAATAAAAATGCTTTCACATATGGCTCTGAGTTTTCTAGCCTGAGCAAAGAGGAAATAGAACCAATAACAAAAATTTGCAATTATGTCCAAAAGACAAAAACAAACTACTTCTCCTAAGAATGGCATCTCTTGGTACTAAGACCAGAGTAAAATCTCTTCTATGGGTTCTCCTAAAGAGGCACTATGTGATGTAGTGGGCAATCCCCTCAGCGAGAGCCCCAGAGCAGATCTGGCATGAGCTTCATAATTTGCAACTAGTTTTAGCCACAGCTTCAAAGTAAGCCAAAGGAAAATACCTAATTGCAATTTAACAAAGGTAGTTCTAGCAGAAACCAACAAATGGGGGCTGAAGTATACAACATTCTGAGATTCTGGGTTTGATGAAAACTTTTTAGATAAATAGATAATCGGGACATCCTTTGGGCACTCTTCCATGGAATGTTATTTCTTACTACCAGGGCTCTGATGAGAATTGTCCAGCAGTAAGTTTAAGTTTATACTGCCTGGCAAGACCCAGGGGAGCAGGTGCGCCATGCTACTGATTAAAAACTAATGACACTAAGACTGGCCTCTGATTCTGAAAACTAAGGAGACAACCAGCATATGCACCTGCACAGGTAACTACTGCCCCTCTGAGGGCATGCTACTGCCGGGAACAGGCATTAAATGCAACCTGCTATGTGCCAGGGAAGGAGCTGTGAACCCTGGGGATGGGGCTGGGACCAGGGCAGGGAATAGGGATAAACAGATGGGTCTTGCTGGGACATTTCTCCTTACCTTGATGATGACAGAAAACCCCTAGGGTCTCTTCTCTCATCTCTTCCTCCTATCTCCTGCCCTTCAGAGAAACCCTTTATACGCCCACATAAGTGGGAGCCAGAAGTCTGACTCCCTGGGCTATGTCTTGGTTTTTCTCTTCACCACTCACGGCCTCCAGAGTCTTGGGTTTGGCCCCATCTTCCCCTGTCCCCAGTCCTGGTCTCTCTGCTGCTGCCACAGGTCTTGCCCATCATGTTTTCATGGCAACACTAGCGCCATTTCACCTGTTAATGTGGTGACAGGGACAAGCCTGGTCTTCAGCCAGCCTGTGGTTGACTGGCACTCACATTGGCGGAAGCCTTACCATCTGTAGTCCTCACAACAATCTCAGAAGGACCAAAACAAGTGGCTGCATCCTTCTTCACACAGGCCTGAAGTGAGTAGGGTCACAGTCATCCATTCCCAGGATGGGAAGAAACAGACAACAGGGTGGCACAGGCCAGCCCTAGGCCACACTGTGGAGTGGGTGAAGTGGGCCCTGGAGCCCCTCACCTTCTCCCCAAGTGCCACTTAACAACCAGCTCCCCACTTCTGTCTTAAGGCTGCCTTTGGATACTGGGCCCACAGACACGTGGCTTTAACAGGGCCCAGGGCCCAGGGATGTGGACAACAGGGTGGGGTAACAAGGCTGCAGGGAAAGGAGAGCTTGGGCCAGGGTGGGGAAACAGATTCTCTAAGAAACCAGGCTCTCAGGAGTTTTGCCTGTTTGGCCACTGCCCTTCCCAAAACATCCTCGAGAACCACAGTATGACTTTGGTAAGCATTTGAGTAACTCTGTATTTACTCCTTTGGCTGGGCTCCTTGGTGTTGCGCAGGCTGGAGAAATTAACTCTGGTATTCAAATGGTAAAACCAAGAGAAAGATAAAGGCCGTGTCCCAGAATTATATTTATGAAGATGAAATCATACAAGGGCCTGGAATTCTAGCCGGCGACAGCAGGATAAACTTCTTTAAAATCTGAGGCAAGAGCCCAGCATCTCCACCCCAGTGCTGGCAGACAGAACTTCTTACTTCTAGACAAAATGATTGTTTTTATAGACTTTCAAATTCCTTTAACACAATTCAGCAAATGTGGAGCCAAGCAATAGTATCAGGAGGTGGAAGCCACGGTCCAGAGTTGGTAGGGGCCAAGTTTGGGAATTTTTTTTTTTTTTTTTACCAAGGAAAATGCATGCTTTTAATTCTCCCAAACCAATCCAGGCTCAAAAACCTTCCTTAGGAATGAGACTTAACAAAAGGAGCAATTCAGAGAAAAGTAAACAGACACAAATGCAGAACAGCTTCTCCCAGTCCACTGGCCCCAGAGAGGTAACTTTGGCTCTGAGCACTTGGCCCCAGACTGAAGTGGGAAATGATGGGGGCAGAATGGGCTTTTCCACCCCAGCCGGGCTGCCTGCCTATCAAATCTTTCCCAGGCTCCCACACTTTTTGCCTTTCAAGTTCTCTACCTGAAATCTCTTCATTGTTTATTTCTGGCAGAAACCACCCTGGGGGTTAGAGGGTAAAGGGTGTGTCCTTGGGCAACTCACTTAATCTCTCTGGGGCTCAGTTTCCTTATCCACAAAATGAAGAAGTTATTCTACTCTTCAAAATGAAGAAGTAAAGCTATTCCTTTATAGCTTTCTTTTCTTTTTTAAAAAAATAGAGATAGGGTCTTGCTATATTGCCCAGGCTGGTCTGAAACTCCTAGGCTCAAGCAATCCTCTTGTCTCAGCCCCCCCAAGTGCTGGATTACAGGCGTGAGCGACCACCATTCACGGCTGCTTGCCTACTTTCTAATTTAAGGTAGGAATTTAAGGTAGGAAAGCCAGACTAATGGTACACTGAAGTCCTTCAAATTTTAAGATTTCACTTCTTTTAATATAGAAAAGTAGCTTGCCTTGGGTGTTCAGGAGGCAGATTTGCAAGGTAAGTAGACTTTCTGGAAACCTGCCTTCATGACAAGGTGTGCCCCTGCAAGTCTCCTGGCTAGCAGCAGGAGGGGAGAACTAGACTGTGTGGGTGTCCCTTCAATTCATCCTCTAAACCAATATGCAGGGAAGGCCTTGGTTATGACATCAGTCCAGATCCCAAGTAAAGAAAATTCTAGATCCAAGTCCTCTCAAAATTTCCTACCTTACTCCCCACAACAGGTTCCGGATGAAGAAGGAAGCAGTTGTTTAAAGAGGCATCTTTTGGAAATGGCAGGTGAGTGAAAACAGGAAAAAGCTCACGTAACATTTGTGATCTGTTCAGAGGTCTTCTCCTGTAGAAGTTTGAAATAGAAAAAAAGTATTTAACTGGTCAAGCCAGTCCACGACTAAGAGAGAGCCAAGTAAGGGTGGGAAAACCGTGGGCGGTGGGTGAAGAGGGAAAAATATGAGTACAGTATCTTAAGTACTATTCAGGTCCCTGAAGAATAGTTGCACAGAGTCAATGAAGTATAATGTGTACACAAACAGGCATAAACTCTACAGCCATGATTTGAACATGTGGGTGGAGTGTTTCTAAACTGCAGCTAAAACAATATATAGAGGAAGGAAAGAAACAATCTATTCATTCTATCTTGGAAAAGACTGAAGTAACAGCAGGCCAGGAGGGGGAAGGGAAGAAGAGAGAAGGAGGAAGGGAGAAAAAGCATGACCCTTCTTCTGAGGCAGAGGGAGACGCAGGGGGAAGCCTGCTCAGCTTGTTCAACTGGGCACTCTAGCACGCAAACAAACAGCATATTTAAAGAAAGATAGAAGTATTAAGGCATTAACAAAAAGCCTGAAAAAGCCATTTTAATTATTTTGGAACAGTTCTAAGATGGAAACCGGCTTTCTTTTCTTACTAGGCAGCAACTTTAACCACAAGCAATGAACCATGTCTTCCGCTGGGCACAGGAAAGAACAGCAGGACAAACTGGGGTTTCGATCATGGCTGGGTAACCTTAGGCAAGTTACTTAACCTCTCTGTTTCCCATTTTTCTTTCTTTCTCCCCCCTCCTTTTTTTTTTGAGACAGGGTCTCACTTTGTCGCCTAGGCTGGAGTGCAGTGGCGCGATCTCGGCTCACTGCAACCTCTGCCTCCCGGGTTCAAGCAATTTTCCTGCCTCAGCTTCCCGAGTAGCTGGGATTACAGGCGCCACCATCATGCCTGGGTAATTTTTGTATTTTTAATAGAGATAGGTTTCACCCTGTTGGCTAGGCTGGTCTTGAACTCCTGACCTCAAGTGATCTGCCTGCCTCAGCCTCCTAAAGTGCTGGGCTCACAGGTGTGAGCCACCGTGCCCAGCTTGAATCACTTTTATTTTATTCCCTCTCTTCCCTAAAAAAACTTGAGGACAAGCTCTGCCTCTTTTCATCAACCATAATAAGTATGGTATCCATTCACTACTTGACTGTTGGAGAGCTCAGGACATTTGGACAGAAATGCTTCAAACTGGGGCCAAAGTAGCCTGTCTCCTCAGAGAGCTGACTTCTGGGCACAGGCATCTCTATGGTAGGAGGCTACAACAAAGTGAACCTAACTCATGCGCAGAGGCCATCGCCATGTCACCTCCTAGTAAATGCTCAATAAACTTATAAATCACCCCCTCTCTTTAGAGCCCTACAGTTGTGTTCTTATTGTGGTGGTGGAGGTGGGGAATTGGTGAGGTGGTCCTGTCGTCACCCTGCAAGCTTGCTTTCTCATCCTGACAACCCTCTTTCCCACACCAGGTCATGCAGAGGGACTTCTGCTGCTTCCAGCTAGATGGCAGGGGCATCCTGTGACATCCTGCTGCTCAGGGCCTTGATCATTAGAAAGGGACTGGCTGGCAACCCCTAGCCACTCCCGTCGCTCTGGCCACTAGTAGATTCTGTTTATCAAAATTAACTTGAGAAGTTGAACTGCCTCTGTCTATCTAGAAAACCCTCTTTGAAGAACTCTCTCCTAATACAAGTTTACATTCAAGTCTGAACTGGGTAGATTGTAAGTAAAATGAGTAGTGTATGCATAAAAGTCTCTACTTATCTTCTGCTACAGTCATTTTTTTGTTGGAGTACAAAATGGGGCTTAGGAGACTTTCCCAGGGGATGCCTCAGAATACCAACACATGCAAGGGTTTCTTTGTTTTCAAAGTTTTGAGCTGAAGTGGGTATTTTATGGACATTTAAGATGTGAAGGGCAGGAGTGAAATGGGGGAAAGGAACACAGAGTAACTCACGGAAACAAAACGGAGATCTCAATAATCAAAATAGTTGCTTTGTTCCTAAGAAACCCTCTTTTTTGTTAACAGGTCTAATTTTTAAAAACTCTCAGAGGCCTCTAAAGCACTTGTTTACATGTAGCCCTTCCCCATGTGCGGCCAGGGTACGGACACTGCAGAAGGCTGTAAAAGCTTACACAAAGCCGTCCTCTACATGATCCCTCTGACTTAAAACCTCTTAAATCATAGCTGCTTAACAGCATGACTTTTATATGTACACAAGTTTTGTTTTTCCTGTATTCATCCACACAAGGGGTTGATTAAGAAGAAATTCCCTCAGGTACAGTTCATCCTAGTTTCACTGAAGCCCGTGGAGGAGGCTCTGATGTTTCCACCCTGAGCTCTGTGAACTCTGCTTGTCCTCTGCAAGCCCACAGACACACAGGCCATTCAAGTGCTCACTGCTCCCCACTGCTGGTCATGAGACCCACAGAGAAAGAGGGCCTGGGAGATGAGATGCAGGCTCCTCCAGGAATGAAGAGGGCTTCACAACCATCTTCACTCGTCACTGTCTGCCTCTGATCCATAATTCTGACATAGACACGTACTGTATCCATTTGATTTCTGCAATTCAGAACCAGGGGCCAAAGTGTAGATTGCTTTTTCTTCATCCTGGCATTGGCATGACCAATGGCCAGGTATCTAGCGGTGTCAATAAAAGAATAATAGAGAAAAAAAAAAAAAGGGAACAGGAAAAGAACATCCTTATTTACACCATTTGATTGCTATATACCGAAAGCACTTGGGAGAAAACAATGCACATAGTGAATCATCCAATCAGAAACACACAGCTTTATATTATTACAAAAAAGAAAAATACCTCACCTTGTTTTTGTTTCCCAGCACAGACAGAAATCATTTTAAGACAGAGGATCACACAGTCAGTTGTACACCCAGCTGACAAACACTTTGGGTCTGGATTTCCTCCCCCAACCACATTACAACATCAGCTTTGACACATCTGTAAAACATCTTCTCTGCAGAAAGTCAGACCCTAAAGATCAAACCCAGGGAGGCGCCCTCTCCCCAGGCCAGCTACTCTAACTCATAACCCTCTGAAGACACTTGGTAAAGGCAACACAGCTGACAAGAGCAGTGCTGCCTCAGCAGTAGTAGGCTCTGGCCCTGCCAAGGCAGGGAGGACTTGAGCCGAGCTTCCAAGAAGCCATTCAGACAGGCAAGGGAGAAGGGGAGGGAGTGCAGTGGGGATATAAGAACCTGATGAAATGGAAGAAAGCATTACCTTGGGAGTTACCACTTTGAATTATTATATGATCAGACTCTAGCCTGGCATCATAGAGACTCCAAGTGCCACAGACAATGGGAAAGAAGTATACTTCTTGAATGCAATTCAAAGTTATCTGACCTTTTTTCACTGGTTCTAGATTCCATTTTGTTTGAGAAACTACAAGAACTTGTTTAATCAAGCCGTGGCTTTCCAAAAAGTAGAGTGATATGGCCAGGAAGACGGGGACGAGCAGGCTCACCTGGGAAAGGATGGCTCTGACATCAGAACCTGTTGGCTGCCCTCTCCACTGCCAGGGAAGGAAGATGGCAATGCAGGCGAAGGCAGGCACCAGCCCTGTTTCCTGCCTGAGGGGCAGCATCAAGGTCATAGTGCCCAAAGGCCCGGAAGAGGTCAGTCTGAGATGGGTGCTGGCAGAGTCCTAGCCAAGTGGCCAGGCTGAATCCTTCCTGAGCCATCTGCAGGAAGAGTCAGGAGGGCTAGGCCCTGGCCACTGCCTTGCAGCTCACAGCTGGTTCACACATGCATGCAAAGGGCAGGTAACTAAGTAACCAACCCCTGGAAAGCAGTTTCATAGTTTTTTATTTTTCCCCTTTCAACCTGGTTTTCGGCTCTGGAAGCTGTTCCTGTGCACAGTTCTATTTCCTACAGTTCTGAGAAAGTGGTTCCATCGCAGATGACCAAAGGCTGGACCCCTCTGGCTATAATGTAGACCTTCCAGTGAGTGGTGCTGGCATAGCCTTGAGGGGAAATAGCAAGAGGAAAACATGTCAATGTTAGTGGGTAGGCACACCTGTGGGCAGAGCAAGGCGGGTGTGCCAGAGCTGGCCCTCAGGGTGCACTGCAGAGTCAAAGACAAATCTTTTTCTATTTAATTTAGTTTCTTTTTTTCTTTTTCTTTTCTTTTTTTTTTTTTTTTTAAGAGATGGGGGTCTCACTATATTGCCCAGGCTGGTCTTGAACTCCTGGGCTCAA
>NW_012115599.1:10367468-10385117 GCF_000951035.1 Colobus angolensis palliatus
CAAGTTACTTAACCTCTCTGTTTCCCATTTTTCTTTCTTTCTCCCCCCTCCTTTTTTTTTTGAGACAGGGTCTCACTTTGTCGCCTAGGCTGGAGGGCAGTGGTGTGATCACGGTTCACTGCAGCCTCAACCTCCCAGGCTCAAGCCATCCTCCCAACTCAGCCTCCCAAATAGCTTGGATATTTTTTGTAGAGATGGGGTCTCCCTATGTTGCCCAGGCTGGTCTCGAACTCCTGGGCCCAAGTAATCTACCCGCCTCAGACTCCCAAAGTGTTAGGATTATAGGCATGAGCCACCACGCCTGGCTACTGATTCCCACTTGTCTGATCTGAAAAATGACAATAATCATTCCTACTTTCCAGAGTTATTATCAGTGTCCCCAGTGAGCCACAGACACTAAGCACCAATGCACACTGCCTGGCAGAAACAAGTGCCAAAAAATGCAATTCTCCTTCTAATATTTGCACTCTCTCTTCAGCCCCCTGCATGAGGCCACATTCTACATAAAATGCTAAACGCATACTTAGAAATAAATTATGACTCTATTAGACAAACTTGCTGTCTCCCGCTAGTGGCGCCCCTCCTTCTGACACACCTCTTCATCCATCCCCTTTCTCTCTCATCATTGGTTCATCAGTGGGATCCCAGCATTGGATTTGTAAAATGCTGGGCCTATGGTAGTGGCTCAGTGATAGCTATTACTGTTTTGCGAGTATTTCTGGTCTGCTCCTTTCCTACTCACAAGCTAAGTGCCCCCATAGCCCACCCCCACCCATTTTTTTCTGAGACACAGCCTCATTATATTACCCAAGCTGGAGTGCAACAGCGCGATCTCAGCTCACGGCAACCTCTGCCTCCCAGGTTCAAGTGATTCTCATGCCTCAGCCTCCAGAGCAGCTAGGATTACAGGCATGTACGACCACACGTGGCTAATTTTTGTATTTTTAGTAGAGATGGGGTTTTGCCATGTTGGCCAGGCTGGTCTCCAACTCCTAGGCTCAAGTGATCTGCCTGCCTCGGCCTCCCAAAGTGCTGGGATCACAGGCATGAGCCACCGCCCTTTTCACACTCACCATGGATAAGGAAATGGGAACCACCGTTCAGGAAAGCAGCGCCACCACTTGGCGAAAAACCCTTCAGTGAAGCCTTCTGTCACCTCAGGGTACTGGCACAAAAAACGCTGAATCTCCTCCGACGACAGGGGCTTTCCCGTCTTGGCAAGGCAGGAAACAAAGTAAAACAAAACAACACAGAGTTACTTGTCAGAAATTTCCTAGAGCTTGACCTAGCCTTTAAGCAAGCAGCCAATCAGTGGGAGACTCAGGCTTCTGCTCACCTTGATCACCAGCGGATGGAGCCTCTCAAATTTCCCTAGGGCATCTTCCAGGAGCATCACCTTCAGGGGTTTTTGGGCACAGCCAGTGCAGTTGGCAGGAATAGGCTCTGACTCATTCTGCTCACAGTCCTTTGTCCACCAGGGGTCTGAGAGAGGAAGGGATATGGAGAAAGCAGATGCTGAAAGAGCACAGCTGGTACATCCAGTAGCTCCAGCAACGAAACAAGAAAGGAAAGACATCAGAATGACATTCATTCATTCATTCATTCATTTATTTATTTATTTACAAAGTCTCACTCTGTTGCCCAGGCTGGAGTGCAGTGGCACTGTCCAGCTCACTGTAACCCCAGCCTCCTGGGTTCAAGAGATTCTCCTGCCACAGCCTTCCAAGTAGCTGGAACTACAGGCGCATGCCATCACACCTGGCTAATTTTTGTATTTTTAGTTGGAGTGGAGTCTCACCATGTTGCCCAGGCTGGTCTTGAATTCTTGGGCTCAAGTGATCTGCCCACCTCGGCCTCCCAAAGTGCCGGGATTACAGGCGCAAGCCACCGCATCCAGCCCATAACAATTTTTAAAACACACAATGATAAGCCCTGGAGACCGCTGAAAAGGTAAGGTACACATGAAGCAGCCTCTGAGAAGGGAGTAGAGGACAGGGGCAGGAAGGAGAGGTACTCTTCTCTGTATACCTTTTTACACTTTGTGGAAAATATCTTTTAACCTGTACATGCATTTCCTAAATCAAATCAACAAATAAAGCATAACAGCTAGGAAAAACTTTCAGCAGTGTGGAACTCAAGACGTACTTCTCCCAACATTTTCTAACCTATGACCCATAGGGCTGAAATGTCTACAGCACAGGGGGGCTGGTGTGGAGAGAAGGGTGACCCCATCATCGTTGTGCCCTAATACACTTCTCACACATGCTGGATGTGTGCCTAGACCCTTGGTTCACCAGTACACATGGGAGCCAGGACTCTGGGAAGGAAGAGTGAGAAAAGGGCATAGAAGAGGGAAGGGATGGAGAGGGTAGACAGGACTTTTCTGGAGCCATCTTTGGAATAAAGTGAATTGCATCTGTCCATAAGACAGCCCTCTATCCCAGCTCAGGACGGGGTGGGACCGCCGGCCACAGTTTCCAGCCCCACATGCTGGTCAGAAATGGAAGACTCCCAACCCAGACCCCGCTGTGAGTGACAGTGGCTCCCTGACACGCCTGTCTGGTTTGGCTCCTTCTCTGAGGGGCTCTTGTTTCTGCACAGCCTTTCCCAGCTTCCCTCTGTTGCCATGCTGTTTATAATGTTATTTCATTATTTCTTGTTTACTTTCTGTTCCATTTTGGATTTTATCTGTGTTCTCTGAGAGATGTGTTTGTTTTAAACTCTGCTTTGAATCTGAAATGTTTCAGAAGATGGTTCTGATTAAAACCCAATGGAAACCAAATCAGGAGAGAGCCTACAACAAATGATAACAGACAACCAAATGTGGCTGAAACGAAGTCAAGTTTTTAAACCAATAAACATACTTGGAAACTGACTCTTAACCACAAAACATTTTCTGTGGTTGGCAGTAAGCACTTTATCCTTGTTTTCTCTGAGGCAGTAGTAGTGGGGCATAGGAAATCCTCGTCAGGGAAGGACCGTGTTTGTTCTTGGCCGGTCTCCTGAGCATCCTCCATCTCTTGCAGATAGTATCTGTGTTTCTGGGAGGCAACTGCCACCTACCTTTCTCAGCCAGTCTCAACCTGCAGGAAGATTATTAGCCAGAGGATTACTGATACAGTCTGCTCCCGGGAGGGCACCTCTCCTCCCACAGTGCTCCGGGGGTAGCTGACACCCTTTAGTGCCACCTGTTTCAGTGGCACACTGAGGCTGCAAAGTTGCATTTTTCTTCTCCAATATTTTCAAATGTTTCTTATTCAGGGTCAAATATGATAAATTCTTGCCAACATGCAAAAACTCTGGGTAATGGACACACCATGAAGCATAATCATAACAACATGTTACAATTATATAGCATCTCAGTTTCCAAAGTACTTGCAATGGAAGGGGAAGGAGAAAGAAAGCTAACGCACTGAGTGCTTGCCCTATGTTAGTCACTTTCCCATGTTATAGCATTTAATTTTCACTGTGTAATTACTGAGTAGGGATCACTATTCTCATTCTGTGGATGAACGAACTGAAAGTCAGAGGTGATAGGAAGTTCCCGAGGTGCCAGAGTGTGGCAGGAAGAACACAGGAGATGCTGGGCGTGCAGTGGGGGTTTGGGTAAGGAAACAGGCTGCAGAGGGAGATGTGGTGAGGGCTTCCAGGGCTTGAAGCATGTCTGACTCCACTCAGAACAAAAAGAGGAACTGTTGGAGGCTTCTGAGCAGGAATTTCTCGATGTTCTAGGAAGATTATTCTGGATTGTGATTAGGATGCCCTAGAAGAGAGAGGCTGGGGAAAGGAAGACCTGGCTATATTCTAGTTTTGCCCGTTTTTAGGGAAAAGGGGGGGGTTCCACTGTGATGAGAAGTGAAATATAATGAATGAGGCAGTGAGAACGGAAAAAAGGGGTGGATTCTAGAAGCAGTGAGGTTGAAACCTACAGCCCCAAGCAGCACTACTGTGAATGTCCGCACGACACTGTCCTCTTGGTCAGTGTCATCATAAACCTGCAGATCTCTGCTGTCGCCCATGTCTAGTGCTCATCTAGGGAACGTCATCTCCAGATTTATTACGACACTTTTCTGTAGTAGTGTGTCATATTCCAACAGAATCAGTTAATTATGACAATCTTCCCAGGAGATGAGAGTACAGCACCAGGAGAAAGGGGCACCTTCCTCGAATTTGCACAAAGGTGCTGCATGGGCTAGCAGCGAGCAGCTCTTAACCTAAGAGTTAGGAGAATTATTTTAACTACAACTTATTTAATATTTTTTTGACATGGAGTCTTGCTCTGTCACCCAGGCTGGAGTGCAGTGGCACGATCTCGACTCACTGCAACCTCCGCCTCCCGGGGTCAAGCGATTCTCCTGCCTCAGCCTCCCAAGTAGCTGAGATTACAGGTGCCTGCCACCAAGCCTGGCTCATTTTTGTATTTTTAGTAGAGATGGGGTTTCACCATGTTGGCCAGGCTGGTCTCAAACTCCTGACCTCAGATGATCCACCAACCTCAGCCTCCCAAAGTGCTGGGATTACAGGCATGAGCCACTGCGCCCAGTCCAGCCTAATTTATTTAATTTTAATTTTATTCTGAGCTTTAGATATTCTTGGGATTTCCAGGTGGAGATGCCTTTAAAAAGCAGGTAGAAGAAAACCCAGTAAAGGGAAATCAAGAAAGAAAAAGAAAGTAGGAATAGCAAACTGAAAGAAAAACTTGGAGGTGGTGTTCCTTGAGGGTCTAAGAACACAAGTAAAAAACTGTTAGTACTAAAAAGAGAATTTAATAAGGTGACAGAATACAAGATACAGATTTTCAGATACAGATTTTTATAAGATACAGATTTTCTGTCTGTTTTGTTCACCGCTTTGTTGAGAACAGTGCCTGGCATATATAGCAAGGTCTCAATAAACATTTATTGAATGAGTGAATGAAGTTGGGGAGAGGGAGGAAGGGATGGAAGGAAGAAGAGAAGGAGGGAGAAAGGCAGGAAGGCAGGTAGGAAGGCTGATTTTTCAGAAGTTTTAACAATAGAATCAAGTCCATGGGGAGAAAAATCAAATGAGCAATCTGGATTCACAGAAACCTCAAAATAAAGATTAAATAAATATAACCTCATGATTTCTTACATTATAAATGCACCTGAGAAAAACCTGCAAAGCCCATGACAAAGTTCCCATGACGTTAACTAGTGTGTGCTCAATATTTAATCAGGCTGTTCTCCGGAAGCTTGTTTTTGCATAGCACCTCTTCTAGCACCCTGGGCATGAGGCAGGGGTGAAGCCTTGACAGTGAAGGAGGCTTTTGCCAGGTCCCTGCATGTTTGGCACCATGCCCAGGGCCATTTTCACACACTACAGAGAGGGAAAGAGCCCAAGAAATCATTTCACCAACAGCCTTGCCTCCAGGAAGCAATGCATTTGAACCACTCCAAACCATAGACAGAGTCTATTTTCATGAGTTCTCACTTGTACAAAAATTTGTTTCTAAATATGAAAATTTATTATCAAAAACACAGCAAAGGAAAGAATTAAAAATAAACAAATGTGAGACTTTAGATAAGTCAGTCAATCCCGTTGCACATTAGTTTCCTCATCTTTGAAATGAACATAAAAACAGTATCTACCTTATGTGACTGCTATGAAGACTGAGAAATACATATAAAGTACACGGCACAGTACCTGGTATACAGTAAGTGCTTGACAGAGCCATTAGTATCACAGAAGGTAAGCTTATTTTGCAAACAAAAGAGTAAGGTTTTCCTTGAGGTCTAAGCAGTTCATCTTTGAGCACAGATCTGGACTCTCTAAGTCTCACTACGTTCTTAGTTTGAGGCCAATAAATGATCTGTTATCTCCAAAACTTCTTGATGTTGCTGGATCTACTCCTCCTTCCTTTGAAGGTCAATGGATGCATCAAGTTCCAAATGTGCGCCTTTTCCCTGTATGTGAGAACTATCCCAGGCTTCCTCAGTAAAAATGAATGTGTTATTTTTAAATTGGCCAGAAAATGACCAAAGTAAACAAAATAATTGGCCGAACATGCTGGTGCTTGGCTTGACTGAGGGCAGAGATGGCAGGCAGTAAGTGTGGTATCTTGGACAGAATGCTAGAGGGGGTTAAGAAACTAGGGTTCAAGTGTGATTTTGTCACTGTTAGCTGGGTAAGCAAGCTCTTTTACCTCTCCTGGCCTCAGTTACCTCTTTTATAAAATGGGGTATGTACCAGATTAAATCTAAAATTCTTTTTCAGCTTTAAGACTCAATGATTCTTTGGAAATGGTAAAAACCAAGGGGATGGTTGGCAGGAGTAAAGGGACTATAAAGATATGAGTCCAGGAGGGGAGAAAAAAACTAAGAATGTGAATGTAAAGAGAAAACTCTGGGTAAGAGGAAGGATTAAGTCAGTCAAATATTATCCATAAGGGTGCAGACTAGGAGGATGGGCTGGACTGAATGTCTAAGACAAGACCAGGTCAGGAAAATTCTAAAGGGTCTGTAGCTTGAAAGACCACTTATCTTTGGAACAGCCAGAAAGAACATCGTCTCTTCAGGGACTAGGGAGTTAAGAGAAAGTAACTGATGATCTGAGAGAGAGAGTGAGTGTAGAACCCCAACATCAGACTTAAAGCTAGACTCTTCAGGTCTACTGCATGGCTACAGAGTACTCACATCAGAGGTGAAGGGCTCAGACTCTGAAGACTGGCTGTCTGGGTTCAAATCATGGCTCCATGACTAGACTTGGGACCTTGAGCAAGTGACCTAACCGTACTGTGCCTCAGTGTCCTCATCTGTAAAATAGGCATAAAACCTGGAGCTACCCTATAGGGATGTTGTCAAGATTAAATAAGCTGATACATGGAAAGTCCCCTGAACAGGGTCTGGCATCTGGTAAGTAATAAACAAGTATCAGTTTATTTACTTATTTTTTGCTGCAGAGTGGGATGTTTCTATGACTCGCTACGAAGTCACTTCATTCTTCTTATTGAGAGCATTTAGGGGCAGGATTTCCTATCTAAGGCTGAAATCTAGAAAAAGAACCCCACTTCTGTCACCTTTTTGCTCCCTGGGTGGGGTCGGGGGAAACTTCTAGTCACTGGTGGTGGTGCCTCTTATATATCACCAAGGCTGCAGCTGCCCTCCATCATTCCTGAGGTGCCACTGCAAGGAGCACCAGATGACCCTGGGAGGGTGAGACAGGCCAGCACTTCAGGAAACCATATGGGGTTTCCTTTGGGGAATCTGCCACATCATTCTCCCCTTGCATTTACTTTAAATGTACAGCTAAGTAATCCTAACTTGAAGGTAGTTGTTTTCTGACACCAGGACATTAAAAATGATCTATTTTTACTTTTCCTGCCCTCTTACAGGCCCAGATTAAGTTGCACTTAATTCTCCCTCATGTGTTTCTGTTGACCCTTCATATAATTATGCATTTTTAACTTTTCTTCCAAATGCTATGCAAAATGCTGTTAGTTTCACATGTCTACAACTTCCCAGAATTATCATACATAGGAAAATATGGTGCTTCCACGTCCACATTTACAAGTAAAAATAGCACTTTAATAGAATCAACAACATTAAAGAGCTAAAGCCACACCCTTCCAATGCTCACTCACTCTCTCTACAACTGAGCTCCAAGGACTTGTTTTATTTCCATCTGCAAGGCAAAATATTGATTTGAAGTGGTCCAAATAATCCAGTTTGTTGACAAGACACTAATGTTTCTGGAATGTTTAAACTATGATTTAGAGAAGGAGCAAGAGTGTTCATTGACGATGCCCCATTTCTCAATTCAACCGCGTATGGAGATTTACTTTATAGGACCAGGGAAGAAGATAATGCCATCAACCAGATCGGGAAAACTCATCAGGATTTGCTGTTAGGGAGGTTGTCGGGGGAAGACAGTCAGGAAAGGAGACTGGTGTGTCTGAGGAAGAGGCATAGACTGGCCCAACTAAGTTTCTCTCGCTGTTTCCTCCAAATGCTCTGAACTGTTCTGATAGGAGTTTGAGACTGCATTTTTTTTTTGTCAGCTCTGTTGATGACATTTCAAAAACAACCTTCCCAATAAATTCAAGGAAGTTATATCTCGAATTTTCAAATGAAATATCTGAGCTGTTGATTTTCAAAAAAACAAAAACTCATGAGGTAGAGTTCTTGTCTTACAATGTTCCCTTCCTCTGAGTTTGATACAATTTTGGAAACCTTTCCATGACTTTCTCAAGTGTACAAAAATAGCTTTCAATGGAGACCCAATCCAAGGGATGATTTTTATGACTGATTAGGTTTTAAAGAATGACATTATGATTATAAAGCTTAAATACATTTTTTCTGAAAGCATTTTTCCTAAAAGTTATGACACATTCTAAAAGTTTCAGAACATGGTTACACAATAAATTCTATAATCCATTTGTGATATTAATATACATATTATTCTACATTGCCAAATAAGATAAACATCACCAAAAAAATCCCAAAATAGGCTGGGTGTGGTGGCTCATGCCTGTAATCCCAGCACTTTGGTAGGCCAAGACAGGCAGATCATGAGGTCAGGAGATCAAGACCATCCTGGCTAACACGGTGAAACCCTGTCTCTATTAAAAATACAAAAAAATTAGCCGGGCGTGGTGGTGGGCGCCTGTAGTGCCAGTTATTTGGGAGGCTGAGGCAGGAGAATGGCATGAGCCTGGGAGGCGGAGCTTGCAGTGAGCTGAGATCACACCACTACACTCTAGCCTGGGTGACAGAGCGAGACTCGGTCAAAAAAAAAAAAACCCCAAAATAATATCCCCCTTTCTCAAAAAGTAAATTTCTTTACACACACACACACACACACACACACACACACACACACAATTGGAGGCAGGGTCTTGCTATGTTGCCCAGGTTGGTCTTAAACTCCTGGACTCAATCAATCCTTTTGCCTCAGCTTCCCAAATTGCTAGGATTATAGTTGTAAACCACCGCATCCAGCCTGAAAAAGTAAATTTCAACTCATATTACATGTTACACTATTCTCAAAAGGAAACCCCTCAAATAGTCTGTCAAACTATGAATTCTTATGCCACTGATGCACTGTTACTAAATTTATGTGTTTTTAAAATTTGATTTACTGGCAAAATTGATATACTTTTGAGCACTAAATTAAATGAGCTGTGACAGACAGAAGGACTAAACTGAAAGAGTGGGATATACTTAGGCAAAAACCTAGCCCAATAGGCCAAGGACTGTTAGAGGACCTTTAGAAGCAAGCTGAACTCAGTTGCTTTCAATAAACCAATACCTATGTACTAAATATGCATTACGGACAGGAATCACAGGAGAGAAAAGGATGAGATACAATCAAATCCTTTTTATGGGCAACACATTCGTCCCCATCATGTGTGTTCTGGAATTTGGGGGTGTGAATTTGGCTCTACCAGATGTTCCTCTAGCAAGTTTCTTAATCTCTCTGAGTCTTGGTTTCTTAATCTGTAAAATGGGGATAATAAACCCCATCTCACAGAGTTTTAGTGGGGACTGAATTAAAGGAGACAATATAGGAAGGGTGCCTCTCTTTAGGTATCAATAAATGTTACTTCCTTTCCTATCATATACTGTCAAGAAAACTATATCTAATAAGTAGTAAATGTTGCATTTTACCTGGAAAGGGTCTGTCTTCATCACCCCCATGCAGAGGAACTCCCTTGTTTTCTGACATGTACTTCTTGGTAATGGGCAAGGACATTAGCCTAATGTGATGGATGAGTGAGCGCCAGGTGTGAGCTCCAGAAAGCACTGGCTCAGGTGCTAATGGGCTGAAAGGTTGAATCACAAAGTAGGCAGTGAGCAAGATTAATCCCAAGGTTGCGAGAACCTACAAGGGAAGATAGAAAAGGCATTAATAATCATCCCAGCAAACAAATACCTAATACCAAGAAAAACAAAACAAAACAAAATAGGCCTCTTCTGCTATTTCCAATGTGCCTTAAGAACCAACCCATTTTCATAAACAAATCACTTACGTTTACTTCTGGAAGAATTTAGAATTTGAGAACTATGGGGACTGCAAGACTCACCAAGCTGCTACCATATAATCAGTGTATTTTTAAATCCACCATTTAAAAATACACAAAGAGGGCTGGGTGCAGTGGCTCACGCCAGTAATCCCAGCACTTTGAGAGGCCGAGGCAGGTGGATCACGAGGTCAGGAGATCAGGACCATCCTGGCTAACACGGTGAAACCCTGTCTCTACTAAAAATACAAAAAATTAGCCAGGCATGGTGGTGGGCATAGTCCCACCTACTTGGGAGGCTGAGGCAGGAGAATCACTTGAACCTGGGAGGCGAAGCTTGCAGTGAGCCAAGATCGCACCACTGCACTCCAGCCGGGGTGACAGAGCAAGACTCCATCTCAAAAACAACAACAACAACAACAAAAACACAAAGGGGCTGGGCGCAGTGGCTCATACCTGTAATCCTAGTACTTTGGGAGGCCAAGGCGGGTGGACCACCTGAGGTCAGGAGTTTGAGACCAGCTTGGCCAACATGGTGAAACCCCACCTCTACTAAAAATACAAATATTAGGCCGGGCACAGTGGCTCATGCCTGTAATTCCAACATTTTGGGAGGCTGAGGTGGGTGGATCACCTGAGGTCAGGAGTTCGAGACCAGCCTGACCAACATAGTGAAACTCCCATCTCTACTAAAAATACAAAATCAGCCAGGCATGGTTGCGCATGCCTGTAATCCCCGCTACTCGGGAGGCTGAGGCGGGGCAGTTGCTTGCACCTGGGAGGCAGAGGTTGCAGTGAGCCAAGATCATGCCATTGCACTCTAGCCTGGGCAACAAGAGTGAAACTCTGTCTCAAAAAACTAATAAATACATACATAAAGGCTGGGTGCAGCGGCTCACGCCTGTTACAGTAGCACTTTGGGAGACTGAGGAGGGCAGATCACTTGAGTCCAGGAGTTTGAGACCCGTCTGGGAAACATGGAAAAACCCCATCTCTACAAAAACTAGAAAAATTAGCCAGGTGTGGTGGCGCATGCCTGTGATCCCAGGTACTTGGGAGGCTGAGATGGGAGGATCACCTGAGTCTGGGAGTTTGAAGCTGCAGTGAGCCATGATGGCACCACAGCACTCCAGCCTGGGCAACAGAGTGTGACCTTGACTAGAAAAATAAAAATTTGGCCAGGCGCGATGGCTCAGGCCTGTAATCCTAGCACTTTGGGAAGCTGAAGCAGGCAGATCACTTGAGGTCGGGAGTTCAGGACCAGCCTGACCAACATGGAGAAACCCTGTCTCTACTAAATTTTGAACCTGGGAGGCGGAGGTTGCAGTGAGCTGAGATCATGCCACTGCACATCAGCCTGGGCAACAGAGCGAGATTCAGTCTCAAAAAAGAAAAAAAAAAAACAACGAGGACAGGCGTGGTGGTTCATGCCTGTAATCCAGGCACTTTGGGAGGCTGAGGCAGGTGGATCACCTGAGGTCGGTAGTTCAAGACCAGACTGACCACCATGGAGAAACTCTGTCTCTACTAAAAATACAAAATTAGCCCAGTGTGGTGGTGCATGCCTGTAATCCCAGCTACTGGGGAGGAAGGAGAATCACTTGAACCCAGGAGGTAGAGGTTGCGGTGAGCCGAGATCACGCCATTGCACTCCAGTCTAGGCAACAAGAGTGAGACTCCGTCTCAAAAAAAACACACACACAACAAACAAACAAATAATAATAATATGCAAATATAATTTAACTATAAATATGCAGCTTTCATCTAGGACCTTTAACAACACAGTCAAATTTCCTAGTAACACATGGTAACAAGAGCAAAGGCCAATTCATTCACAGAAAAACCAAGGCTCAGTGGTGGGATCAGTCAACAATAGCATTTGTGAAAAATGTTGAAGAGTTTGTGCTCTGTTGAAGCAATTACCAACTCAGGAAATATTTTACCTTATACACAACTATAAGGAGGGGATACTGTGGGGGGGGCCTCTGAGGTTCATTCTTTTCCAGCAGTTGTCTGATAAATTTTTCAATTGCCTTCTCTGACATGCCACACTGATGGCCCGTCTGTCTCACCAAATCAACAGTCTCTGAAAGTTTGTCATAAATGCTGAGCTCGTTGGCAGCAAGATCCATGTCTTCCAATAAAAAATCCCTGAGAGAGACGAGAGAAAATAAATGTAAAAAGAAAGGTGGTTTATTTAGGTACTTCCTCTTCAAAGTTACTTGACCATCTGTAGAGAAGGACCTGTTTTGTGTTTTCCGCAATTCTCTACAGACCAATACTTTTATAAAACACAATGAATACGTAGAGACAATGTCAAATTGCCAAACAAGTTTTAAAATACTAGTTAACTGTGGGCCAGGAACAGTTTACAGACCTGCACTAGTTCCCAAACACTGAGGAGCACTGGTCTAGAGCACAATATGTCCTAATGGGACTCTGAAGCACTAACGACATCCAAAAAAGATTTTTGACACCAATGATGGGAGATCTGCTACTGGTGATTTCCTAAAATAAAAAAAAATGGATTATGCATAGTGTTGTTGATCAATTATTTCTTTCCAATTATACCAGATAGACTTTTAGCAACACAAGAGGAAGAACTGATCACTGAAGATTACTGAAGGTGACTGACTGAGAGCAACAGGCTGATAAGCTTTGTTCTTTGCAGAGCAAAGATTTCAGACAACACAAAAACCATGGCATGCGGCTTGCAGTCCTCAACACTTTTCTTTCTATTTTTTTAAAAAATTTCTTCTAGAGCAAACAGAGTCCTCATGCTTTTCTACAAATACAATTTTAGAAAATAAAGGGCATATTTTATTTGTATTTTATATACTTAAAAGACTTAAGATTTTTAACTAATTTAAAAATTCAATTTGTGTTCTTATAGTTATTTTACAGCCAGATTGTTTCATCATGTCCAGAGAACAAAAGGTAAAAAGTAATGGGGCAAAGTAGAGTTCTCTCTGTATCATTTGTAAAATGAAATTAAATAGTTCCGAGGCTGGGCGCAATAGCTCATGTCTGTAATCCCAGCACTTTGGGAGGCCAGGGCAGGAGGATCGCTTGAGACCTGAAGTTTAAGACCAGCCTGGGCAATACAATGAGACCTCGCCTCTACAGAAAAAGAAAAGAGGCCAGGCGCGGTGGCTCATGCCTGTAATCCCAGCACTTTGGGAGGCCGAGGGAGGCGGATTACCTGAGGTCAGGAGTTTAAGACCAGCCTGACCGACATGGAGAAACCCTGTCTCTACTAAAAATACTAAATTAGCTGGGTGTGGTAGCGGGTGCCTGTAATCCCAGCTACTCGGGAGGCTGAGGCAGGAGAATCTCTTGAACTCGGGAGGTGGAGGTTGTGGTGAGCCGAGATCACGCCATTGCACTCCAGTGTGGGCAACAAGAGTGAAACTCCATCTCAAAAAAAAAAAAAAAAAAAAAAAGAAAGAAAAAAGAAAAACAAATTTTAAAAATCAGCTTGGCCTGGTGGCACACACCTGTAGTCCCAGCTACTTGGGAGGCTGGGGTGGGAGGACTGCTTGAGCCTAGGAGTTTGAGGCTGCAGTGAGCTATGATCATACCACTGCACTCCAGCCAGAACAAGATCCCATCTCTAGAGAAATAAAATAAGACAAAATAATTAAATAGCTATTTTAAAAAGTGTTTATGTTACAGAACAATAATATTTTTCTTCATTTATAGGAGGAAGAAGAGTGCTTCTTTGGGTTTGTGCTCTCTTCTACTGGGCTTTATGTATTTATTTATTTTTAATACAGAGGGTCCTTTTATATCACATACTTCATTCCTACAGTACTTCTAGCCTCAAAAAGTACTGGCATAGTACATGTGTATTCTCTCAGTAAGGAGATGCTGCCACCTGTAGGGTGGATGACATAGTCACGTTGTGACAACACAACCTAGCACACACCAGCACATCTCCTCTTCCAGCAATGTGCCTCCCAATCACTCCTGTCCTCTTTATGACTATTAAGTGTTTAGTTCATTAGGTCTTAACCTGGCTTGCACATGAGAATCACCTAGAAAGCATTTCATAAATGCTCATACCTGGGCATCAACTCAGACCAATTAAATCAGAATCAGAAGACTTCTAATGGTGGATTAAAGGGCATGCAATCTAGACTTTGAGGAACTGGGGGAATGAGAGAAGAGCCCACCACACTATACCCCCCACATTCAGATAAAAAGACAGTACAAACTACAGTTGAGACTTCAACAACATGGGTTTGAACTATGTGGGTACACTTAAAAGCTGTTTTTTCCCTACCAATCCAGGATTGAAAATACAGTATTTTCAGGATGCAAAAACTGCGTATACATATACAGAGGGATGACTCTTTGTATAAATAGGTTCTGCAGAATTGATTGTGAAACTTGAATATGCAAGGATTTGGGTGTATGTGGAGATCCTGGAACAAATACCCCACATATACAAAGGGACAGCTATATATTTTTTAATGTATTATTTTCAATACATGATGCTAGGACCACTGGATATCCACACATGAAAAAATGAAATTGGATCTTTCTTTTCTTTTTTTTTTTTTGAGACAGAGTCTTGCTCTGGTCACCCAGGCTGGAGTGCAATGACGCGATCTTTGCTCACTGCCACTTCTGCCCCCCGGGTTCAAGCGATTCTCCTGCCTCAGCCTCCCAAATAGTTGGGATTACAGGTACCCGCCACCATGCCTGGCAAATTTTTTTGTATTTTTAGTAGAGAAGGGGTTTCACCATGTTGGCCAGGTTGGTCTCAAACTCCTGACCTCAGGCAATCCACCCACCTCAGCCTACCAAAGTGCCGGGATTACAGGTGTGAGCCACCATGCCCGGCCCTTTCTTTATACTATACATAAAAATTAACTCAAGATGGATCAGATACCTAAATTTATAAGCTAAAACGATAAAACTTCAAAGAAAGCACAGGGAGGGAGGCTTCATGATTCTGGGATTCAGCAATGGTTTCTTAGATATGACACCCAAAAAACAAGCAACAAAAGAAAAAATAAATTGGACTTCATCAAAATTAAAAACTTTTTGTAGAAGACAAGGGCAGGGGAAAAACTTTAAAAATTCTGTGTGTCTATACCATCAAGAAAGTAAAATGACAACCCACAGAATGGGAGAAAAATTTTGCAAATTATGTATCTGATAAGGGGGTGGTCTATATAGAATACATCAAGAATTATTACAAATCAGTAATAAAAAGACAACCAAATAAAAAAATAGACAAAGGATTTGAATAGCCATTTCTCCAGAAAAGATATAGAAATGGGCTGGGCGCAGTGGCTCACGTGTGTAATCCCAGAGCTTTGGGAGGCCAAGGTGGCAGGATCACTTGAGGTCAGGAGTTCGAGACCAGCCTGGTCAACATGGTGAAACCCTGTCTCTACTAAAAACACAAAAATTAGCTGGGTGTGGTGGCAGGCACCTGTAATCCCAGCTACTTTGGAGGCTGAGGCAGAAGAATCACTTGAATCTGGGAGGCAGAGGTTGCAATAAACCGAGATTATACCACTGCACTCCAGCCTGGGTAACAGAGTGAGACTCCATCTCAAAAAAAGATATACAAATGACCAATAAACACACAAAAAGATACTCAACATTATTAACCATCAGAGAAATGCAGATCAAAATCACAATGAGATACCATTTCACATCCACTGGGATAGCTACAATCAAGAAGTCAGACAAAAAGTGTTGGTAAGGACATGGAGGAATTGAAACTCTTGTAGACTGCTGGTAGGAACATAAAATGGTACAGCCACTACAGAAAACAGTCTGGCAGTTCCACAAAAAGTTAGGCACAGTTACCATATGACCCAGCAATTCCACCCCTAGGTATGTACCTAAGAGAACTGAAAACATATGTCCACACAAAAACTTATGCACAAATGTGAATAACACTGTTCATAACAGCCCCCAAATGGAAGCAATCCAAATGTCCATGAACTGATGAAAGGATAATCACAATGTAGTAGATCCATATGATGCAAAATCACTGGACGATAAAAATGAATGCAGTACTGATATATGATACAATATGGATGAACCTTGAAAACACTATGCTAGGTGAAAGAAGACAGTCACAAAAAACTACAGATTATATAGCTCCATTTAGATGAGAAGTCAGGAACAGACACGTCTTTCTTAATACCTTTTTAACAAACCTGCAAGGAATAGGCAAATCTATAGAGATATAAAGTACATTTCCAGATGGGAAGTGACTTATCTGAGACCACCCAGTCAGTTGTTACCTGAGCCTCATCTGGACCTCACATTCTTCTCACTAAGCCATTTTTGATTAGCAGCCAGGAGGATGGATTAGAAAGCATTAAGAGCCATAGTAACAATAACACCAAAAAAACCCCAGAAATTAAGATGCAGCATTTCCAATTAAAAATAAGTCAGGAGTAGACGATCTCCAGAAAATGAGATCACAGCTGATTTTTATTTTCTTTGTGATTTTCACATTTCTCAAACTTTTCCTGTATCAATTTTGTAATCACAAAATTCTCACAGTCACTTCTAAGGAACATGATTGGGCACAAAATGAGTCAGAGATGTACAGCAATGCATGACTGTGGCACCACAGGGAAGAAGCAAGGCATGATTTGCCATGCCAATGACTTTCTGGTTCTCCATAGAGTTGTATTCAAATATTACAGCTGGAAAAATGAAACAGCACTGAACTTGGAGACAAGCTTTGCCAATTGCTAGTGAGATGATTTCAGTTAAATTACTTGGTCTATCTCTGCATCCAAAAAACAAGAGGATTGGATCACAAATTTTAGAGTCTCACTCTAAAATTCTAAGAATCTATGAACACTTCAGGAAGGAGAAAAATTCAATTCATTAGAAACTAAAGACTCATGTTCAATTGCATTCCTCCTGTTCCCACCTTATATGCCAGGTGCCTTGCTAAACACTCTAGAAACATTATCTCAGTGAAACCACTGTGATCCCATAAGGTAGCTGTGATCGATTCCATTTCACACATGTTCAAGGCTCGGAAAGGTTTCATAACTTGCCAGGATGTGAACCCAAGTGTCCTGAATTCAGGGTTGGTGCATGCTGCCTCCCTTACCAAGTATTTTCCTATTCTGAGCTGGCAGTTCGGAAACCATGTGTCTCTTGATCACAACCGAGCGGCTGAGAACTGGAAAATGATTGACTACAATGATTCCTGCAAATAGAGCAAAGTGATAACTTATAATTATAATATTTTTCACATCTTGGTTCTGTGATTAGTGATTCTGAGATGCCATTTTCCTGTTTAAATAAAGACATTCTATGAAAGCAAGCAGGAATAATATTCATTTAAATACATTACAATTCATTATCTAACAATACCCAGTCAAAACCTATTAAAACTCAGTAGAGGACCAGAATGGAAAGGATCTAGAAAGGACTTCTAGAAAAAAAATTCCAGTGAAAAAAACTAGCGTGCATGTTGGGAGGTGGGGTCACATGCAGGTATCCCTGAAGCAAAAGAGAACACCACATTGGTGTGCTGGTAGGAGAATCCTGAAGTGGACTGAAGTACAGGTGAGGAAAACAGGATTAATCATCATTTTTTTTTTTCTTTTTTTTTGAGACGGAGTCTCGCTCTGTCGCCCAGGCTGGAGTGCAGTGGCCGGATCTCAGCTCACTGC
>NW_012115599.1:10385344-10385763 GCF_000951035.1 Colobus angolensis palliatus
AGAGTCTCACTGTGTTACCCAGGTTGGAGTGCAGTGGTGCAATCTCGGCTCACTGCAAGCTCCGCCTCCTGGGTTCAAGTGATTCTCATGCCCCAACCTCCTGAGCAGCTGGAATTACAGGATGGGATTAAAGGGATGATCTTTTTTGTTGTTTAATTACTATCATATCCAACCAAATGCCAACAGTATCCCTCTAGCAAGACAATACAAAATGGCACATGCCCCATACCCAGCTAATTTTTCTATTTTTAGTAGAGACAGGGTTTCACCATATTGGCTAGGCTGCTCTCAAACTCCTGGCCTAAAGTGATCCACTCACCTTGGCCTCCCAAAGTGCTGGGATTACAGGCATGAGCTACTGCGCCTGGCCTGTAAGCCCTTTCCATATACATAAAAATCTTTTTTTTTTTTTTTTTTTT
>NW_012115599.1:10386913-10395875 GCF_000951035.1 Colobus angolensis palliatus
AAAAAAAAAAAAATAGGTTTCTTTTCTTGTTGGGTAATTCAAGTTAGAATGATATTACAACACTGAGTATATTTTTGCAAGCCGTGCATCCTTCTTTCCAGAGATTGTGACACATTTCTCAAGTTATCAGAAAGGTAGTTAACGGCAACTTGATAACGTTTCTAAGAACACCTGTGGATTTTGATGATAAGCCCTCTTTCTGGCTTTGGTTATATCAGTAGTCCTAAACTGGAAAAGATTCTGTCCCCAGGGATGCCCAGAGACACTTTTTACTGTCTTGCTAGAGGGACACTACTGGGATTCAGTTGGATACGATGGTAATTAAACAACAAAAAAAAATCTCATCCCTTAAAAAAAAAAAAAAATCAAAGCCAGGCATGGTGGCTCACACCTGTAATCCCAGCACTTTGGGAGGCTGAGGCGGGCAGATCATGAGGTCAGGAGATCAAGACCATCCGGGCTAACACGCTGAAACTCTGTCTTTACTAAAAATACAAAAAATTAGCCGGGCATGGTGGCGGGTGCCTGTAATCCCAGCTACTCAGGAGGCTGAGGCAGGAGAATGGAGTGAACCCGGGAGATGGAACTTGCAGAGGGCCGAGATCGCACCACTGCACTCCAGCCTGGGTGATACAGTGAGACTCCGTCCCAAAAAAAAATCAAACACAAGGTCATTGCTATGCATCAAGCATGAGAGGATTGAGTGAAATCAGCTGAGGCTTGATGGCAATCCATTCACCTCCAGAAAGTAGTTCCAACTCTGGCTGAAGTGAGCTTTGTCACAGGGGGAAATTCTGAAGAGTTAGCCTGATTCTAACAGTGGCATAGACCTGCAAGGGCACAGGCAGGATCACTAGAGGACACTACTTTAGAATAATAGTTCTCAGGGTAATTCTGCTCCAAAGGGGACATTTGGCAATGTCTGAAGACATTTTTGATTATCAAAACTGGACAGGAGTTGGGCATAGCAGCACATACCTATAGTCCCAGCTACTCGGGGGCCTGAGGCAGGAGGATCACCTGAGGCCAGCAGTTAGAGGCTGCAGTGAGTTATGATCACGCCTGTGAATAGCAACTGCACTCCAGCCTGGGCAACATAGGAAGGCTCCAGGTTCAAAAAAAAAAAAAATTAAAAATCAACAAACTGGAGGAGTACTATTAGCATCCGGTGGGCAAAGACTAAACATCCTGCAATGCACAGGAGAGCCTCCTCCCACCCCTCCTCAAAACAAGGTTGAGAAACCTTGCTTTCAAGAGAGGCCTGTGGGAGGTAAGCCAGAGAGTTGTTTCACTTCTGGAGTACTTCAGAAATAGGAGGAGACAAGTGAGAGCTCTGATGAGATGTTCTCCACAATTCCTTCTGGGTCTCTGTCTATGAAGAAACAGGGTAGAGGCATATATGACAGAAAAACTCGGATAGAACTTACCAATACAAATGTTTGTTTAAAGCAGAAAGCAAGTTAAGAGAAATGTAAACTTCTCCTTTGTCCTGTGTAACAGACAACTAATTCCTCCATAGAGATAAAGAAGTTCTGAACACTCATATGTCATTACCCTGGAGTCTCTGTTTTCTGAAGAGCTATGCCAGCAAGGCAACTCTAAGATAGAAAACTGATTAATCTAGTTAAAGCACAAAAGGGGAAACAGTACAGTTCAAAAGAAAGTTTCAAAAGTCCATCAAGATATGTCCAATCTTCAACTCTAGGAGCTATATTCAGAGTAAATTAAATTTTCTTTTTTCCCTACTTGGCTCTTTAATATTACACTACCCATGTAGTACGGTATCCATTTCTTAGTGTTATGAATATATTCCATTCTATTTTATCCAGTGATTCCCATTAATTAAAGATATGTTCTAGTAAAGAAAAAGTGCTCTTTCAACCATTGTGGAAGACAATGTGCCGATTCCTCAAGGATCTAGAACTAGAAATACCATTTGACCCAGCCATTCCCACTACTGGGTATATACCCAAAGGATTATAAATCATGCTGCTATAAAGACACATGCACATGTATATTTATTGCAGCACTATTCACAACAGCAAAGACTTGGAACCAACCCAAATGTCCATCGATGATAGACTGGATTAAGAAAATGTGGCACAGACACACCATGGAATACTCTGCAGCCATAAAAAAGGATGAGTTCATGTCCTTTGTAGGGACATGGATGAAGCTGGAAACCATCATTCTGAGCAAACTATCACAAGGACAGAAAACCAAACACCGCATGTTCTCACTCATAGGTGGGAATTGAACAATGAGAACACTTGGACACAGGGTGGGGAACATCACACACCGGGGCCTGTAGTGTGGTGGGGGGAAGTGGGGAGGGATAGCATTAGGAGATATACCTAATGTAAATGACTAGTTAATGGATGCAGCACACCAACATGGCACATGTATACATACGTAACAAACCTGCACGTTGTGCACATGTACCCTAGAACTTAAAGTACAATTAAAAAAAAAAAGAAAAAGTGCTCCTTAGATTATAAGAACCACTACAAAGAAACAAACATCAATTAAAAGGAAAAATAACTGATAAAACATTAAAATGATTAATATGATTTAAAATAGTAACTTAAAACTACAATAAATGCTTAAAATTTACAATCAAGGTACAGGCAGGGCACAGTGGTTCACACTTGTAATCCCAATACTTTGGGAGGCTGAGGCGGGTGGATCACTTGGGGCCAGGAGTTCGAGATCAGCCTGGCCAACATAACATAGCGAAACCCTGTCTCTACTAAAAATACAAAAATTAGCCAGGCATGGTGACGCACGCCTGTAATCCCAGCTACTTGGGAGGCTGAGGCATAAGAATTGCTTGAAGCTGGGAGGTGGAGGTTGCAGTCAGCAGAGATCACACCATGGCACTCCAGTCTGAGCAACAGAGTGAGACTCTGTCTCAAAAGAATAAAGAATTTAAAAAGAAATGTAGTGTATACATACAATGGAATATTATTCAGCCTTAAAAAAGAAAGAAATCAAGGTATTTGTAACAATATGGATAGACCTGGAGGACATTATGCTAAGTGAAATAAGCCAGACACACATGATACACTTGTACAATTGATACCACTTGTACATGATACCACTTACATATAGGGAGTAAGAATTGTACATGATACCACTTGTACAGTTAATCTAAAATAGCTAAACTCATAGAAGCAAAGAACAGAATGGTGGTTACAGGAGGCTGCAGGCAGGGGGAAACAGGGAGGTACTGGGCAAAGAATACAAAGTTTCAGTTATACAATATGAATAACTCCTAGAGACCTACTACACAGCACAGTGCCTAGAGTTAACAATACTGTATTGTATATTTAAAAATATGCTAAGAAGGCAGGTCTTACGTTAAGTGTTCTTATTGCTAACAGTAATAATAAATAAGAAGGCAGGAGGAAACTTGGAGGTTGATGGATAGGTTGATGGCACAGATTGTAGTGATGGTTTCACAAGCGTATTCTTATGTCCAAATTCATCAAGTTGTACACATTAAATATGTACAGCTTTTTGTACAAAAATAGTACAATGAACATCTGGACATCCTTCACTTAGATTCACCAGTTATCTCCATTTGGCTATATTTTCTTTCTGTTTTTACCAGAACTACTTGAAAGTTACTTACAGTACATTATGAAATCATTTCTAAATATTTCAACATGCATCTCCTAAGAATAAGGACGTTATTCTATACAACCATTGGCATTATTACCATACCCATTAAAATGAGTAATTCTCTTAATATTACCTAATATTCAGTCTATAGTCAAATTTCTTTAACTATCAAATTTTTTAGAAAGACCATATAGCTATTTACAAATCCAGGATCCAACCAATGACCACACATTGAATTTGGCTGCCGTGCCTCTCTTTAATCTACTTAAATCTAGAACAAGTCCCCAGCATTTTTTTTTTTTTTTGCCTTTTATGACATTGACCTATTTGAAGCAGAAGTCTCCACATTTTAAGCTTACCTTTACTTGCTTCCATCCTCACCGTTTACAGTTTCTACTATTAGAAAAATGCCATAATCCTTCCTTTCTAAGTTTCTGGTACTGTTTCCCTCCCTTCCTCCCTTCAGAGGCAAGCTCCTTTGGGGATTGGGGGGAGAAAGTCACTCACTTTCTTGTTTCTCAAGTTTCCATTCATTTATTAACCTGTTGAAATCATATTTCTGCCTCTTCACTCCAACAACATTGCTTTCACTGAGGCCACAAATGGCTTTCTAAACGCCAAGATCGAAGGACTTTTTTCAGTTATTACCTTATCTGAACTCTCTGCAGCAACTGCTGTTGCTACCCCATTATCTCCCACAAGTGTACTCAAACCTTAACGTAATTCTCTCGTTCTCTTCCCAAGTGCTGGTATCCACCACAGTTATCCTTGACCTTCTTATTCCCTCCAACGCTTCGACCACCAGCTATTAGTGATTCCCAAATCTCTTCTCCAGTCTACGACTCTCTTCAGGGTTCAAGACCCATTTATCTACCTGCCTACCAGACACAATGATCCAAGTTTCCCATAGCTCCCTCCCTATATGTAATGTGTCAATAACCGAACTTACTGTTTTTCCCCTTTAACCCATTTCTCCTACTGCACTCCTTTTCTTAATGGAAACACTAATCCTCCAAATTTAAAAACTGTTCTCCTCCTACCTCATTCCCACCAATGAAACTATCACTAAGTCCTCTTGATTCAGCCTCCTATATAATTCTCACATTCATCCCCTCCTCTCTACCTCTACATTAATGGCACAGTTAAGGCCCTCAACGTCTTTCCTATGGACCAACGCAAAGAGTAGTTAATTTCTATACTTCCAGTTCTCCTCTTCCCCAATCCATCCTCTACCTTGTCCAGTTTTTTATTTTTCATTTTATTTTTATTTTTTGAGACAGGATCTCACGCTTCGCTCAGGCTGGAGTGCAGTGACACAATCTCAGCTCACTGCAACCTCTGTCTCCTGGCTTCAAGAGATTCTCGTGCCGCAGCCTCCTGAGCAGCTGGGAGTACAGGCGCATGCCACCACACCCAGCTAAATTTTGTATTTTTTTGGTAGACACTGGGTTTCACCATGTTGGTGAGACTCCTGACCTCAAGTGATCTGCTCACCTTAGCCTCCCAAAGTGTTGGCATTACAGGCATGAGCCACCGCACCTGGCCACTTATTTTTTTGAAACACAAATTGGTTCATGCTAAGCACCTTCCAACACTCCTCATCCTCTGCAGGAGCAGTTTAGCATGGCGACTAAGAACACAGTTGCTGGAGTTGGAAAAAGCTGGATGCAAATTCTAGATTTTACCACTTAGTGTGTGGCTGTGTGGCCATGAGACACTACTTATCCTCTCTAAGCCTCAGAGTTTTCATGTATAAAATGGGGATAATTATTTCTACCCCACAATGTTTTAAGAGAATTATAAAATGATGTAACACATTTGTTCCAATAGCCAGACAAATTAAATACCTAATAACAATCATTTTAAGATAAGTCCCAAGTCAAGCATGGTGGCTCATGCCTGTAATCCCAACACCGGGAGGCTGAGGTGGGAGGACTGCTTGAGCCCAGGAGTTCAAGACCAGCCTGGGCAACACAGCAAGACTTTGACTCTACAAAAATAAAAATAAAAATAAAAATTGTCCGAGTGTGGTGGTGCACGCCTGCAGACCCAGCTACTTGGGAAGCAGAGGTGGGAGGGTAGCTTGAGCCCAGAAGTTTGAGGCTGCAGTGAACCATAATCGCACCACTGCACTCCAACCTGGGTGATGGAGTGAGATTCTGTCTTTTTTTTTTAAAGATAAAGTCCAAATTACTTACCATGGCCCTTTATGATCTGGTCCCTGCCTACCTGTTCAGTTTCATTTCCCATCAACCTTCTTCACATTCTACACTGTCACACTGTTTCATATCTTTTTGCTTTTGCATATACAATTTCCTCTGCCTAAAAAGCCTAATCTCCAGTGCTTTGTCCAGTAAGTGAACTCTTTAAGACATTGACCTCAGTTTTGTCCTATGAACCTCTAGGGCTTTGTATTACATCTATTTTCCTGTCTACCTCCCACCCTAAATAGTGTTTCTTGAAAGCAGAGATAAATGGAGAAAACACAAAAAACTAAGAACAGACATGGGAATTCACCTCAGATGTTGAATCAGATCAATGTTGAACAAATTTATAGTTATCATTCTGAACTAAATGTAACTCATGGCTCATGGTTTATTCACGTTTTATTCTTTCATTCTTTTTTAAAAATGCAGAAGTCGGGAGGCTGAGGCAGGAGAATGGGGTGAACCGGGGAGGCGGAGCTTGCAGTGAGCCGAGGTCGCGCTACTGCACTCCAGCCTGGGCGACAGTGCGAGACTCCGTCTCAAAAAAAAAAAAAAAGGCAGAGGTAGCATCAATGTGATGAGAGTTTAACGTTAGCAGGTTAGGAATCTAGCATTTAGACATTGTTTTTGGTGTGTGGAGTAGCTGTCGAGGAACAGGTATTCAAAGCAGGTCTTGAAAAATGCTTCAGTCCAAGGCAGAAAAGGTCTGACAGAGAAACAGGACCTCTTTCTGGTACGCAAGTTGGGCTATGTGAACCTTTAGTAAAAACTTCAATGTAGCAGAATTGAATTTATTAGTTTTTATTTTAAAGGCACGTTGTTCCCTAGAGGGAAATTTTGACAACTCAAATTCAAATAAACGAATTTGTTAAGGGAGAGACGTCTATAGAAGATTCCACCACAGGAACTACCAAAGGAGCAATCAGAAAAGCCAGAATACTAAGTATCTGGAAGTAGTCTCTGTTATAAAGGGATTGATGACTAAATACTTTAAAAGAAACATTTGCGAATACTATGGCTATGAGGGCTCTAAGACTAGAAAAAGTGTGGCCTGCACAGTTAACAGTCATAAAATACTACAAAACACGACGCAGGCAAATTTCCTTCTACTAAGAGGTGATTACAAACAAGTATTTTACTTGTGTCAATAAACCAAGTCATATTTCTTTCTGAAATCCAAGATGCCAGGTTTATCACATACCAAGTACACGCTTGAAGAAAAAAAAAAATTATTGCCCCCTAACAATTATTAGAAAAACATCTTTCAGAAGGGGGTGGGGAATCTAATCTTAATTTCTTAAAAATTCCATCAAAAGGGCAGAAATCTGGACTTCATTAGCAACGCTCAAGTTTTGGACACTGCTGTGATGCCTGAGAAGCAAGTTCAAGCAAGGTCGACCTCGTTTTGCTCTCCCCGGCGGAGTGAAGGAAAGTGACAGATGTCTTAAGGGAGTCGACCCCGGGGGAGCTGCCAGGGGATGCTGTCAGTCTACAAAACCGGAGAGACTCAGAAAAGGGATCAGCGCTGGGATAGAGGATGGTAGCAGCGGCTAGGAGCGGCTGCGCGAGGATGTCAGAGACGGGCGCGGCGGCGAGGCTGTCACAGGGCGGCCTCCCCCCACCCAGCCTCGGGCCCCGATCACTCACATGCGGGGCTCGCGCCCCCTCGGGCTCCTCCCGCCTCGCGGACAGCTGCCGCCGGGCAAGGAGGATGGACAACTTCCTGTTTCCCGGAGCGCGACCCGGAAGCAACCCCCACTCCATGGGCGAGGCCTTGTCCCCTACAGTAGTTTCTCCTCTGGTCCAGCGCTTCCGCCCAAAACGGAACACTCAGCGTCGTGGCGAGCGCGGGAGCTCTCGCGATATCTGGAGAGTGCAGGTTCTTGCTCCCCCTGGCGTCCCTCTCCCGCTCCAGCTCTTTTCGCCCTAGTCCTAAATCCTTGTCTCCCTTATTTACCTGGACTGACACACAGACTTCATAGCTGAACTGATCCACTGAACGAGCATTTACTGAGTCCCGTACTATGTGCCAGGCAGTGTGTTAGGCATTAAGGGATGGGAGTGGAAGGGAAACATAAATGAAGAGCAGCCCCTTCCTTCCGGAAGCTCTTACTCTTGAGAAAGACAAACAAATCCCTCCAATTTACAACTCAGCCCACTCATTACTGAGAGCTTACTCTGTTGATAAAAACTTCAGCCAAATTAAGTTTAAAGGAGTTTAATTGAGCAATGAAAGATTCGCGAATCAGGCAACCCCCAGAATCGCAGCAGATTCACACAGACTACCAGGGTGCCTCACAGTCAGAACAAATTTATAGACAAAAAAAGGCAAAGGGAGGTACAGGAATCGGAAGTAGGGTACAGAAACAGTGAGGTTGGTTACAGCTCAGTGTTTGCCTTCTTTGAACGCAGTTTGAACATTCAGCAGGCTGTGAGTGGTTGAAGTATGGCCACTGGGATTGGCCACCACTCAGTTATTATTACAGGGGTATGCTATTAGGTTAGGTTTTCAATTTTGTTTGACTATTAAGCTACATTACAGTTCATCCACGAGGACTGAAATATAGAAGGACAGAGTCCTTCTCAGGCCATATTTAGTTTGCCTTAACAATTCCCCTGTTTTGGTCATTTTCTCAATTTTGAGAGATTGACCAAAACCTTAGTCATTGGTGTTATCACTGTCATAAGTGTACCTATATGGTTTTGAAACTCACTAGGAAACAGTAGAACAGTGGGTTTTGCAGGGAGAGAATAAGGACTGAGTAGAGGATACCTCCTTATGCTGGAACATCCTGTTTACAGGAGAAAAACAAAACCTGGTCTGTTTTAGCATTCATGTGTTTTTTTTAAAGCCTTAGTTTGATTATGTCACATTTAGCATGAGTGACTCCATTTTAGTTTGGTTTGGTTTGTTGGGTACTAGTGCATGAGCTGAGTCCAAAATAATGGCCTCCCATAATTTTGTTCAAAAAAAAATTTCGTGGCCGGGGGCGGTGGCTCAAGCCTATAATCCCAGCACTTTGGGAGGCCGAGACGGGCAGATCACGAGATCAGGAGATCGAGACCATCCTGGCTAAAACGGTGAAACCCCATCTCTACTAAAAAATACAAAAAACTAGCCAGGCGAGGTG
>NW_012115599.1:10396650-10399069 GCF_000951035.1 Colobus angolensis palliatus
AGGCACCTGCCACCACGCCAGGCTAATTTTTGTATTTTTAGTAGAGACAGGGTTTTGCCATGTTGGCCAGACTGGTCTTGAACTCCTGACCTCAGGGGATCCGCCCACCTCTGCCTCCCAAAGTGCTGAGGTTACGGGCATGAGCCATCGTGCCTGGCCAGAATTGTTTATAATTTACATTTGCTTTTTTCTCCATAGGCCACAAGTGTCAGCAGCTGCACAGGTACTTCTCTGTTTAGCCAATTCTATTATTTAGTATAACTTTCACAGGAGAATTTAAAATCTGTTGTAGAACGATAGCCTTTAAAGTAGAATTTGCTGCAGAGCCTATTATGAGGGAGACATTTCAAATTATTGCCTGTTTTATTCTAAACCATGGAAAAAGGACCTAACAAATGATGTCCTTCTAGAAGAGTGAAGGCCTCTTGTCAATGTTCTCTTTAATTCATGATGTGGGTTAAGAGGAGTTTTGACTGATTATGAGGCAATATATGTACCACTAAAGTTTGTTACCTACATTGGGCCTTCATCTTTTATCTATTGAAGTATAAGGTTATTCATGTTTAAGGCTGGTTGCAAAATCCTTTACAAATAAAAGTATACCCTATAAGTGCATATAATAGATCCCCTTTTAATTTCTATTGTTTATAGAGGCATAAACAAGGAAAAAATATTCAAAGATAAGAGTCTTGTGATAGTAGAAGTTTTGATCTATGATCTTGGAAAAGCTCTTCACATCAAGGATGCCATCTTCTTCTGGGGAGAAACTTTTCTGGTTAGTTTTACCTTAAGGGTTCCAATGGGTGTACAGTTCCAGGAGTGTGGAGGGACCCTTCTCAGTTGTGAGATTATGAACCCAAGGTTTAGAGCTCCAAAGTTTTGCTGTAGTGTGGATGGCAAGGACAGTCTTTATCTTTCTCTGGTGTTCTCAGACGATCCAATCTGCAGGTTCTAGATTGTGAAGGGATTGTCCTCAGTGAATCATAAAAAGTTTTCTTTGCCTAGTGAAAATACACTATAATCTACATCAGCCCTGTTGCATGGGAAAGCTTTTATACAATCAGAAAACATGCATTGAAAATGACAATTGAATGAAATCCCTTTATAAATGTTTAAATGGCCCATAGGTAGCCAAATGCATCTGAAGCTTTGATTGTCTTTCCAGGAATATGGAACCAAACACTGGATTTAAACTATTTCTGCAATGTATAAGTCACCACATCAATATATTAAATTTGGATTATTTTATCTTTTCCAGAACCTTTAATAACAAAAGCTTTAAGGACTCAAGAAGGACAAGGTGGCTATCCTGGTTCTTCATGAGTCCATGCTTAACACTGGACTTATGTTCTCTTGAATACCAGTTGTTTCTCCAATTTAGGTGTATAGCACTGATAAGTAATGGGTTATCATAGGTAATTTGACTTAGACCATGGGGTTCATTCAAATTGTATATTTAAACAATTTTAGTATTGGCTAATTTAGCACGATAATCTAGAGCTTGGTTTTGAAAGGTTTGTTAAATACCAAAGGTTTAAAACACTGGATATTACAAAATAGAATCTTAGGTTACCGGCCAGGCGTGGTGGCTCATGCCTGTAATCCCAGCACTTTGGGAGGCTGAGGCGGGCGGATCACGAGGTCAGGAGATTGAGACCATCCTGGCTAACATGGTGAAACCCCGTCTCTCCTAAAAATACAAAAAAATTAGCCGGGCATGGTGGCGGGCGCCTGTAGTCCCAGCTACTCGGGAGGCTGAGGCAGGAGAATGGCGGGAACCCGGGAGGCGGAGCTTGCTGTGAGCTGAGATCCGGCCACTGCACTCCAGCCTGGGCGATAGAGCGAGACTCCGTCTCAAAAAAAAAAAAAAAGGAAAAGAATCTTAGGTTACCATAAGTCATTCATTTAGCCAAAATGATAACCTAAAAAATTTTAAAGGAAAAAACAGTATTTTGATAGGAAGGAGACTTAGCTTTCCAAAGAAGATCCAATGAGGATAGCATGAGGCCAATTGACTGTCTCTTTTCTTTCCTTCCCCCACCTTTTTTTTTTTGTAGTTTACTTAAAAGGTAAACAAAAACATTTCATTATCTTTTAATATTAAATAAAAATCCTTTCTAAAAGAGAAAACCAAATTTTATGTTTCCATTAGTGTATTTTTAATGTTAAAGCTAGTTTTTAATAACATTTTATAAATCTATTCAGTTTTAATTAGTTTGACCATAAGGTAAGATTTTTATAAACCTTTTATAATCCTTTACTATTTTTTTTCGCACAGCAGAACAATCTTCTAAGAAAACTCTCTTGTGCTTTTATTCCAATGTCCAATTTATGGAAAAAAAACTGAATAATGCCATTTTAACTTTAGCCAATATGTTCACACATAGAATCCTTATAATTAATTTTTTTTTTTTTTTTT
>NW_012115599.1:10407664-10408361 GCF_000951035.1 Colobus angolensis palliatus
GGCCAGTTTTTTGTATTTTTTAGTAGAGACTGGGTTTCACTGTGTTAGCCAGGATGGTCTTGATCTCCTGACCTTGTGATCTGCCAGTCTCGGCCTCCCAAAGTGCTGTGATTACAGGCTTGAGCCACCGCGCCCGGCCTATAATTAATTTTTATAAACCTTCCACAATTGTTCAAAGCTTTAGCGTTATTTAATTTAAAACAATCCTTTAACCCTCCAACCTAGGCAAAAATTTACATTCCTATATTTTCTTATAATCTCTTACAAAAAACACATTTCATTCTCCTTATACACCTTGCATGTAAACCTATTTTTTCAGTAGTCTCAATTACATATTACACTGTTAACTCTTAGCAACTTTTACTTTTGGCGAAAACCTTGGTAAGTAAGGGATTTTAATTATGTACTCGGTGTGGAGCCCAGGACCCAGACAGAAATGCAGAAAACGGTCCGACTCTTTCCAGCATCTAACTCCGGGTGTCCCAGGCCTTACCTAGCTGTGAAGCAGGCAGGCTGTACAGTTAAGAGTCATGGTGACATTTTATGAAGCATTTAGGAGGCCTAATCACCTTTAAATTGTACAACATTTCTGGCATAAATTCCTTTTCATAAATTCTTTCACAAGTTACACAGACTATGTATGATATGTTTAGACTTTCTGACTTGCCCTAAACATCCCTCTTTTTTTTTTTTTTTT
>NW_012115599.1:10409026-10430726 GCF_000951035.1 Colobus angolensis palliatus
GTTAGCCAGTATGGTCTCGATCTCCTGACCTCGTGATCCACCCGTCTCGGCCTCCCAAAGTGCTGGGATTACAGGCTTGAGCCACCGCGCCCGGCCCAACATCCCTCTTTTTAAACAACTAGTCATTTTACTTTAGGACAAGAATTTACCATACAACATCCTTTCTTACATAAAACCTGTTCTCTTTATACTCTTTGTATAGCTAGGGGGCATGGCTAATTCCATATATCCCCAGGCCTTATTTAGAATTTAACGTCTCCAAAATAAGTCGAACAATTTTCAAAAGTCAAAGCAGTTTATGATCTTAAAGCATATAGCAAAGGTAATATCTGACCTGCATAATTTAGACAAAATGTCTTTATTTTATCAATAATATTTAAAGCTGTTTCATTTCCCAAAGGTTACTAAAGTTACATGAACTAAAAGGCATTACAGTTTTTATTTTGCTTTCAAAATATTTAAGTGCTTCTTTTTGTTTAAGCCAATTAATTAGAGCTGTTTTATATAAGCTTTACACACAACACATACGTAATTAGACAGACAGAAGATTACTATAGTAGTTGTAAGATTTTTCATTTGCCAGTTTTTAAGTTTCTTAATTGGTTAGTGGCTTGGAAGAACAGGGCCAGGAAAAGAGTTTCTGGTGCCTCCTGTTTTTCCCATTTGCACAGAGAGAGAAAAGCCAAAAATCTGGTAAGAAATTCTTATCCTTTTGTCGGCATGCCAGGCTTCTGGGTTCCCTTTCCCTCAGTGGCCCCAGTGACCCAACTTGCCACACTATCGCACTGGGGGCCAAGCTGCATCATAAAGGAAAAAAATTTTTTTTTCTGACCAGAGCAAAATACATGTGATAAAACACAGACATCAGCCACTCTGCTTAGCACCCAATATCAAACCGGCAAGGTTTATATTTGCCTTCAGATGGGCCCCATCATCTTTAATCCAGTCTCTGACTAGGGGTTTCAACACGTGGTCTCTGGGCAAGCTGGTTGCCCTGAGTAATAGAAAAGATAAAAAAGGGAAAGGAAAGAGAGATCTGAGAGGAAGCTTACCTGTGATCCCCAGGTGCTGTGAGAGATCAACGGACACAAGTGGGTCCTGCAGGTACCTTGCATGTTCACTCAGTGCTCCTGGCAGTCGCTAGAAGCCCCACTTTGGATCCCACTCCTGACACCATCTGATGAAAGAAAAACTTCAGCCAAATTAAGTTTAAAGGAGTTTAATTGAGCAATGAACGATTCGCAAATCGGGCAACTCCCAGAATCACAGCAGATTCACAGAGACTCCAGGGGTGACTCATGATCAGAACAAATTTACAGACAAAAAGGTAAAGTAAGGTACAGCAATCCGAAGTGAGGTACAGAAACAGCGAGATTGGTTAAAGCTCAGCGTTTGCCTTATTTGAACGCAGTTTGAACATTCAGCAGTCTATGAGTTGTTGAAGTATGGCCGCTGAGATTGGCCCACATTCAGCTATTGTTACAGGTATATACTATTAAGTTAGGTTTTCAAATTTGTCTGACTATAAAGCTAGGTTACAGTTCATCCACAATGACTCAAATATAGAAGGACAGAGCCCTTCTCAGGCCATATTTAGTTTTCTTTAACAGTGTAACAGACCGTACTAAGCACTTTCAATTCATGGAGCCACTTCAACTCTATGGCATAAATAGCCCCATAACATCCTCATACAAACAAAACTGAAGTTTATGGAGAGGTTAACTTGCTCAAGATTTTACAGATAAGGAGTGGAAGGATTAGCATTTGAACCCAGACTCCTTATTCTGCCCTGTGTGTAGTGCCAAAGCTCTTAACTGCTTTCTACAAGAAATCTGCAAACAAAATACTACCGGGTTCAGACTAATGCTATAGCTACAAAGGTAGTGTGACAGTGATGTAAATGTATGAAACCAATGAAACAGAATAGAGAGACCAAAACCAGAAAACACATATATGGACATTTGATTTATGACAAAGAGGTGAAACAGAGGAGTGAGGAAAGGATAATGCTTTCAATCAGTGGTGATGGGTCAATTGTATATCCATATAGAAAAAAATGAAACTTGATTCCTACCTCATACCATACACCAGAATAAGTTCTAGATGCATTGCAGATCTGTATGATAAAAACAAGGCCGGGCACCGTGGCTCACGCCTGTAATCCCAGCACTTTGGGAGGCCGAGACGGATGGATCACGAGGTCAGGAGATCGAGACCATCCTGGCTAACACGGTGAAACCCCATCTCTACTAAATATACAAAAATTAGCCAGTCGCAGTGGCAGGTGCCTGTAGTCGCAGCTACACAGGAGGCTGAGGCAGGAGAATGGCTTGAACCCGGGAGGCGGAGCTTGCAGTCAGTGGAGATCGCGCTCCAGCCTGGGCGACAGAGTGAGACTCTGTCTCAAAACAAAACAGAATTATAAAGCTACAATATTGAGATGTGCAATAATGTCTGTCCAACACTGAGATGTTCTGCAAGAGAGAAAATGCATATATTGGACAACATTAAAATTAGAAACTTTCCAGTGTTATATTCTGTCCAGCATATATAAGGAACTTTACAAATAAGAAAACACAGCCAAATAGAAAAATAGGTAGAAGATTTGAATACAAAAAGATATCACAAAAAGGATATTTAAATGGCACACATATGGAAAAATAATTCAACTTCATTAGTCATTAGTTGTTAGTGAAATTACTACTGAGATATTGTTATAGAGGCTTCAGGATTCCTTAATGAAAAAGACTGGCAATACTAAGAGTTGGCTCAGAAGCAGAGCAACAGCAATTCTCACAGGCTGCTGGTGCATATATAAATTGCTACAGCCACTGGCCGGGCGTGGTGGCTCATGCCTGTAATCCCAGCACTTTGGGAGGCCGAGGCGGGCAGATCACAAGGTCAAGAGATCAAGACCATCCTGGCCAACATGGTGAAACCCTGTCTCTAGTAAAAATACAAAAATTAGCTGGATGTGGTGGCGTGTGCCTATAGTCCCAGCTACTTGGGAGGCTGAGGCAGGAGAATCGCTTGAACCCGGGAGGTGGAGGTTGCAGTGAGCCGAGATCGTGCCACTGCACTCCAGCCTGGTGACAAAGTGAGACTGTTTCTCAAAAAAAAAAAAAAAAAAATTGCTACAGTCACTTTGGAACAGTCTAGTGTTAACTACTAAATTATACATGTTACCTATGACCCAGCAATTCTGCTTCTAGGTATATACTCCCAAAAATTCATGCACAAGTGCACTAAGATACATACACAAATATCCATCACAGCACCATTATACATTGTGGTACGTTTGTACAACAGAATACTACACAGCAAGGAAAAATGAAAAATGGCCAATACATACAACATGAATACATCTCACAAACATATTGTTAAGGAAGCCAGGCACACAAAAAAAATGTACTTTATAACTCTATTTATATAAAATTCAAAAACAGGGAAAACCAATCTATGATATTAGAAGGCAGAGGTGGTTTACCCTTTGGGAGGAAGGAATGGGTAATGATTGGTAGGGGGGCTTCTGCGGAATTGGAGACATTTTATTTCTTGATTTGATTTGACCCCTCATGGCTTCTGGCTAACTCCAATTTATTTTCTGGATCTCAACCCAGGCTATCACTCCAGGGGAAATTTTTGACTATCCAAACCTACTCTGGAGTAACCAGAGCTCAGGGAAAACTGTGTGTTTCTTTTCTTTTTTTTTTTTGAGATGCAGTTTCACTCTTGTTGTCCAGGGTGGAATGCAATGGCAAAATCTCTGCTCACTGCAGCCTCCACCTCCTGTGTTCAAGTGATTCTCCTGCCTCAGCCTCCCAAGTAGCAGGGATTACAGGCATGCACCACCATGCCCAGCTTATTTTGTATTTTTAGTAGAGACAGGGTTTCACCAGGTTGGTCAGGGTGGTCTTGAACTCCTGACCTCAGATGATCTGCCCGCCTCGGCCTCCCAAAGTGCCGGATTACAGGTGTGAGCCACTGCACCCAACCTACTGTGTGCTTCTTATTACAGTCCTCATTCCACGCTCCTATAGCTATGTATTTATTTGCCTATCTCTCCTAGAATGTGAGTTTCTTTAGGGCAGGGCATTGTGTGTGTGAGACTCATCTCTGTCTCCTCAGTGCCAAGTGACTGGTAGGAGCTGCAGTAAAAGATTTAGGAAGAAAGTGATCATGATCTTGGGGGTGGCTTTTCAATATTCAGACATTGGAGCCTGGGAATGGCACAGTAAGGAACTACATAAAGTCCAGAGAAGGGCAACTCAAATTAACAACAGACTAAACAGACCAAGGATTAAGACTTTTTCATCCAGCTCAAGGGCCACAGGGTGGGCATGAACTTCAGATTGCAGGAGGTGTAAAAATTATACTTTAGCATTTATCAGTTTAAAATGTAGTGTTCCGTTCATTATTCATTCAACAAAAGCTGAGCACCCTGTGCTCAGTACTGTGCCAGAAGAGCACAAAGATGAAGGATTCCCAGCTCCTCTCTCAAGGAGCTGTCTAGTTTATCTTTACAACCTTGTACATCCTTGTTCCTTGTTGACAATTAGGGACACTACTAACTGTTGAACTGTCGTTAAGAGCACAAGTGCACCAGCTGTAGTACTTTAAGCAAGTTATTTAATCTGTAAGGCTCAGCTTCCTCAAAGCAAAATGGGAATAGTAATATCTACCTTGTGGGGTTTTGAAGATTAAGCGTGAAAACACGCAATAAAATGCTTAGCTTGATGCCTGGCACATAGTAAACATTCAACCATCATTATTAAGTGGTGTGCAAAGCATTTACAACGTAAGTTTAGTTACTCTATTTCACTCTTGTCTTCCCTCCGAACATTATAGCTCCTCTAATTTGCTTCTCTTCCTCGGGCCCTGCGCAAACCCTCCTAACAACTTTCAGGTACCATCTATCCCAACCAATGATGTTAAGCCTTGTTCTTGCTCTGATCCCTTTGTCCTGCTTTCTCCTGTCTCTTCCTTTCTTTATCTCCCATTTTCTTCCTGCCCCTTCCCTCTCTCTTCTCCTCAGACTCCTTGTCTTTGGATTCTGCAGGCTCAGATTTGCTTTATGCCTATGGAAAAACAAGTATTTAACTGCCGAGTCTGTTTTCAGATCTGAAAAATGGGAATAATACTATCTACTTACAGAATTGTTTTGTGGAGTAGATGAGATAAGAAAGTGCAAGCACTGTGTACATCGTACAGCACCTTACAAAAATTCTTTACTGGCATCTCTAAACTGTTCCCTTTCATTCTCTGCCTCCCCTTCCCGTCCCTGCTCAATTGTGAGACTAAGAAATTCTTCGAATTTAATGTTAGGACATAACTCCAACCAGAGCCTAGCTTTTCTGGTTGTTCCCGCCTTTCATGCCTAAACGAACCAATCAGATCGCCCAGAGTGGCGCCACTTGGGGACCACCGCGAATGAAGTTTGCATTTTTCTCTGTTCTCGCGCCCAGCTTCTTCTCGCCTCCCACCTCAGCTTCCCGGCATTGGAAGAAGGGACCGTCCTCTTCCTTGTCCTGGCCACCCAAATCCTGGTATCGAAAGGGTTGAACGGCGGGGACCGGAAGTGTGCAGCAGCGGCGGGTCCCCAGCTAATCGACGCCGGAAGTAGCAATTGCTAGAGAAGCATTCCGCCGCCGGCTTCGCTATGGCGGCAATTCCCCCAGATTCCTGGCAGCCACCCAACGTTTACTTGGAGACCAGGTGAGGGGGTTCGGGCCTCTGGGGCTGGCAGAGGAGACACGGGGCCCGGGCCTCACCACGGGTCTCCGTTCCTGGCGCGTTCCTCCGGGAGGCCGGCCTCCACGTGGAGGGGCGTGGAGCAGCGGCCGAGACGGCCCCCAGAGAGTTGAGAGGGGACCGCCATCGCCCGCGTCCTAGTTCCGCGCGGTCTTGTGCTGAGGTCTCAGCAACAGCTGCCTGATTGTCCTCCTTCTTCCAGTCCACTCATTCATTCATTCATTCATTCATTCATTCATTCATTCATTCATTCATTCATTCAACAAGCGTGTAATGAGTCCGCAAGCCAGGCACATAGGATATGAATTCTGAGGATATAGCGGTAGATAAAACACACACAGCCCTGCCTTTAGGAGCTTATGGTATAATGAAAGAGACAGACATGTAAACATTACGTGATAAGTAGTACAGTTGTAGAAACAAATTCCAATAAAATACAGGAAGAAGCACATTTTCCCCACTATCAAAGAGTGATGTGGTAACCAGCCTGCTAGCGCCATGCCCCGCTGTATGTCATCTCATTTAGTTTAATCTTAGCAACCCAAATCATGAAGGTATTATTTAACTTTCTCCCTTTCAATATTAGCAGGAGGAAACGCCAGAATTTACAGATTAAAGCCTTGACCAAAGCCACACAGCTAGTAACTGGAAGAACCTCGTTTGGAGCCTGGTGTGCTCGTCTCACCTTGCCAGTTCTTTAGCTCTATTCATTCCATTGCCTCTTTGGAAAAAGCTCAAAGTGGTCTTTACAAAATAGGACAAGGAAGGGATCCTGCTCAAAAACCTTTAGTAACGTCTTGCTGCTATAACAGTATAAAGTAAAAACTTATTAATCCTGACATTCAAGGTGATTTTTTTCATCTGGCCCTTGTCTACCTGCCATTCCCCCTTCAGCAGCCAGGGACCAGCTAAGGTCCTCTGCCTTTCTATTCTTGCCCATTGCTGCTTTCAGCCAAAGCAGAATTCTGTCAGTCCTCTCTATATTTGCTCATGCTGTTCATGCTCCCTGGCCATCTTGCCCACCTTCTTATATGGTAAAATTCTACATCTTCAGGCTCCAACCTGTAGTTTCTGAATTCTCCTATTGGTATTTTTTAAAGTTGCAAAATAAATTGTTAAATCCAAGCAATGTGGACATACAGAGTAAGAAGTGAAAGCCACCTCCTTCCTGAAAACACTATCAACGGTTTGTTGGATGATTGTCCAGACCTTTTTCTATGTACACATAAACTTCTCTTTTATGTTTTTTTAACCAAAAAAAAAGGGATCATATGATCATACTCTATGTATGTTTTTTCTGTAACTTAGTTTTCTTTCACTCAGTAATTCAGCTAGCTGCCCATAGGATGGATAGTTGATATTTTAGGTATTTCCTATTTCAAGGACATTTAAGTTGCTTCCTTTTTTTTTTTTGACTATGACAAATATTGAGATGAACATCCTTGCACATATTGTATCCTTAGGCAGTTTTGTATATTTTCCTAGAGGATACTTGGAAGTTGAAATTGCTGAGGTATGCACATTTCAGAATTGTATATGTACTTCCCGATTGTCTTTCCAAATGGCTACTTCCTGTATGTTGAAAATATCCACCAGAATGTAAGCTTCATGAGGGAAACAGTGCCTAAAATAGTGTCACACGCAGAGTAACTGTTAGTCTGTGTTGAATGGGAGCGGTGTGAAAGATGAATTGCAGTCAGGAAGGCTGTTAGCTATTTTCTAGCACATTCCTCATATACTGATAGAGTGTTTACACTGTGCAAGGCACCGGGCATTCAGACTATAAAGAGTTGACTCAATTCTCACCTCTGGCCTGGTGCCATAGCTCACATCTATAATCCAGCACTTTGGGAGGCCAAGGCAGGTAGATTGCTTGAGCCCAGGAGTTCAAGACAAGCCCGGGCAACATGGCAAAACTCCATCTCTACAAAAAAATACAAAAAATTAGCTGAGCTTGGTGATGTGTGCCTGTAGTCCCAGCTACTCAGGAGGCTGAGGTGAGGGGATCACTTGAGCCCGGGAGGCAGAGGTTGCGATTAGCTGAGATTGTGCCACTGCACTGTAACCTGGGTGACAGAGGAGACCCTTTCTCAAAAAAAAAAAAAAAAAAAAAAAAATTGTCACATCCTTGGAGCTTAAAGTCTAGGTGTGTGTTGGAGTAGAGGGGAAGGCACCTGTCCTTTCTCTTGCCTCTTCCTTATCTTTTAGTAGTACTGGGGAGGAAAAGTACTCATCCTATTGGGTAGGTGCAAAGATTCAAAGTTATCAGGTTTTGCCTTTGTTATACTCCCTCCCAAACACAAACTGTACCTTCTATTAAAATTTTTTGAATAGGTAATATATTTACTTGGATCAAAAATATAAAAGTTTTTAAAAGGTATTCATTAAACATCTTCCTATTTTCCACCTACCCAGTCCTTACCCCCACCCAGAAACTTCTAAATAAATATGAACTCCTGATATTTTAATGTCTCTTTTTAAAAAAATTAAAAATTAAGTGTAATAATTTTTTTCCTAATTTAGGGGTTGGTTATATGGTTTCAGATAATCAGATATATATATAGAGAGAGAGTATCAGAATTTTGAGTGCTCCATGCTTGTAATTTTGCTGAAAAGAAGTACCCAGAACACCTGCATGTTTTACTCAAAAAAGATAATTGGTGTTTATATTACTTGCATTGTGGTGTTTTCCTTTGCTGAGCATGAAATCCAGGGGTTATCACAATTTCATGACTTACAAGCTTGAAAATCAAGAGTCCTGGAGCAGTCCCATAATATTCCTGTCTGCCCTGACCTTGTTCTTTACTGGAGCTGTTGTCCTCTCCCTCTGCAGCATGGGAATCATTGTGCTGGAGCTGTACTGGAAGCATGCTCCAAAGACTTGTAAGAACTTTGCTGAACTGGCTCGTCGAGGTTACTACAATGGCACAAAATTCCACAGAATTATCAAAGACTTCATGATCCAAGGAGGTGACCCAACAGGGACAGGTACAGTTAAGCCAACATTAGTTTATGTTTTCTTTTTTTTTCCTTTTTGTCTTTTTTTTCTAAAGCCAACATTAGTTTCTGAAGTCTCTCATAAATAGGCGATAAGGCAGCCAGAGCTCTCTTTTCCACTTACTAAGGTCTGTGTTGGTTGATTCTGGTGACAACTCCTTCCTTCATCAAACACACATGTGTGGAATTGACCTTTATTCCTAGGCTTGGTAGAGTTTTTCGTAACTTACATGTACTGCTTACTAAGAACAAATAATATTTGTCTGAATTATAGTGATGCAAGTAGTCTGATAATAAAAAGGAAAGACTTTATAATATTTTGAGAATAATAAAATCCTGGATTCTTTTATCGATTCATTCATTTAACAAATGGGTGTCTGTTTTGTGTCAGATACTTTTTTAAGCTCTAGGGAGATACCTATAAAGAAAGAGACAGAATTCTTGCCCTCTATAAAGCAGGAAAAGGGTGTGGGGATGGAATTTTAGTAGAAAAGTCAAGGAACTCGTCTCTGACATTATTGGAGAAGAGATCTGAAAGAAGTAAGAAAGTGAACCTTGTAACTCGGGGGAGAACATTTTGGATGGAGGGAAGAGTAAACACAGAGGCCCTGAGGCAGGAACCTGTGCTGGAAATCATAAGGTATGATACCTTATAGGGCATGGTAGAGACTGGGTTTTACTCTGAGTAAGATGTGAGCCTTTGGAGAGGTTTGAGCAAAGGAATGCTGTGATCTGATGTATGCTTTAAAAGGATCACTCTAGGCTGGGCACAGTGACTCACTCCTGTAATCCCAGCTCTTTGGGAGCCCGAGGCGGTTGCATCATTTGAGGTCAGGAGTTCAAGACCAGCCTGACCAACATGGTGAAATGCTGTGTTTACTAAAACACAAAAATTAGCCAGGCAGGGTGGTGGGCACCTATAATCTCAGCTACTCGGGAGGCTGAGGCAGGAGAATTGCTTGAACCCAGGAGATGGAGGTTGCAGTGAGCAAAGATCGTACCACTGCAGTCCAGCCTGGGTGACAGATCAAGACTCCCTCTTAAATAAATAAATAAATAAAGGATCACTCTAGCTGCTGTTTAGAGAATAGATGTAGGGGCAAGATGTGACCACTATGTAAATAGTTGTTGTACTGTGTTGTTTGGGGAGTAATGACAAGAAAAATAGTTCTATACATGTTCAGTACAGATGCTTGATATTTTCAGTCGTGGTTAGTTGAATCCATGAATGTAGAATCCACACGTAGGGAGGGCCAACTATGCTCGTGAGTAAGTAGTTGGATAGGAATATGGGGTTCAGGGAAAGACGTGGTATGGAGGTATTAATTTGGGAGTTACTGGCATTTAGGTGGGGTTTATTAGTGAACTGGTGGAACACTTACTCATTTCAAGGGCCCTTGCTTCTCAGTTTGCTTTTTCTCTGCTAATATTTGCTCGTTTGCCTTTAAACAAGTTTGGTTTTCTCTGTAGCAGAGTCTTTTCTCAGTCTTGTTCTTTTTTGTCATTCTCAATTGTCTCATGATTTATCTAAACTATGTCCAGAAGCATTCAGGTTTTTTTTTTTTTAATGTATATGGATGCACTTCAAAATACAGAATATATAAGAAAGCAGAGAAAAGGGGAAAAATCATTCATAAGCATAGCTCCTAAAGATTTCTAACCATCATTAACTAATCCCTCAATATCCCACCTTTCAGAAAGGAACAGTGTTAACTTTTGGTGCCCATCATTCTAGACGTCTTTCTTTTCAGATGTCTGGTTTAAAGGATAACAAGATAAATGGAAATAGTTTCAAAAAATAGGATATATTATATATGCTATTGTTTTTAAAGCAGAACATACTACATTTAATTTCATATATATAGAACAGAATGTTTGACTTCCTACAATGAAAGATGAGGCAATTAGTACTTAAATTTCTACCCATTCTTATCTTTCCTCGACCTTAATTTTTGTTGTTAGTCTTATTATTATCTGTTCTGCACTCATCATTCCTTCAGCTACAGTGTGGGTCCTACATTTCAGTGTATTTCATGTTCACAACTTACTTCGCTTTCACCTTCGCAAGTGCTGGAGGGCAGGATTTCTTGTTTAGTGGTTTTTTGTGTTTTGTTTCAGAATGCTCAAGGATCACAATTGTCCAGTGGTTTTTTATTATTAGAGCTGGAATGTGTTGTATTTTTAAGCTCATTTATGTTTGAGAATTTCTGCCTGTTACCTTTATACTTGAAAAGAGATATCATGCTGGCATGCTCAGCCCCCTCACTGTGCGATACACTGTGCCGCCTTGGGACCTCACAGAGTCCCCACCAGCAAGAAGGCTCTCACCACATGTGGCCCCTTGACCTTGGACTTCTCAGCCTCCACAACTGTAAGAGATAAATTCCTTTTTTAAAATAAATTTTTTAGGCCAGGTATGGTGGCTCACACCTGTAATCCCAGCACTTTGGAGGCTGCGGTGGGAGGATCACTTGAGTTCAGGAGTTCAAGACCAGCTTGGGCAACATAGTGAGACCCCATCTCTACAAAAAACAAAAAATTAGCCAGGCATAGTGGCATATGCCTGTAATCCTAGCTACTTGGAAGACTGAGGTGGGAGGATCACTTGAACCTGGGAGGTTGAGATTGCAGTGAGCCATGACTGTGGCCACTGCACTCCAGCCTGAGTGACAAAGTGAGACCCTATCTCTAAATACATAAATTAATTAAAATAAAAGTGTTTAAAAGGAAGAAAAAAAGACCATAACTGGGTATACTGAGATCTTTTTAGACATTTCTGATCAATTGCCTTCTGGTTTGGTTTTTTATTGTTGTTTGTTTTTGTTGTTGTTTGGTTTTTTTGGAGACAGGGTTTTGCTCTGTCACCCAGGCCCGGGCTCGAGTACGGTGGTATAATCATGGCTCACTGTAATCTCCATCCCCTGGGATCAAGCATTTCTCCCACATCAGCCTCCCAGGTAGCTAGGACTACAGGCATTCACCACCATGCCTTGCTAATTTTTAAATTTTTTATAGAGTTGAGGTCTCACTGTGTTGCTGAGGCTGGTCTCAAACTCCTGGGCCTAAGTGTCCCTCCTGCTTCGGCCACCCAGAGTGTTGGGATTATAGGCATGAGCCATCATGCCTGACTGCCTTCTGGTTTTTGAATATGGTTTTGGAGAATACTGAGGCCAGATTTACTCCTTCCTTCAAATCAGGGGTAATTTTTTGATTTCTATTTCTGAATATTTACTCTGTTATACTTACTGGATTTTCTATTTCAGGAAATTAGTTATTTGTTTCATCACCTTTGCCTTCCGTATTTATCACATTTCTTTTGATTGTGTGATAGGATTTTTTTTTCTTTTTTTCCTGTATTCACTAAAATAATCTCAGACCTTTACTCTATGCCTTACTCAATTTTCAGTCATGTCTATTTTGTTCTTTACTGCTCTAGTTTATCTATTAGCTCATTACTGGTGCCATTTGGATCTAAATTTGTTTCCTTCGCTCTGCAATCTTTTCATCTTATTCTGTGGTATATTATCTTGTCTTTGAGCTTTTGTTATATTAGATTTTTACTTCTCTTGAATCATCCATAGCTTGATTGAGATAGCCATGGAGAAGCCACTTTCTCCCAGGCTGAGTTCCTGGGTTTTCTTTTCCTTCCTCCCCTCCTTCTTTCTGTCCTTCTGTTGGTTGTGGTATGTTTGCCTAGTTTCCATGCCATTTGTTTTCATCTTATCCATGCTTGATGTCAGCACCTACATTATCCCCACCTTTTACTTGCTCAGATACAGTGTAAGTGGAGTCTCCTTGTCATTCTCCCTACTTATGTGGAACTGGTTGTCTTCCCCACTTCAAATGTTAGGTTGCTTTCTCTCTATTCTGTTCTACCCTGAAGAGGTGTGGGAGAGAACCGGAGCTCAGCTCATGCTGAATGAGCCCCTTGTGGGAGGGCTAGCCTCTGTTCTGTCTTTCCAGACTCCATTAAAATCTTGTCCCAGAGCCCACTCCACCAGCCAGTGGTGTCCCTCTGTCACCACTCCAGGATCTGGGTAGTCCTCAAGGATGACCCAGCACCCTGGAAGGTGGCCAGCCCTGCTTGCCTGCCCTGCCACTCCCGAGCATCTGTGATATGCATGGGCTTCTGCCCTCAAGGGCTTTCCTTAACTTTTTCAGAGCTGCTCACCCACTCCCCTGTTGGCTTCTCACAATTGGAGGGTATTTATGAGAATCTCAGCGTGACATTTCTTTTCTGGTTACTAGTTTCAGGGAATACAGGTGGAAGAATTTTCTATTTTTTCCTCTTGGCTGACTCTTTTTACAGTTTTAGCATGTTTGTTTCCCTTATTTGGTTAATGCTGGTGAACTTTTGGCTTTTTAATTTTTAATTTTTGTGTCTTCACTTTATTAGGTGTTGGGAGCATGTGTTAAACGTGCCTGATAGCAGTAACTGAAGCATACCCTTAGAATGACCCTGTATGGCAGACACATCTGAATGTGTGTTCTGAGCTAGGGAATCCAGGAGTAGCCAACCTGGAGGTTCCTTCCTTGTCTATAAAGGGACATCTGAGCCCCTGGCTCATCCTTTGAAATATGGGCCGCACACAGGTTGAGGCCCCGAGTTTTGGGTTGAGTGAAGTTTGCCAGGTGGAGATTGTTAGGGAGAAGATGCTAAGTGGAAATGCTATGTAAACTGCATGCTTTTTGCAAGCCATTGTGGTTCTCCTGTCCAGCCCGCCACCACTGGACTCTCTACCCTGTATGTAAGTCCCCAATAAAACCCCATGTCTCATTTGCTGGCATTAGGTCTCTTCGGCCTATTGAACCTGGTGCCATCCCCATTGGAGTCGATAGGGGTTCAGCACAACAGGGAGGCAGAGTCTAGTCCTGCTTCATTCTACTTTCTTTGTCTGAAAGGGTTCCATTGATACGTCGATGTACTTTCCTGTCTTCTTCCTCTCTCCCCGTCATGTTGTTATGAAATAAATTTTAATTCTTAATACCAGTGAACCGAGAGTCCATGATTAGGGTACAAGTATTGGAAGTGACTCAGGTGTGAGTTGCTCATGCCAGAGCTTTTCTATATTTGTGTAGTTGGTTCATGATCCTTCATAATGTCACATTTCCATGGTGTAATTTTAATGAAATTGAATCACTCAAAAGATCTTCAAATAACTGCACCCAGCCTCAAGTATAATGAATGATTGAGCAGCCCACTGGCAAGTCTGTGGTGGAAGGCAAACAGGAGTTAGGCTCTCCTGGGTCACTAGTTCATATTTTCTAGCTGATTAGGTGACGCGTTTTTTGCTAAACATCTCAGATGGGCAGCAAATGACATCCTGGGCTCTTCAGCAAGTTGATGTACCACTTCCATTCCTCAGTCTGACTACTGTGGAACCATTCTTTCCACATGCTTTCTTATAATACATCTTTGCCAGATGCTTTGTCAGTTCAAATACCCTTTGACTTCCTGCTTCATTTCATTTTAAACCATTTTTCTACCTTCAACTTTCCCATATTATAATAACTATAGGGGCTCTTTCCTTAGCCCTCTGAGTGTCTTTTATCTGTTTCTACTAACCTTTCTCTCCTCTCTATAAGACATAACATCCTGGCAAGCTCTTCCTTTAGCTCTTCCTGCTCTGCACTTGGCCTCACAGTGCTCACCAGCTGCTGTGATTAATTATATGCTGATTATCCCATGCGTCACTCTCACTTTGATTTCATCTCTCCTCTTAGTAGCCCCAGGAACACCTGAAATTTAACGTGTTGAACAGCAAGCTCTGTTACTTTTATTCATTTGATGAGTATTTGCCAAGAGTCTGCTGGGTATCCTGTGCTTTTCTAAGGCCTATGAGAAGCACTTAAGCATTAAAAGCCCCAAGGCATTTTCTTTTTCCTTGCAGTTCCCTGCCCTGCCAGGAAACAAACTATTCATTATAAGAAACAACTAGAATGGGGTAATATAAATATGCAAATGTATGATAGTATGATGTGGATTATATGTATAATATAGGTTGGAGTAATTCATCATAAGGGGAAAAGTACAACGGAGTGAGATTAGGATGGGAAGGAGGCATATGCGAGATGGGTCTTGGGAAGTAGAGGGAAGGGCATTTTGGATTTAGGAAGAAGAGTAGGTACAGGGCAGGAGTGACAGAGGCAGGGGTAGGGAGGGAGCCCGCCACCCCAGGAGTCACATCTTCCACTCCAGACTGGCTCTTGTGACATCACCCAGCCACCTCTCCATACCCAGAACAAATGCATCAAATGTGATTCTAAGGCCCCTACCAAATTTATACATCTCCGAACTGCCTATTTAGGGGACAGTAAAGAGCAGTTAGGGGGCCAGTTAATGGAGACTCCTAGACAGAGGAGCTCAGATTTGATTGAGCATGACTCAGGGACCATTTGGGACTCTTGAGCCCAGCTGGGATAAGACATATCTGAGGAAATTTCGTCCAGCTGTGGACTATGGCAAGCCAGTGTGGTGCAGGGTGGAGAGCAGGACTGTGGAGCTTGGGCTTACCTTGTGCTTCACATGAACACTTACTAAATGTAGAGGAGTTGCGTTGCCCTGCTGAGCCAGCTCACCTGTCTGGAGTGTGGTTACACGCACCTCCTAGGCTGGTTGTGAGTAGTAAATGAGCTGATGTTGGTACAGTGGTTAGCATGGGCTTGACACAAAGTGGGAGCTCAAACAAATGTGACTTTTATTTATTTTGATTGTTAATTCATTTAGCAAATACCTATTAGACTCCTTCTGTAGGCCAGGCACTCTTCTAAAAGCTGGGGATATAACAGTGAATAAGAAAGCCCTTGCGGAACTCTCATTCTGGTGAGAGATGGAGAATGAAAAAGTACATAATAAACTATCAGGGATGGCAGATGATATGGAAAAAATAATGTACTGCTGGGATGGAACAGGATTTCTCAACCTAGGCACTATTGACATTTAGAGCTGGATGATTCTTTGTTGGAGGGGGTGCAGTCCTGTGCATTGAAGGATGGTTAGCTTCATGCTGGCTTCTACCTACTCAATACTGATAGAACCACTCAGTGTGACAACCAAAATTGTCTCCAGACATTGCCCACTGTCGCCACGGGTCAAAATCACTCACCGTTGAGAACTGCTAGGCTAGAGGGTGAGGGAGGGGCTGGTTTGGAGAGTGTGGTTAGGGAAACCTCTCTGACAAATAGAGAGCATTTGAATATAGTTTTGAATGAAATGAAGTGGTGATCCATGAGACTGTCCAGGCCAAGGGCACTCTGAAAAGAACAGCAACTGGAGGCCTTAGACCAGAGTGTGCCTGGCAGGAAACGGCAGAGGGGCTAGTATAGCTGGAACACCTGACAGAGTGGCGGGAGGGAGCTCAGAGAGTAGCAGAGTGCCCGATTGTGGGGGGTCTTGTAAGCTGTGGTGAGGATTGTGGATTTTGTTCTAAGAGTGTTGCAGTGTTGATGGAGGGTTTCAAGCAGGGGAGTGCTGCGATTAGGCTTGTTTGGAAAGGATCCCTCTGGCTACCTTGTGAAGAATAGAGGGTGGGGAAAGAGGGAGGCAAGGCTGGAAGCAAGGAGACCAGTGGGAAGATTTTATTCTTATTCAAGCTGGAGATGGTTGTCGTTTGAACTAGGGTGATAGCAGCTGTGTTAGTTCTGGTCCTCTGGGAAGCAGACACCAAGATAGAAGTTTACTGGGCTAACACCTGTGAAAGATAAAGGGGCGGGGAGCCAGGGTTGGAAGGGAAGGTCTTCACACAGCAGCGCAGGCCTGAGTAACACCTGTGAAAGCAGAGGAGTGCAGGAGGAGCAGCTGCCAGTGAGCAGCTAGGAACACCAGGAGAATGTGGAGCCGTGGAAGCCAAGGGAAGACAGCAGCTCAAGCAGAAGGGTGACATCGAGTGTGGATCAAGTAAAGTGAGCACTGAGGATTGACCATTGGGTATAGCCACGTGGAGGTCACTGGCGACCTTGACAAGAGCAGTTTCAGTGGAGCAGTGAGGGGCAAAAGTCTGAATGGAGCATGTTCCAGCAAGAATGGGGAGAAGTGGAGACAGTGAGTGTTGACAGCTTTTTCTTTTTTTTTTTTTTGAGACTCAGTCTCGCTCTGTCACCCAGGCTGGAGTGCAGTTGCCGGATCTCAGCTCACTGCAAGCTCTTCCTCCCGGGTTCACACCATTCTCCTGCCTCAGCCTCCCGAGTAGCTGGGACTACAGGCGCCCGCCACCTCGCCCGGCTAGATTTTTGTATTTTTTAGTAGAGACGGGGTTTCACCGTGTTAGCCAGGATGGTCTCGATCTCCTGATTTCGTGATCCGCCCGTCTCGGCCTCCCAAAGTGCTGGGATTACAGGCTTGAGCCACCATACCCGGCCGTTGACAGCTTTTTCAAGGAGTTTTTCTGTGAAGGGATGTAGAGAAATAGGATACTTGGAAATAGAGTTTTGTTTTTTAAAATAGGAAATATCAGTAACATGTTTAAATGCTGACAGGAATGATCCATTAGAAAGAGAAAAATTGGTCTACTAGAGGGGGAGGTTGTAGTTGCTGAGTTCTTTAAAGGTGAGCAGGATTGGGTACTTGGTGGTGGGATAGTCATGGACAGTTTATTCACACAGTCTTTTAGGGAAGGGAGGTGGGTAGAGGTGCAGGAAGGGAAGGGGCTTTGGTGGTGAGAGCACGTGAAAGTTCTCTTCTGAAAATTCCTTCTTCTCAGTGAAATAAGAAGTAAGGTTCTTAGGCCGGGCGCGGTGGCTCAGGCCTATAATCCCAGCACTTTGGGAGGCTGAGATGGGCAGATCACGAGGTCAGGAGATCGAGACCATCCTGGCTAACACGGTGAAACCCCGTCTCTACTAAAAAATACAAAAAACTAGCCGGGCGAGGTGGCGGGCACCTGTAGTCCCAGCTACTCGGGAGGCTGAGGCAGGAGAATGGCGTAAACCCGGGAGGCGGAGCTTGCAGTGAGCTGAGATCCGGCAACTGCACTTCAGCCTGGGCGGCAGAGCGAGACTCCGTCTCAAAAAAAAAAAAAAAAAAAAGGAAGTAAGATTCTCAAAGAGTGAGAAGCAGCGAGGGAGTGGTGGAAATTTGAGAACAGAGGAACTGAATAAACCCAGGCAGGCTGCCTCCTGAGGTGGCATTTTGAATCATGACCAGCAGCTGCTTCTCAGAGACCATGCTTGGGTTACCTCAGTTAAAGGGGCTCTTTATCACTGACACTGCTGTGTGTTTGCCTCATGTTATACATTAGATGGCTTCCCTATGCTGTCTCATTTACTTCTCATAACAAGCCTGTGAGACATAAGTGTTACTGCTACTCCCATTTTGCAGACGGGGAACAGCTTGGAGAAGAGTGTCGAGTGTCTTGGTTAAGGTTAAACAGTAATTGCTGGAGGCAGAACTGGAATCCAGATCTCTCTGACCCCAAAGGCAAGTGAGAAAGGGAAGACCGCATCTTTAGAACCACAAAGCCCCTTGGAGGACTGGGGCATCGTTCCAGTCTGGTATATTAACAAAGTGATTGTGTCAAGTAGCAGTGCTTTTGGCTACAAGTAACAGAAAACCTAATCCCACGGGCTGTTTTTTCTTACACAACAGAACGTCTGGAAGTGAGCAGTTATTGTCATCTCTTCACCTGCCCCGAAGAGTTGTCAGGGATCTGGGCTTGCCATATCTTTCCACTTCATTCGTAATGTGTTGGCCTTTGGTCTTGAACTTGTTAGTTTTATGGTTGCAAGATGACTGCTGCTGTTCTGGCATCACCCTACTTTCAAAGAAGGAAGATGGGGAAAGAGCTGTAGATGAAAGACAAAAGAGTGTGTTTGTCTGTTTTTATCAGGAAAGCTATAGCTTTCTCAGAAGCTTGACTCAGCGACTTCTGTTTATATTGGTAAGTCTGAACTGGGTCATCTGGCCATGCCTGTCTGCAAAATGGACTTGTCAGCACCTGCCTTTTTTTCTCTGAGGTTGAGGCAGGCTGTGGAGGAGGAGGTTGGGGATGCTCAGGAGACTGCTGACGGACAGTGTCTGTTAGAGGCTTTCTTGCCGGAAGAGAGGCTTTGATTGGTCAGTTACCCTCTGGTGTCAAGTGACCCACTGGATCTCCTTATAGGCCACTGCCCATCTGTGGGACTGGATATTAATCTATTATCCCATCAACTGTGGCGTGGGAGAGGCCGGGACAAGTAGCACCAAGTATGGTCATCTTGGTGTAAGACACTGCATCATGTCCCATGCCTTAGACATCATTTTGACAGGTTTCCACAGTGACTAAGAGGAGGAGGAAGGGACATCACAGGAGTCATGGGGATAAGAAAAGGGTTTTTTTGCATTTTGTTTTTAAGAAACAACACAGGCCAGGCACGGTGGCTCACGCCTGTAATCCCAGCACTTTGGGAGGCCGAGGCTGGCGGACCTGAGGTCAGGAGTTTGAGACCAGCCTGACCTCAACATGGTGAAACCCCATCTCTACTAAAAATACAAAATGAGCCAGGCATGGTGGCGAGTGCCTGTAATACCAGCTACTCGGGAGGCCGAGGCAGGAGAATCTCTTGAACCTGGGAGGCAGAGGTTGTGGTGAGCCAAGATGGCGCCATTGGACTCCAGCCTGGGCCGCAAGAGCAAAAGTCTGTCTAAAAAAAAAAAAAGGAAAAGAAAAAAAACACACACACACACAGATCATAAAGAAGTTAAGGAATTTTAACTGCAAAGGTTCTGTGCACTGGAAGGTCCCATTAAAAGAATGAAAAAAGTTAACTGGGAGAAGGTATTTGCAAAACATTCACTGACAGAGGATTACTGTCCATAATATACAATTGAGCCTTGACCAACTTGGGTTTGAGCCATGGGGGTCCATACAGGTTTCGCAGGGTCCGCAGCGGGACTTGAGCATGCAAGGATTTTGGTGTCACAGGGATCCTGGAACCAATGCCCTGAGTATACCAAGGGATGACTGTATGTATCAGTTCCAAAATGTCATACCACTGAGTGGCAGTTCACAGAGGGGACAAGCGAAGTAAGCCAGTGAACATGAAATTATGCAAAACTTCAGAGAAATGCAGCTTAAAACACCACAAGAGGTCTCGCACTTCTCAGACTGACAGAAGGACCTAGAGCAGTAAGAGTGAGAGTGCTGCGGGGAGGGGTGCACATTGGTTCATCCTTTTCAATAAGGCATTTAGAAAAATCTAGCAATGATGAAATACTCAAACTATGACCCTATGTATCCCCTGTGAGGTATTGGCCCCCGAGAGCTCTTGCACTTGTGTTTCAGAGACAGTATAAGACTAGTTTTTATAGCATGGTCGATAATAGCCAAAACATTGGAAAGATCCTCGGTATCAACACCAGAAAAGATAAGACAGAGCATTATGGTCATGCAGTGAGGCGAACACTACAGAGATCCGCCTGGAGCAAAGTAGGTGAGTCTCTCAAACAGTGGTGAGCAAAAAGCTATTTGCAGAAGAATATATAAAGTGTAATACCACTTATGTAAACCTAAAAACATGCAAAACAGCAATACTTTTTTTTTTTTAGGGATACATATATGTGTAGTAAGGAAGAAAATGCATGGAAATACCAAATTCTTGTCAGACTAGTGGTTAGCTGAGAGGAAAATGTGATTCTTTGAATCAGCTGTTAGCTCTTAGGAAAATGAGTGCTGGGGAGAGCTGCAGTGGGGTGTGTGCATGGGGTCTTAGCTGGATTTGCAATACTTTATTTCTTGGGGGCAGAGGTGGTCATAGATGTTGGTCATATTATTCTTTGTATGTTTGTGTGTCTGAAATAAATACATTGAATAAATGATCCCAAGAGAGGACAGAGGTCAGAAGAGGAAAAGAATCTCTCTTTTTTTTTGGAGACAGACGGGAGTGCAATGGCGCAATCACAGCTCACTGTAGCCTCAATCTCCTGGGCTTGAGTGATCCTCCTACCTCATCCTCCTGAGTAGCTGTAGCTGGGACTACAGGCACGCACCACCATGCCCGGCTAATTTTTGTAGAGACAGGTTTCACCATGTTGCCTAGACTGGTCTCAACTCCTGGGCTCAAGAGATCTGCCCCCTTCAGCCTCCCAAAGTGTTGGGATTACAGGTGTGAGCCACTTGCACCTGGCCAGAAAAGAATCTTGAACGTTCTTTTCTAACCTGTAATCAAAGGTTAGAAAACAGGTCTTGGCCAGGCGCGGTGGCTCACGCCTGTAATCTCAGTACTTTGAGAGGCCGAGGCTGGCAGATCATGAGGTCAAGAGATGGAGACCATCCTGGCTAACATGGTGAAACCCCATCTCTACTAAAAATACAAAAATTAGCTGGGTGTGGTGGTGCACGCCTGTAGTCCCAGCTACTCAGGAGGCTGAGGCAGGAGAATCACTTGAACCCAGGAGGCGGAAGTTGCAGTGAGCCGATATCACAACACTGCACTCCAGCCTGGTGACAGAGCGAGATTCCATCTCAAACACACACACACACACAGTAGAAAACAGGTCTGTGCCTATCTTCATTGTGTCTGTGCTAGACCAGGCACAGAACCTGCAAAGCTTCCAAATTGTTAACTTTCTAACTGATAATTGACATCTGCGTAGCATGCTCTGCCCTGGAGAGCTCTTTAATCATTCTCTGTACCTCTGCCACCTCTCACCTATTCCACGTGCCCAGAGGAATGTTTGAATTGGAATGATTTGTCTTTCTGACATTTTGCTGCAAACCCTACTGAGTTGAATTGGGTTATGAAAAGATAACATATTATGAGTAAGATATTATGAAAACTCTGCCTGTTGAGTAAAGGGGGTCTCCATGCTCTTTCCTCCTGTCTCCTCTGATTCCCACTTCATCTGTGACTCTTTTTTTTATTTTTTTGAGACAGAGTCTCACTCTGTCACCTAGGCTAGAGTGGAATGGCGCGATCTCAGCTCAGTGCAACCTCCACCTCCCGGGTTCAAGTGATTCTCCTGCCTCAGCCTCCCAAG
>NW_012115599.1:10430776-10440021 GCF_000951035.1 Colobus angolensis palliatus
CCACACCTGGCTAATTTTTGTATTTTTAGTAGAGACAGGGTTTCACCATGTTGGTCAGGCTGGTCTCAAACTCCTGACCTCATGATCCACCTGCCTCGGCCTCCCAAAGTGCTGGAATTACAGGTGTGAGCCACCACGCCCGGCCCATCTGTGACTCTTGACCTACCTATTCCTTAATATACTTCTTGTTTGTGGTGATGTTTATGTGATGGTTTTCCATTCCTAGAGGGCAGAGCCCTGGGGGTTTTGTTCTGACAGCCCTCAGGTTGCAGGGATCACACTTTGAAGGCTCAGGCCACAGATTGACAGTGTACTACTGAACTGAATCCTTAGCTTGCTCACTCAAGTCCTGCACGCAGAGCCTGGCCTCTGTGGCATCTGGCCCCACAGCCCTCTCCCTCTTTCTAGTCTCTGGTAACCCCAGCCAGGAACCGTGACTCTAGTGGTTGCCAAAGGACCAAGCAAAGGGGAGGATCAAGTCAGAGGGAATGTATTGGTTATATAATTGCTGTTTGTATACTGACAGGTTGGAATTTTTGGAATGAGTTTTACACAGTTTAGTATGGTTCAGTGTTTTTCCAGAAGCATAGGTAGCCTGGGCCAAGTGGGAGGTTTCCCCTAGTCTGTTAGGATTCACCCCCATTCTTGTTTGCATGAGAACATCATTTTCTTCCGGAAAGGAAACGGGGGCTGTGACAGGCTCCCTGTGGTGAAGCCGACTAAAAGGTAAAGCAAAAGATTTTTACCATGGAAACACCTTAGCCATGCCCAGGGGCCTTGGGGGTGGACTTGGTGCTACTTTTATAGCAGGCAGTAGAGGAAGTGAGCTGCCAGCACTGGGCTGTGGGGGAAGCAGAGTACCCATTGATCAATCCAGTGTTTACTTTGTTCTAGGCTGTTTTGTCATGACCGTTCAACTTGGAGAAACCAATGTAGTTCAGTAAGGCATATGATTGACTACATAATTGATTAGTATTCGTTAAGAAAGTTACCTCCTGTTATGATATGTTTTCCTGTGAGAAAACCATGTTTAACTTACATCCTTTTTTTTTTTTTTTTTTTGAGACAGTCTTGCTCTGTCACCCAGGCTGGAGTGCAATGGTGTGATCTCAGCTCACTGCAACCTCCACCTGCTGGGTTCAAGCAGTTCTTCTGCCTCAGCCTCCCAAGTAGCTTGGACAACAGGTGTGCGCCACCTTGCCTGGCTAATTTTTTTTTGTATTTTTAGTAGAGACGGGATTTCACTACGTTGGCCAGGCTGGTCTCGATCTCCTGATCTCGTGATCTGCCTGCCTCGGCCTCCCAAAGTGCTGGGATTACAGACGTGAGCCACTGCGCCTGGCCTAACTTACATCCTTTTGCTCTTAGAACAAAACCTGCCTGAGCTTAGGATATCCAGTCCAGCACCCTGCTCTTGTGGACATAATATAAATAACATTTGGTGATGATGCTGCTAGCAAATAATTCCCAATCCCATGTTTCTTCATTTTCTCTGTATTCCTTTATTTAGAGTCAAGGTTTTGCCTCTTGCCTAAACTGGAGTACAGTGACGTGGTCATAGTTTATTGTAACCTCAAACTCCTGGGCTCAAAGCAGTCCTCCTGCCTCAGCCTCCCAAGGAGCTGGGACTACAGGCACGTGCCACCCACCACATCTGGCTGAATTTAAAAATTTTTTTGTCAGTCAGGTGCAGTGGTTCATGCCTATAATCCCAGCACTTGGGAAGCTGAGGAAGGAGGATTGCTTGATGCCAGGAGTTTGAGACCAGCCTGGGCAACATAGTGAGACCCCATCTCTTAAAAAAAAAAAATTTGTGGAGTCAGTGTCTCGCTTTGTTGCCCATCTCAAGCTCCTGGCCTCAATCAGTCCTCCCATCTCGGCCTCCCAAAGTGCTGAGATTTTAGATGTGAGCCGCCACACCTGGCCCTGTTTTCTCTTTATGATGTACTGCCTCACCTCTCAGTGACTCTGCCTACTGTAATGTCCCTTTCTGCCACATTGCCACTTACCACTGTCCCTATTTCTCCTTCAGCTGGATAGCTTTAACTTAAATGAATTTTATTTTCCATCATCTAGGTTAAGGGTGGCAAATAGGTTTCAACTCTTGGGCTATTACTGATTAATTAATAATGGCTGCCTGAGTTCTGGGTTGGTAACATTCAGAGGCAAATCTAGCTCAGCAGGGAAGAATACTGATTGATTAGCAATGTCTGTGATGGGCACAGGGTTGGGACTTGGGGCACTCATGTCTAAAATACTCATAAAAATGTTAAAAATCAAGAAACCTCTTAACACATCAGATTGTGAATGGTGGTTATCTCTAGATGGTTAGGTTACAGGGGATTTTAGTGTTCTTTTGATAATGTTCTATGTTTTCTACCTTTTTGATAGTGAACATGTATTATTTTAATGTGCAGGAAAAAATAGCATTATTTTGAAAAGGAAAGTCTTACTGGAATGAAACCAATGGCTTGAATATGCTATTAGTGCTAGATTCTATAGTTGCAATATGCCTAGCAGTGGGGTAGGTGTCACTGCCTTTTCCTTTCCTCCACTCTGAGAAATCCTTTGACCCTGGGCCATCATTCTTGCTGTGAGATAGAATGTGTGACTGACTGATTCATGTATCATCTTCTAATCGGGCAGGTCGAGGTGGTGCATCTATCTATGGCAAACAGTTTGAAGATGAACTTCATCCTGACTTGAAATTTACGGGTAAGTGTATAATTTGGCTGGACTGGTTAGGAATGGGGGTTTTAAAAGCTCACTCTTTTGGCCATGATTCAAGGTGAATGCCTGACACCGTGGCATGGTGCCAGATAACTGCCCAGCCATGGCGCCACGAAGTGCCCTCATGGATTAGAGAAAGCGGCGCCTCTCACAAAGTTCTGAGCAATTCTGAGTGCTGGTCGGGGTGTTCTAGACTCAACTATTTGTTAAAGGTCATAGGATATCAAAAGTGTCCTCAAAGAAACAGGAAACCTTGCTGGGCTTTTGAGGGCAGTCAGGAACATGGTCCACAGTTAGTGAGGAGCATCAGGGGTCAAGGCTGGGGAATAGGTGAGGATAAGGAAGATGAAGTCGTCAGAGTAGTGTAGTGATGGCCTTTGTACAGGGCAGAAAGCCTGCCCTGAGTGGTTGTCCAGGTCTGGACAGAAGCCAGAACAAAGTCCTGGCTGCTTTTTCATCCCTAGGATGGGACAGCAGCTCTACACTGGACCTGTGGGGTTATTTATAGTCTTTCCTTTCTTCCCTTTTCCCACCAGGGGCTGGAATTCTCGCAATGGCCAATGCGGGGCCAGACACCAATGGCAGCCAGTTCTTTGTGACCCTCGCCCCCACCCAGTGGCTCGACGGCAAACACACCATTTTTGGCCGAGTGTGCCAGGGCATAGGAATGGTGAATCGCGTGGGAATGGTAGAAACAAACTCCCAGGACCGCCCTGTGGATGATGTGAAGATCATTAAGGCATACCCTTCTGGGTAGACTTGCTACCCTCTTGAGCAGCTCTTCTGAGATGGCCCCAGTGGACCAGCTTCCAGATTACATAGAATGACATGTAATGCTAAATTTCATTTTGGCTTTGCAAATCATGAAGCTTAGGAGGCCTGGGGTCTTGGGTGAGTTAGAGATGGAAGTACATTTTAATAGGATGCTTCTTTTCTCTTCCCCCAGTGCCTAGGTTGCCAGAGCATTTGCACAAATGCCCCTGTTTATCAATAGGTGACTACTTAATACACGTGACTCAATGCTGCTTCTTGTGCATGTCTGCTCTGATATACTTCGAACAATGTAGCAGACACTGTCATTTCTCAGTGGTTTTGCCTAACCAAACTTCTTCCTAAGGAGATTTGTATTCTGGCCTACACTGCAGTCCTTCATTGTTGACAGCCACAGAATTCCAAACCAAGTAGTGTCTATCAGCCCTTTTAACTCTGTGCACACCCTATTTCAGTCTTATATTTGTTCTTCTAGGGAATGTATGCATCTCTCTATATTTTCCCTCTCAAAACCAGAACATCATCACTGCTGTTTCTGACACTTCAGATATCCCACGCAAAGCCACATTGAATTTTTGCCAAATGAAAAATGCATCCAACAATCAAGTTTCTAAGAAGGTGTCAAGTGGGGAATAATAATGTATAATAATCAAGAAATTAATTTATTAAAAGGAAGCAGAAGCATTGACCATCTTTTTACCAGAGAAGAGGAGAAATCTGTAGTGAGCAAAGGACAGACCATGAATCCTCCTTAAGAAGTAGTCCTCTCAGAAAGGAGAAGCGCCACTCAAGTTCTTTTAACCCAAGACTTTAGAGAAATTAGGTCCGAGATTTTTATATGTTCAGTTGTTTATGTATAAAAATAACTTTCCGGATTTTGTGGGGAGGAGTAGGAGAGGAAGGAAGTTAATACCTATGTAATACATAGAAACTTGCAAAATAAAATGCCATTGATGGTTGAAATTGCCGCTGTGGTCTGATTCTAAATATTGTATGAGGTTCCAATGGTCATTTTAATCCCAGTCATTTTAGGTAGTATTGCAGAGATGGTATGTTCAAGATTTCACATCATTTTAGGCTTGTGGATCTCCAGTAGACTTAAGAGCAATTCTAACTTAAAAAGGGCAGAACCAGAGAAAGAAGTTAAGTGACAGAAATTGACATTTCTGAGTAAGGGGTGTATTAGTCCGTTTTCACATTGCTATAAAGACACTACCTGAGACTGGGTCATTTATAAACGAGAGGTTTAATTGACTCACAGTTCCACATGGCTAGGGAGACCTCAGGAAACTTACAATAATGGTGGAAGGCAAAGGAGAAGCAAGCACCTTCTTTACAAGGTGGCAGGAGAGAGAGTGAGCACAGGGGAAACCACCATATTTAAACCATCAGATCTCGTGAGATCTCCCTCACTATCATGAGAACAGCATGCAGGGGGAAAATGCCCCATGATCCAGTCACCTCCCACCAGATCCCTCCCTCAACACAGAGGATTACAATTCGAGATGAGATTTGGGTAGGGATACAGAGCCAAACCATGTCGGGGGGATTGCCTGTAAGTGAACCAGGTGGATGTGCTAAGAGACCTGCACCATCCCTGGAATTTGCAGAGGGCCCACCTGTCTGGTTATGGGACCAGAGGCAGTATTTGTTGTGGTGTTTGCTTCCTTAAGCTGGTAGCTCCTTGAAGAGGGGATTATAACTTTAATGTTTCTTACTACTAGATCAATTTTGGAAATGGTGATTTACTTTATGGAATGGCCGAACAAGGTTCTGTTCCCCAAGCCTTCCCTACCTTCAACCTCTTTCTCTACCTTTCTCTTTTCTCTCAGTAGCAAAAAAGCAAAACCCAACAACAAACTATATAAATGACTTCGTAACTTCCCAGAGATGGTTTTTGTATGCAAAATAATGTTCTACACTCTGGAAAAAATAGAAATATATTTCTTTCAGCCTGAACTGGGTGGACATAATTGGATCTGCCTCTGAGAGCAAGGAATAGCACCTGTTCACTAACCTCCCAGATTCGTAATCCTGAAAATCTCCACTTTCATCCAGGGCACGGGGGTGGTGGAAACATATCATGGCTACTCTGAAGCAAAGAAGGTTCTGCATGCCTTGGGAGGAGAGCCATACAGGCACAGTTCCTTGTTTTTGGAAAGGGACACCAAATACATGTCAAGGCAGTCATGTGGGCCTGTACCAGTTTTCATAGGGGATATGACCTCAAAGAGTGAAGGTTGAATTGCTTCACAATTTGTGGTTCTGCCAGTTAGCCAGAGTTGTAGAAATTCCTGTTTCCTTATAAGGGAAGCTTGTCTAAAAGGAATCCTGCTTAATTCTTTGGTCATATGAGTGTTTACATCCTGTCAGGATTAGTACCATTGAGACAGGTCTCATAAAAGTGGGGTGTACTAGGGATAGCTCATTTTTGTTACATCTCGTCAGAGTGAGGATAGCTTATCAGGAGAAAGCAAGGATAAGTTTAAAACTTGTATAGAGATGATCAAAGATAGGTATGGAGGACCACCGAGGGCTCATCAAGGCACAGGAGAGATACAGCTCTCTGCTGCTTCTCATGTGGGAAGAGAAAGAGATTCTAGACATTTGGAGAAGGCGTAAAGTTGGAAGTAGATAAACCAGTGGAAAAGGCTTTGAAACAGGTGCTCCTGGGATGAGGGATAAGAGAAGCTTGGCACTCAGACTATAAAGAATATGGTCCAAGGGCCCTAGCCCAGGGCTTCTCACGCTTGACTACATGCAGGAATCACTGAGGGAGTCTGTTAGGAAGCAGCTTCTGACTCAGCACTCAGCCAGAGTCTGCAGTTCTCGCCAGCTCCCAGGAGATGGTGACTGCCGGTCCAGACACCACCCTTTGAGTAGTGAGGTCCTAGAGGTCACACATGTCCAACATGATTTTCCTAAGAGCAAGGGCAGTCAGGACCATGAGCCAATCTTCTGCCTCTTGGAGCAGAGCTCTCCACCTCATCCTGGTGATCTTGGAAGAGTGAAGAGGTTCAAGGCACAGGATGAGCTTCAACAGCTGCTGGCTTTGGCTACCAGGATTGAGCTTTATGAAAGTGTTCTTTTCCCACGACAGTGCCACTGGTATGTGGCACTGAGATACCCTGTGTGGACACCAGGGTGGGTAAGATTGTGTGGTCAGCAGACATCACAGAAAATGCAGGGAAAAGAGCATCAACAATGATGACATTGAGGGAAAGAGCTCTGGAACTTGACTGTTGGGGTTCAGATCCCAGCTCCACCACTTACCAGCAGCATGGACTTAAGTTTCTTAATTTCTCTGTGTTTTAGTTTCTTCCACTATAAAATGAGAATAACGGGCCACCCCTCAAGGGCTATTGTGAAGATTAAATGGGCTAGAACAGGTATTTAGAACAGGAACTGGCATTTAGAAAACACCCCCAAAATGCTAGTTGTTATTACCAGTGGCCCTTGAAGCCACCACACACCTCTCCTGCCTCTTCATCTTGACGTGTCCACAGCCTGACCTGTCTCAGCCTCTCACCTCACAGTCTCTCCCTCCCACCTCTGAGAACAAGGACCTTCTCTTACTCCCCTCTGTGAGTCTTCTCAACACCTTTGTAGTGCTTTGAGGTTATTGCTGAATGCATCAAATAAAATGTTCTCCATCAGAAAAAGATTGAGATCCTCTTATAGAAATCACTGTACCCCAACTCTCCAAACCCAGGCTTCAGCTGGTATGGCAGCCAAGCCTTTCCACTGAGCTCTCTGGAAGTCCTCAGCCTGATGTATTTTTGGATTGTGTCTCCAGAATATGTCAAAATAGCGTTCCCCACACAAACACGATTGCTACCCCCAGATCCTCGAGCCAGTCAGAGCTGTCACTGGGGCCCCTTTTGGCACCACTTCTTGCAACATGTGGAGGAGGGAGCATTGAAAAGCACGTTAAGGCGGTGGAGTTTACTGCCTACAAAGAAGCACTTTGTGGTCTCAGAGTCCTGTCGCCTAAAGAGTGAGTTACTACTTTTTAGGTAAATGCCAAGATAGGGGAATCTTCCAGCAACACTCTTACAGATGAGAGAAGCAAAGTGGGAAGAAAACATGTTAGGGTCTCACCCTAAGGTTGGCTTGGCCTGATTTGGGAATTGGGTTCCCGATTGTCCTTCCAAACGGATAACTCGAGATACTTAATTGCATCTGAAACCACAACCTTGCCAGTTGTGGGCAAGGTTTATGGACAGAGGGCTGTGAGGCCTTTTTGTGACCTTGGATGAATCACTTTACCTCTGGAACTTGGAGTGCTCATTCATTAAGGGAAGATTTGAACTAGCCCCCAGTTTGGGAATCTAGGTCATTCTGAGAAGATTCCTCCAGCTGCCAAGTTTCCATTTAACATGCTATTTTGGAAATTTGCCACTAGAGGCCACTGTGAATATAGTTTAGCCTTGCAGCTTTTTCAAAAGGCAGAAGCCTGCGGAAGCCTTTCGTGAGTTACTAAGACATGCCTGCTATTTCTTGGTTGTGGAAAGCCAGCAACTGATCAGATTGCCAGAGGGTAGAGTTGAGATGTCCTCCTGGCACAGAATGAGCCTGTAAACGTGCTCCGTTGGCACAGGCCGGCCAACCTTCTTTATTGGCTACGGGACTGGATGGAGGAGCCCTCTGTGCACGGAAAGGTTGGCTGAGTCCTGTTGGGTGCTGGTTCTGTAGCGTACCTTCTAAAGGGCTAGTTCCCTCCTGGCTGCTTATTATTCTGCTTTACAGTTGAATTCATTCAGTCAACAAGTAATTTTGGAGCTCCTCTTGTACATCCACCACCAGTAAATATTTTCATAGAATCAGAGAAAGCCAATGAAAAGGAACCTTAGAGGAAAGCAAAAAGTTATTGTCCCTTCTGTGTTTCATGGTCTGTGGATGCTCCTTGTACGTATTTTTCTCTCGATCCCCCAAACCAGCCTCCCGAAGTTGATATCATTATGCCCAATTCCTGGATGAGCAAATTGAAGACCAAAGGCAAGTAGCACAAAGCCTTGTACAGACTGAATGGATGGAATAAAGGGCTGGACGTTGCAAAGCTAATAAAAGGCAGGGTTGGGGCTTGAATATGGGGAATTTGGATCCCAAGTTCTGCTCTTTTCCTATGATCTCCACCTTTGACGTACAGAGGAGGAAGATGAGGTGCAGGAAAAGAGTAATTTGGTGGCAGGGCAGAGGTTAAAACCTGAATCTCCTGCCTTACAGGCTGGGGGTGTTCAACTGACTTCTCCATCCTAGAGTGTCCCCAGTCCAAGCTGGCTGGCTGGCCCTAGCCTTAGCTGTCTCCACGCTCCTTCCAAGCAGAGCCTGAACCAGGCCTGTGGAGACGCAGCAGGAGGGAGGGCACGCAAATGACCCTCATCAGGATGTTTATTGGACCATAACTGTATTATCCTCACCACTCAGCTAATCTCATAGAAATCACTTTCCTCTCCGTGAGGATCTGGCCACAACTCCATTAAGAGCTGCTGCCCTGCATACCTGTGAGGAAGCTCTTGTACAGCAGAAATGGAAGTGGAGCGGAGGGAGAAGTCATATTTCTACTTCCTCATTACACTGACGGGAGCAAGTGGCAATTTCACATTCACTGTATAAGAAAGGCCCTCAAAGGAAAGGGAGTTCGAAGTTTATGATTTTGGGGGCAACGTTCGGCTCTAAAGGAAACGTTTCCTTTGTGCTTCCCTTTTTTTTTTTTTTTTTTTTTTGAGACAGAGTCTCGCTCT
>NW_012115599.1:10440203-10447279 GCF_000951035.1 Colobus angolensis palliatus
CACTGTGTTAGCCAGGATGGTCTCGATCTCCTGACCTCGTGATCCGCCCGCCTCGGCCTCCCAAAGTGCTGGGATTACAGGCGTGAGTCACTGTGCCCGGCCTGTGCTTCCCTTTTTGAAAGCATTTGTGTTGCTGTTTAAGATCAAATAAGAGAAGGGAAGGAATTTGTGTTTGGGGAACTCACGAGGTGCCAGGTACTTTATACATATTATTCCATTAATCCTCTCTGAAGAGCTGTGGACACGGCATCACAATACCCCTCTCATAGATGAGTCCATTTCACAGATGAAGGCACCACCTTAGTTGGCTGGGCCTTGGCAGGGCTGAGCTAGGAGCACTATTGCACTCTTACTTCACACAGGGATGGTTTCCCTACCATTCTTTTTCCCCTTCTCACTCCAGCTGAAAAAATATGGAAACTAGTTTTCAAGCCAGGACTAGTCACTGTCTGACTTTGGTAACTTCCTTTCCCAAGCCTTAGTTTTTCCATCTGTAGAATGAGAGGCCCAGACTCTCATTCTAACTGCATCTAGTTTAAACCTCTATGATTTTATAATGGTAGTTTTCTCCCAGAGAGCTCCCAGCACATCCTCATCTCATTGGAATCTCATGCCAACTCTGGAAGGAATGGTAGTATGGTTATATTATTAATCCCATTTTTAAGCTGGAGGAAGAGACCAGAGAACCCGGCACTCTGTTGCAAACTCCCCTGCTGGCCCCCGCCTCAGCAGGCCAGTTATCTCTGAGGAGCTGTCAGCAGCAGCTCCCGAGCCTGACACCTGAGCCTCACCCAGGCTCCTGACAGAATTATCAGAGAACTAGGGAAAAAATGCTTCCCATCATCGGGGCAACGGTTCTTAGCCAGAGGTGGAGGAAGCAAGATGTGAAGTGTGTCTGATGAGTTCCTCTCCCAGTGTAGGGTCAGAGCTAATAAAACCCAAGGAAATCTCGGAGGACTGCTGGAGATGCGAGCAGGCGAGCCCTGGGGGCAGGGCCACCGGGACTTAAGCTTCTGCACAAAGCCAGGCTTGTGGCATTTTGTGCACGTTTCAGTTACCTTTGGCAGCCATGCAGGAAAATACAAGCAGCTTGGCATGAAAATGAATTTAAAGCTTAAAAGAAAAAAAGTGTTTCACCCTCAGTGGCTTCTCAGGCTGCCTGGGACAGGTACAGCGAGGGGAGGCAGTTCCCAAGGAGCAGTGGTGACAAAGAATCTAAAGGCTGGAGTGAAATGTCAGTTCCCTTCCCCTCCCACACACATGGCCTGAGGGAGGGAGGGGCGGAGTCCTGCAGCTTGAGCTGAAGACCCTCACAGCCGCTGGAGCAAGAGAGAAAATCAGCTGCTCCGTCTCCGCCCTTGATGCCAATCGAGAAGGCATCAAGTGTTGGGAGGCTGAGACTTCAGGGTGGGACCTAGTTTGCTTTTAAGCATCTGAAGAAATGTGAGGACTCATTTTCCATTTCCCAAGATGCTCAAACAAGAGGAAATGAGTTTACATTGAATGGAGAGAGTTCAGGAGGCCTAAGAGTAGACTGGCTGGCTGTGGGGGTAATGTACTTAAATGAAATTAAACCCAGCACAAAGAAAGAGAAGGAGGCTGAGGCTGAGGCTGGGAAAGGCCAGGCTGTGGAGTACCAGGGTAAGAAGGCCCAGTCCCTGCCTTCAGGGCACATCCCCTGCCAAGGGAGAAAGGGAAAACAGGTCCACCACAGTGAAGAGTTTGCGTGTTCAGTGGAAAAGGAACTTGGTTAGGCTGGGAGAATCCAGGCCAGCTTCTTGGAAGAGATGGTACTTGAAACATGGGTAGGATTTGGGCCGGGCAGAGAGGAAATGGCAGGAAGAAAGGCCCAGGGGCAACCATATGGGACTGGTTCCAGTTGGATATACCTGGTAGTGAGGGTGGGGCAATGAAGGGGCAATGAAAGGTCACTTTGGTCTTCCTTGTGCCAAATGGCACAGATAGCACATCTCTGCTTATCAGTCAACAGAAAGTCAAGGCAACCCATCCCCCTTTGAAGGAGCTGAGGTGAAGGAAGAAAGGATCCAGGAGACTGATTCCAATCAGGGTGTCTATGAGCTCTTGGCTCTAATTGCTGCTTATTAACCAAACAAACAATGTTGATTGAATTTCTTTCCTTCTCTAGACCTCAGTTCCCAGATCTGTAAAATCTAGGCAAGTTGGATTATCTTTAAAGTCCTTTGCAGGATGGAGGCCTCTAATCCCATGACTGACAATATTAAGCTAAACACTGGGTTAAATGTGTATGAGGTTGGGGGTGGGGGAGGTTGCAGACTGAGATGTCTACACTTGGACATAGTGAAGAGTGGAAGGGTCACGGCCCGGGCACAGATACTGTGGCACTGGGCTAGGCACTGCAGACGTGTGAGGGGCTCAGATCTGGGCCTGGGCCATGGCAAAGGCTGAGGCTTCTGGACAGGCCCCTGAGCCAGGCCGGGGAGCAGAGGCACTGCCCTAAGGAGCAAAGACAGCAGCTTTGGACACACATGGTCCTAGGTTTGCACCCTGTCTCTGCCGCTGACCTGTGTGAGCTCGGGCAAATTAAATTACTGAACTACTTTGGGCCTTAGCGTCCTTATCTGAAAAGATGGAGCAAGTAATGCCTATTATTCTCCTACAGATTTCCTAGAACATAAACTCAAAATTCACACTGTAAACCCACTGGACTGAGCTTCTGAGGAGACTGTGTCTCCCTCATCTCTCTCTCCCTCATGGTGAACTATGCACAGCACGTGGTACAGAGGAGCACAGTTTTGTTAAGTGGGACAATGAGCTTATTGTGAGGATTAAATATGTGATGGAGGCCAGGCGCAGTGACTCACACCTGTAATCCCAGTACTTTGGGAGGCCGAGGTAGGAGGATTGCTTGAGGCCAGGAGTTTAAGACCAACCTGGGCAACACAGTGAGATCTTGTCTTTAAAACATTAAATTTAATTTAAAAAATAAGGTTGAGTGCGGTGGCTCATGCCTGTAATCCCAGCACCTTGGGAGGCCAGTGCGGGTGGATCATGAGGTCAGGACATCGAGACCAGCCTGGCTAACATGGTGAAACCCCGTCTCTACTAAAAATACAAAAAATTTGCTGGGCGTGGTGGTGTGCGCCTGTAGTCCCAGCTGCTCGGGAGGCTGAGGCAAGAGAATTGCTTGAACCTGGGAGGCGTAAGTTGCAGTGAGCCGAGATCATGCCACTGCACTCTAGCCTGGGCGACAGAGCAAGACTCCATCTCAATAAATAAATGCATTTTTAAAATAAAAAATAAATATGTGATGGATGTTAAATTCTTACATGCTTATTGCATGGTGGGTCCTTAGTAAACACATAAGAATCCCTTTCCTTCTCTGTGGTGTTGGTCACAATGTGATAGTTGTTAAACAACAAGTAAACAGCTGAATTCATGACAGATGCTGAATAAATGTTTGGAGGTGGGGAGATAGATAAGATGTGTGTGGTAGGGGAGATTCAGGCCCTGTCTGAGACTGACACGTGGTCACCAGGGGTCCTCATGAAGGAGTCACTGTTTTGGAAGCCAACAGTGGACTTGGACATAGTCACCTCACAAACTGGGCACCTACCATGTGTCAGGCCCTGCCCTAGGAGCTTGGGATGCAACAGTGAACAAGACAAAGTCCTTGCCTGCAGAAAGCTTCTATCCTAGTGGGGGAAACAGACAAGGATCACACTATAAAAAAAAATAAAGGTGTGTAAGGGAAACGAGAGCAACACGGTACTATGTTGGGTAGTGTGGCCAGGAAAGCCTCTTCAAGGAGAGGGCATTGAGGCAGAGACCTGAGGGGCCTGAGCGACCCAGGGGAGTGTGGTCCAGGCTGAGGGAGTAGCAAATAGAAAGGCCCTGAGGCAGGTGCCTGCAGGGCCAGTGAGGGGCCAGTGTGGCTGGAATGGAGTCAGTGTCAGGGAGAAAGAGGAGATGAAGTCAGGTCACAAGCAGAGCCCAAAGTCCAGCAAGTCCTTTTTCCGCAGAATGAGATGGGAGCCAGGGGACGGTCTTAAGCAGAGGAGCAACACGACCTGACTTTGGTTCTAAGTGGATACTCTGGTTGCTGTGAAGGTTCTGGTCTCTAGATTGTAAGCATGGGGGCCTCCCTCACTTGGAAAAGCAGGAGTGGCTGGAAGGAAGAGGAGGCCAAGAGAAGTGAGCAGGGAGCTGGTGCCCACCAGGTTGCAGACAGATGCCAGGGCCAGGCAGGGTGGAGGGGTGGATCCTAGGTGCAGAAAGGGCTACTGGGCTGGCAGCAGGAGGGCCATGGGGCTTCTTGCCCAGATGGAACATGTACTGAGCTAGCTGACACTGTGACATGGGGAGAGGCAGAAGGGAGGGGCTGCATGGGCTCTGTTTGGGATGGTGGGTCATTAAGCAGGGAGGCTGCCACCCTTCCAGCAGGAATGAGGGACTGGAGACACGGAGAGCCCCATGGCTGGCCTCTTGCCACACCTTCAGAGACAGGTCGTCATTGCTCTTCGGAACCTGGCCTCGCTGTTATTCATGGAGTTTCTTATCAAGGGAAGAGTCGGATGACCTTGAGTCCATCACTCACCCTCTTTAAGCTTTTCAGTAAAAGAAGGAGTTTAACCTGGATGGTCTCCAACCAAGCCCCTTCTAGGACTTCTATTAATGGGTGGAATCAGACACTGCATCTCCGCTGCCTCTCTAGTGCGATGATGGTTTCAGTTCCTGCCATGCCCTGTCTTTCCTTCTCTCCCTGGGGCTACCATGAATAGTGGTGCAGAGTGCTTAGGGCACAAGGGCACCCAGCCGAGGGTGTGAGTGGGGGCTCAATCCAGCCCACGTTCTGCCCAGCAAACCGTGTGCCTTGCCTGACTCAACGTTGCATTTACCCAGAGTAAAGAATGCCTTTTTCTAGTTTGTTCTAGGTGCAGCACGGGCAGCCCCACTTTCCTGTCCCTTGCACAACCCCGTTTCTGCTCTTCTGTGCCCTTTTCTCCCACCATCCCCAGCCTCAAACAGGGGAGAGGAGGGCAGCATTTACAAGTAGTGCTTCGGGAGGGGTGAGGGGACAGCAGCTGTCTCTTCTGTGAGGAGCTCTGCCCCCTAAGCCCGGTGGTGCTTTTCCTCTCCTTATCAATGCTGTGAGTTGCCTCTCAAAATTGCTCTGCCGTCATTAACACCGTGGATTAGGTCAGACGAGAGCATGTTTGCAGTCTTGGATGGCAAAGGCAAAACGCTGATGCTGATTATTCCAGATCTTCTGGGCATGGCCCATTCCGTGCTTGACGTTCTTAATCAGAGGGACGAGCGGTAGTTACGTGGCGGGCGGGCCAGGGCCATGGTTGTTTCTAATCTGGCTGCCAGGCGCAGACGGCACGTCTGCAGCACCTGCCAGCCCACGCACTGGCCTGCCTGGACATCACAAGTGACCAGGGTTACTCAGCACTATCATATCTCTCAAAGAAGAAACAACTCCTCCAATGGCAACATCTGTGGAGCTGCTTTTGAACCATCAGCAATTCATTTGAGCAAGAGCTGGGAGCATTTCTCCCCTGGGCCTGATCAGTAAGTTGTTTTTTTTTTTTTTTTTTTTTTTGAGGCAGAGTTTCGTTCTGTCTCCCAGGCTAGAGTGCACTGGCGTGATCTTGGCTCACTGCAACCTCCACCTCCTAGGTTCAAGCAATTCTCCTGCCTCAGCCTCCTAAGTAGCTGGGATTACAGTCATGCACCACCACGCCAGGCTAATTTTTTTGTATTTTTAGTAGAGACAGGGTTTTGCCATATTGGCCAGGTTGGTCTCAAACTCCTGACCTCAGGTGATCCATCTGCCTCAGCCTCCCAAAGTGCTGGGATTACAGAGGTGAGCCTCTGTGCCCAGCTCCTGATCAGTAAGTTTTATGTTCTGGTTGGCCACACAGCAGCAGGGTGTCTTTCAGACCGCCCCTTCTCCAGTGTCCCCTGCTGAAAAGGCTCTGTGCCCAGCGGAGGTTGTGGCCTTGCGTCACGGCCCCTCACCTCCTAGCCTCATATTCTACCTCCACCAGCCCTGACCCTGTGCTTCAGCCACACTCCAGCCCCCAATCACAGATCTCTGGCCCTTCCTCATGCTGATCCCCTGCCAGGAATGCCTGCACAGCCTTGTCCTCCAGGCAGAAGTTCATCATCTGTAGCAGCCACTGCGTTGCCAGTGCCCACCGCAGCCCCTAACTTTTCCCACTTCAATGTGCTCCAGTCCCACGCCAGACTGCATTTCTTTGCCTGAGGCTTTCTCTGACTTCTGGAACCTGCATTGCCTCTCTGTGCTGGTTAGGCCAGAAGTGCCAGGAAATTAATATCCTCCAGAAGCAGCCCTCAGTCACTGAGCCAATGACTGGCAGAAGTTGGTATAAACATATCCCAGCTTCCTCACCCCTCTGCAGCCTAAGTTTGAAGTATGTTCTACAGTCTCCCAGAGTTCTGCAGCAGGACTATACCCTAGTTGCCTATAGCGATGACTGGCTTGATAAAGCATCTTTTATTGTCTACCTTCCCTTCCCCGTCTCACCTCTGCCCTCATGAATGGATTAATGCCCTTATTAAAGGCATTATCCCTGAGCTAGGCCCCTTTTTGCCATATTCTGCCTTCCACCATGTGAGGAAGTGTTTGCCCCTCTGGAGGACACAGCAACGAGGACCATCTTGGAAGCAGAGACCTGGCCCTCACCAGACGCCATACCTGCCAGCACCTTGATCTTGAACTTCTCAACCTCCAGAAGTGTGAGAAATACATTTCTATTATTATACAAATAATATTTATGATTATAAACTATTTTGTTATAGCAGCAGGAACAGACCAAGACCCTCCCAAATGTACTACTCACATACAAATCTTTGTCTCAGGGTCTGCTTCTAGGGAAACAAACTTCTAAGACATCACCTCAATGTCCATCTCAGTATCACTTCCTTTTTGCAGTTTCCCCTGACCCTGACCCTCCCGTCTTCCCATTCCTGGGGCAGAACCATTGGTCACTCTTCTCTGTTCCCAGAGCACATATTTTTTTTTTTTTTTTTTTTTGAGACGGAGTCTCGCTCTGTCACCCAGGCTGGAG
>NW_012115599.1:10448209-10450346 GCF_000951035.1 Colobus angolensis palliatus
TTCTTTCTTTCTTTCTTTCTTTCTTTCTTTCTTTCTTTCTTTCTTTCTTTCTTTCTTATTTTCTTTCTTTTTTGCCAAATAGCCAGCAGTGAAAGTGCAATGACTGAAAAGGAATGGAGTGACACAGACAAGTGTCTACATTTTTCTAGAAAGAGACCCTGGGGCTGCTACTCCAAATGCTGTCACTTTGCAAGGTTACTGGGTAGAACTTCCATCTTACTACTCACTTGCTCAACAACTTGCAATGGCTCCCTATTGTTGTCTTTCCCAACAAGGCCTCATTTCATGGATGACTTTCCATTGTCTAGCCCTATCCTAAGAGAGAGTGAAGCCTCTTGCTCAGAGTCAGGCTTTGGTCTCAACTGCCTTATTTCACATTCTCACTATGCCAGTCCCCAGCTGGGTGATGATGAGTAAGTTACTTAGCTTCTCTGGGCACTGGCTTCCTTACTTATTAAATGTAGATAATATTTGGTTGGTGCAAAGTAACTGCAGCTTTTCCCATTAAAAGTAGTAATATCTCACTTATAAAATTATTTTGAGAATTTAAAATCATGCGCAGTCCCTGTGAATATGCTATAAACCACTGATTTATACAGTTTAAAATGGTAATTTTATGGTATGTGACTAATATCTCAAAGAAAAATTAAGCATGGTGTCTGGCCCAGATCTTTGAAAATTAAACGATGCTAATTATTGTTATGAACAAGGTTTCCCAAAGGCCCTATCACTGGGCCAGGCACACAGCAGATGCTCAGTAAATACTCCTGGAATGAATGGAGAACATATCCCACAAGTATGCTTGGATCATTATCTATGCCAGGTATGTGGGAGATGGGGAACATAGAGATTCCGAGTTCAGTTTTGCATCCTCAGGAAGGGAAGACAGAATTATTATCGTGGAGTGGGGCCTCCTGACCCAGCCGTGCCAGGCTGTCAGAGGAATTACAGCCTCTGCCACTTGCTGCCTGTTCCAGGAGGCAGAACCCAGTCCAGCTGATTCTGAGCCACGGGTAAATTGTCCTAGGCAGAGGAATGTGTTCTTGTATTTATCTTCGACTGACAGTATCTGATGTTCTGGGAATTGACTTCAAACAGAATCCGGAGGAGCCCCTTATAGTCCTGCTGCCACAGACAAGGCCCAGAGGGTGCAGCTCTGCCCAGCCCAGCACCAGGTTTTTGGCCTCCGCGCCAGCCGAGGCACATCGGCTTCGATGTGCCAGGAGGTGGATGAGGAAGTGGACGCTCCAGCTCGGCAAAGCTTAGGCTGAGGCTGAGGATGGGCTAGAGTCGAGTCTAGGTGTGCAACCTTACTCAGGGAGACGCCTCTGCGCTGCAACCTCAAGCCCGGGAGGGCAAGGCTGGGCTAGGGAGGGGGATCGAGAGGGGCTTGGCTGGGAAGAGGACTGCAGGAGAGGTGTCCCAACTCTCCCCTGGCTCCCCAAGCACACAGCACGCGCCTACTCGGTGCTGGTTGCGTAGAAGCTCAGGGAGCTCGGGCCGATCTCCCAGTCTGGTTGCCACCAGACTGGGTGGCAGGAGCTTCTAGACCTGGAGGCTGGCTCAGTCGTGTGGTCACGACGGGCGGGGGAGTGGAAGGGCGCTGGCGCGTGGTTTCGGCAGCCGACTTGGCGAGGCCGCGGCTGGCGGGAACCACGGATGGGGGAGGCGCCCATGCACCGACCCCACCTGTGCCACTGGAAAACCGAGGTAGTCCCTCCTGGCACTGGGGTCGCCCCCACACACCTCCCCAGAAGGAGATGTAGGGTCTGTTTCTGGACTGAGAGCTGCCCCCGAGTAGGGCGCACACTTAGCAGAGACCCTCCTCCCCAAGCCCCTGGGAAGCGATCTTTTTTGCACACCTCCCTCCCACTTATGTCCCCTCTCCGCCCTGCATAGACCTTTCTCAAAAAGGCACCCCTTGGTTCCCATAACCCTCTCCTTCCCCCAGGATGGAGTCCCCTGATGGGAGATAGGGGTGGTGAGTGGGGGCGGGAGCACATGAAGGCGCGCGCAACCAGGACCACTTCTTGCTGTCACCATGTCCCCAGCATCTGGACCGCGTCCCCCGGCCCGCCACGCGCACACACACACACACACGCGCGCACACACACACACGCGCGCACACACACACACG
>NW_012115599.1:10450651-10459520 GCF_000951035.1 Colobus angolensis palliatus
GCCACCCCCGCTGCCAGCGCCCCATCCAGCGCCTCCCGCCCCTGACGCCCCTCTCCCTGTCTCCTGCATCCCCTCTACCCCTGCCCACAGACGCGCGTCCCTCTCCTGGTGCCCCTCTCCACGACTCCGCGCGTCTCTCCCGGTGCCCTCTCCCCGCGCCCCTCTCCGCCTTCACCGCTGTGGCCCCGCTCCCTGGGCTCCTTGCCCTTCCCCGCTGGGCACCTAGCCTTCTCGCGGCGTCACCCGAGCCCCCCACCTCGATCCGCGGCCCCCGCTCCCTCCGCCCTCTTCCCTCTCTCACTTCCCACGCCCCCTCTTCGCGCTCCTCTCTCCTCCCCTTGCCGCCCAGCCCTGGCTCTGGAGTTGGGGGAGAGCCCAGGGCTCCAGTCGCTCCGGAGGAGGCGTGAATCGCGCAGGGATTGACTAATTTGGGGTGGGGGGTGCGGTGGGCGATGGAGCAGCCTGAGGACATGGCGTCGCTGAGCGAGTTCGACTCCTTGGCGGGCAGCATCCCGGCCACCAAGGTGGAGATCACCGTGTCCTGCAGGTGAGCCTCCCGCTGGCCGGGTCCCCTCGCCCCCGGCTCTGGTCGCAGAGCCCCGAGGCCCCTGCCGCTTCGATCCTAAACCTCCGCGCGCCCCCTTGCCAGAGTGTCCTGGTCTCCAGGACTGCCCCCCTGCCGATCTGCCAAGAGCCCCTGTCCAGCTGCGGGTGGCGACCGCAGAATAGGAAGCCAGGCTGGGGTCATATCCCAGAAAGTTTGCGCTCCAGGCTGTTGCTTCGAGGAGCTACCAAGACACAGGAAGAGGGGGTCCAGGCACCCAAGTGGGGAGAGGCAGTTGGTAAAAGGCTGTACTATGGTCTCTGCTCAGGCTGTCTCTGATCACCTCATCCCTAAATCCCGAAGTGAGTAATATGCCCTCATCCCTCCCAGGCTTCTCCAGCCTCTCCCTTCTATGCCCTCCTCTCTTCTCTCTTTGCCCCTTTGCCCCATCATCCCGATCTCCCCTTACCGTTCTCCCCCACCCCACTGTCCTAGACTCTAGGATTTTAAAGCCTTCCTTCATCTCCATCAACAACGAAATCGACTCCTGGAAAAGGATCAGATTGACTCATTCATACTGAGGTGTGGATACATGATAACAACTTAAAGTGACACCATTAAAAAAATAACTTGGGTCAAAAATGTTAAGCCAAAGGAGTGGAACACTGATTGTGAAATTGTAGAGTCCAACAGAGGAGGAGGGGGAATATTTTTGTGGGCTACCACGCCCAAATCTTCACTCATGTCACACAGGGTTTGGGGGTAACTTCTCTGTCTAAGAACTGGCCCAGGTTCTCCTAGCTGGAGGGAAGGCTGCCCCAGGCAGTAAGAGGGTATGGGTGGCAAAGGGGGATTTTTCCCTAGTTCAGTCTCTCTGTGGCTGGCCTAGGATCATGTGCTACAACGCAAGCATCACCCACTTTGAGGTTCCCCCACAGATGCCATGCCCCCTACCCCAAATAACTGGCAGCCTTTCTAGAGCCCTGGCTGTGCCCTTGTTCCAAATCACCCATCTCATCCTCTTCCAGGCTGCCCCTCGGTCAGACCCTTCATGAGAGGTAACCTTGTTGCCCCCCAGCCTGTATTACAAAGTTGTGGCATTGATGAGGTGTAGGTAGAGCCAGAGAGGCTAGGCAGGGGCATGAAAGAGGGAAGGACTCAGGGTGACTTTCTCTTGAAGACTTGGAGGTAAGTGGGAGTGAAGGCTGATCTGGTTGAACGTAGCTGCCCCCCTAAGCCAGGCCCTCTGGGGGCTCCTGTAATAGCTCCCAGGTCCCATACACCATGCCTTCAGGATCATCTCCCAACGCCATTTGCATCTTGTCATTACTCTGCTGGGAGATTCTTGATGGCCCATTAGCTCCAGTCTCACTTCCTCAGCCGTCAAAAGCAGCACGGCCTCCCCTCCCTTATCCTGCACGCACATCCCTGCGCCTGGGGCTCCCTCCCAGCCTTCAATCATGCCTGTCGTCTTCAGTTGTCTTGGGATCCTTCCCACCTCCAAGCCTCTGAACAGCCCATTCCCCATCCAGATTTCACTCCTCCTTTATCTCTGCAAGTTCATGGCCCCCTCTCCCCGAAAAGCCTGGCTTCATGCTCCTCACTTCCAGGCATCCTCTCAACCATGAGGTACACAGCTCAAATCACTGTCTTCTGGGTCCCTTGGGCCCTAGGTACTCAGCCTGGGCCACAGGGTCACTCACATACTGAGGATGAAACCTCTTGAGACATCTCAGGTGTGCAGACGTCATCCCTCCCCTCTCAAAGCAACTGTGTAAGCATTTGAGGGCAGGGATTCCCACCCTGAGTCAGACCCATGCACCCTCTACTCCAGTGGAGAGGAAAGGAGATGGAGGGCAGATATTATGGCTTTGGAGTCAGACACCTTGAAACAGAATCTCTGCTTCACCACTTGGGGCAAACTTTAAGCCTCAGTTTCCCCCACTTGTCAGGTACAAACAATAAGCAGCATGTACTCATGGAGAAGCCTTGTTCACCAAGGTAGCTCGTGTGCTTAGAGCAATGCCTGGCACTGTGCCAAATACTGTTGGAATTAACTTGCAGGAGTAGAGGAGCATGAAGCACCTAGCAAGCTACTTTGCACTTGCTTGGCACACAGTAGGTGCTCGGTAAGGAGCTACAATGATCACCAGAAGGCGGTAGCACCTGGCCCCTCCTGTCTGCTTTCTGGAAGTAAAGATGTCCAAAGGACTCAAACCTCTTGCATAAGAGGCCTTCCTGGGGGATGTGGTTCTGGGGCTGACTCTGGGTCAGTTCCCTTTCGGGGGACATGATCCATGAGCTGAGGAAGACCCTGACCTGGGCCCTACTTATATTCTCCAGAAAACCAGAGGTGGGGGGAAATGGGTTTTGGTGGGGAGGGATGAAGAGGGAGCAGTCACTTAGAACAGAGGGGAGGTGAGAAAACAGTCTGGGTGGCCTTGAAATTGTAGATGCATCTCTTTGCCTCAGCCTGGCCCAACTATTCAGGTTCCAGAACAGAGAGAGAGGAGGAGGAAAAGGAGGAGGAGAGGAGCACAGGGAGGAGGAAGAGATGCAGAGAGTGGCTTTCTCCAGCATATTCTTCACTCCACGGTCACCAGTTAAAGAGTCAAGTACCTCCCCCCTGCACCCTGTGGTTAGTGCTATCAGGGCCCCAGGAGAGGATGTTCTGGGATGCTCTGCCTTGAGCATCTAAGTGACACCTGCTGGTGGGCACAGAACAGTAGGGCAGGCAGAGGGGCTGGCAGGGTGAGAACTCCAGAGGGTTTCAGGATAGGCAGCTGGGGTAGAGGGGCCAATGTTTCAGGGAAGATTATGAGTTGCCACCTCTGGCTCCCAGGAACACTTGTTTCCACTTGCCTTCCTCCTCATGAAGGGGCCTACCACTTCCTGCAGCCCCAGGAGCCCTCTGCTCTGTGCCTGGGGAAGGATCTAGCACCTGCTGTGCCCATCCTAGGGCTCAGCTAGCTAAGCAAAGTTGCCTGGCACAGGGGCACATCTGAGTCAGAGCACAGGGCCACCATGGGGCCAAGTCTTCACTGAAGGCAAATGACACTGTGGATGGACAGTTTTAGGCCCCTGATTCAGGTAAAGTACACGATACTCCCAAACAATTATTTTTACTGACTATAGTAAACTCAGGCCCCAAGATTAGAAAGCCTTTGGTTATTTGGCACAATGGTTATGAATGTGAGCCCTGGAATCTGTCTCCTTGGTTTCAAATCCCAGCTGTCTTCCTATGACCTTGGGTAAGCTACTTAAGCTGTCTATGCCTCAGTTTCCTCATCTGTAAAGGAAGTGTAATGATCCTTATCAGTTACGAGGCTTAAATGAATTAATCCATGAATAGCGATTGATGTTGTTGCTTATTTGACACCTGGAAGTTAATAAAAATTTGCCTTTATAGCTGCTTCCAGGGTCTGTGTGTGTCCTGGAAATCTGATCAATCTAGAGATTTTTTTTTTTTTTTTGAGACGGAGTTTTTGCTCTGTTACCCAGGCTAGAGTGCTAGAGCACAAAGGCGCTATCTCAGCTCACTGCAACCTCACCTTCTGGGTTCAAGCGATTCTCCTACCTCAGTCTCCTGAGTAACTGGAATTACAGGTGCCTGCCTCCACACAGGGCTAATTTTTGTATTTTTAGTACAGACCAGGTTTCACCATGTTGGCCAGGCTGGACTCGAACTCTTGACCTCAGGTTATCCACCCGCCTCAGCCTCCCAAAGTGCTAGGATTACAGGCGTGAGCCACTGTGCCCTGCCCATCTAGAGATTCTTAGGGGTTGTTTTGGGAGTGAGTAGGGCAGATGGTTTGTGGAACTAGATACCAGTAGACATTGTAAAAAATGTGACGTTAAAGACCCTCCTCCCTTGAGCCAAGAGCTCTTCCTTCCTCTGACGGCCTGTTCTAGACCCTTCCGGACTGTGCGAGCCATCCTGCAGAGTCAATCAAAACTTACCTGTCCGACGTTCCATTATCCAAAGGCCCCACTATTTTTCAGGTCTCCATGCAGGAATCTGGCCCAGCATGTTGGTTAGAAAGAATGATTTGCATTTTTTACATAACAAGAAACCTTTGCACTTGCGCAGGGTCCTGCTGGAGAAGCGATGCATAGTTCCACATCGTGGGTTCCCAAGACCCAAGGAAGATGGGGCGGGGCAAGCTGAAAGCAGCCGATTGCTTAGCCCTGCTGGCTGCCCTCTCCCCACCAGCTGGTATGGGGCTGGTGGGCAGCTGTTGTTCTGCCCCAGAGATATTGTTTTCTGCTCTCTGTTCGGGTTGGCGTTTTGCTGCCCTGGAGCCCGAGAGGCAGCCCGGCTCAGGAGCTGTGCCCTGCGCCTCTTAGGAGGGGTGTGAATAGCTCTGAGCGCTTTCTTCTGACAGGCAGGGAGAGGGTGGTTTGGGGGAGGGAGGAGCCTGGGGGAGTGCAGCAGCTGTCAAAGCCAGTGCTAGGAAAAGAAGTCCACTTAGCCACTGAATACACCAAGGTACTCAGGTCAGTGGAGCTAGGGGAATAATAACAGCGGCATTTACTGAATGCCTACTGCATGCTAGGCACTTTACATTGTATTAGGCTGAACCGTATGCAATTTCTACACTCAACTTTTTTATTTTATTTTATCTTTTTTGAGATGGAGTCTTGTTCTGTCACCCAGGCTAGAGTACAGTGGCCCAATCTCTGCTCACTGCAACCTCTGCCTACCGGGTTCAAGCGATTCTCCTGCCTCAGCCTCTTGAGTAGCTGGGATTATAGGCATGCACCATCATGCCCGGCTGATTTTTGTATTTTTACTGGAGACAGAGTTTCACCACTTTGGTCAGGTTGATCTCAAACTGCTGACCTCAGGTAATCCGCCCGCCTCGGCCTTCCAAAGTGCTGGGATTACAGGCATGAGCCACCACACCCAGTCGATCTGTTTTTAACCTATTCAAATAAATAACACCATTTGTTTTTCTTTTTTTTTCTTTCCTTCCTTCTTTTTTTTTTTTTTTTTTTTTGAGATAAGTCTCTGTCGCCCAAGCTGGAATGCAGTGGTAGTGGTAGAGTCATAGCTCAATGCAGTCTCCAACTCCTGGGCTCGAGTGATCCTCCTGCCTTAGCCTCCTGAGTTGCCAGGACTACAGGCACACACACCACCACACCTAGCTAATTTTTAATTTAAAAATTTATTTTTATTTTTTAATTTTTTTGTAGAGGTGAGGTCATACTCAGTTGCCCAGGCTGATTGGCTGATCTCAAACTCCTGATCTGAAGCAGTCCTCCAGCCTGTGCCTCTCAAGTGCTGAGATTAGGTGTGAGCCACTGCACCTGGCCTCACATAATACTTTTACATAATCCAAACTAAGATTATTATATTAGTTCTCAGTTGCTACGTGACAAATTACCACAAACCTAGTGGCTTCGAACTACAGCCATTTCTCATTTCCTAGTTTGTGTAGGTCAGAAGTCCAGGCATGACATAAAGTGGCTTTTCTGCTCAGGGTCTCACTAGGCTGGAATCAAGGCATTGGCAGGGCTGTGGTCTTATCCAAGGCTCTGAGTCCTCTTCCAAGCTCACTAGTGGGTGTCAGAATTCAATTTCTTGCAGCAGAGAGATTAAAGTTCTGTTTTCTTTCTGGTTATTGGACCAGAGTGACTCTTGGCTCCTAGAGGCTGCCCCCAGGCCCTTGCCACACGGCCCCCTCACAGTATGGCAGCTCACTTCTTCAAGGCCAGCAGGAGAATCTCTCCCTAAACTGCTATGACAGGGTCTTATGTAAAGTAACTGTAATCACAAGAGTGAATATCTGATCACCTTTGTTATACAGCATAACCCAATTGCCTGAGTGACTAACCTATCATACTCCCAGGTCCCGCCACCTCTCAAGGTGAGGAGATTATACAGACGTGTGTGCCAGGAGACTGGAATCTTGGAGGCCATCTTATATTTCTGGCAATCACAATTGCTATGTCTTTTAAACTAGGATTGATAGATAGTAGTATTTTCTCTTTTTGTTGATTAGGAATTTGAGGCTCAGAGAGGTTAAGAGACCTGCCCAAGGTTATGCAGTGAGTACATTTTGGAGAGAGGGATCCAAATCCTATTCCCTCAGACTTCAAGACCTTGAGGGCTTCTTGAGATTGGAGGCTGCGTTCTCCAGGAGGATGGTGGTGGAGGCCTGAGTACCAACTGTGGTAGGTGTGACCAAAAGGTAGGCACTCTCTCCCCGGGGATGGGAGAGGCCTTCCTTGCTAACAGATGCCTCTGGTTCTGAGCAGCAAACCAGAGAGAGTCACAGGATGGAAGTCAGCCTTCAGTGCCATCCAGACCACACAGTAATAGCTTACCATCCCTCCTCTCCCAGCTCACAGTTCACCCTGTTCAGACTCAAGGTGATCACTGGAGATGTTCTACTCTTGGGAAGAAAGGGTAGGGAGGAGGCTGGGGAATTAGGCTGGAAAACTCTGGGGCAAAGAGGAGTCAGGCTTGGGTAGGAATGATTCAGATGTAGGTAACAGAAAATCTGACTAATGGTGGCTTAAACCTGAAAGGCATTTATTTTTCTCAGATCATAGTGAGTCTGGAGGTAGGTTATATCAGGGCTACTTTGTCAGCTCACTTTATCATCAAGGACCCTGTTGTCTTTCTGTTTTGCTATCACCTTAGCAGTAGGCCTCATTGTTACAAAATGGCTGCATCTGCTTCAGACATCATAACTGCATCCAAAGATAGGAAGCTAGGCACGAGGCCAGAGTCCTTTCTCTGAAAAGTTCTTTTTACCGGGAAAGTACAATCCTTTCCAAAATCTCTCAACAAACTTTCCTTTCTATTTCAGGGGCCAAAGCTGGGTCTCATGTGCACTCCTAGACTAGGGACAGGGGCCATCTTCCTGGATTTCAGGGAGTTGTCATCAGATCTAAACAATGTGCATTCTGTCAGCAGGAAGAGAGTGGGCAATGTTTGCCGGATGGGCAACCATGGCATCTTCAGGGCCATTTGGAAACCAGGAGGCTTTCCAAGAGCCTAGAATTTGCATCTCTGTGGCCTGCTCCTCAGGGTTTCCTATAGTCAATGGATGGTGGACAGTATTAGGTGACTGATTCTCCAAGCACCACTTGGCTGGACCCATGACTGCCTCTCTTTCTGCCAGTTTGCCAGCCAAGAATAAAAAGGCTTAGTATGATTTCAAAACATTGCAAGGTTCCCTAAGGTCTCTTCTGCTGGCCTCACACAGACCTCACAGTAGCAACAGGACAGCTTTATACCTTAGGGTATGCAAGAATCCTGACCAGGACACTGAAAGTCTGTGCCACTCCTGGCTTATCTTCTCTGGGATCCTGGCCAGATGGTTTAAGTTCTCCAACCTCAGTTTCTCCATTTGTAAACTGGTGAAAAATACTGGTCCCGTCCACATCCTCTGTCTTCATTGTTCTCAAGACTAAAGAGATTAAGTCTGTGACATTCTATATAAACTGCAACGTGCTAAATCAGCTTAATTGTGGTAATAGGTACCAATAACTGAACACTACTGACACATTCATTTATTTGATAATTGATATTGATCTTCATTTGCTATTGAGAAGCTTTTTTGTTTTTTTGAGATGGAGTCTTGCTCTGTCACCCCTCCCTGGCCAACATGGTGAAACCCCGTTTCTACTAAAAATACAAAAATTAGCCAGGCGTGGTGGCGGGTGCCTGTAATCCCAGCTACTCGAGAGGCTGAGGCAGGAGAATCGCTTGAACCTGAGAGGTGGAGGTTGCAATGAGCTGAGATTGCACCACTGCACTCCAACCTGGGTAACAGAGCAAGACTCTGTCTCAAAATAAAAAATAAAAAGAGTCCGGGTGTGGTGGCTCTAGCCTGTAATCCCGGCACTTTGGGAGGCCAAGGTGGGCAGATCACTTGAGATCAGGAGCTCGAGACCAGCCTGGCCAACATGGTGAAATCCCATCTCTACAAAAAATACAAAAATTAGCCGGATGTGGTGGCATGCGCCTATAATCCCAGCTATTCTGGAGGCTGAGGCAGGAGAATAGCTTGAACCCGGGAGGCAGAGGTTGCAGTGAGCTGAGATTGCACCACTGCACTCCAGCCTGGGCCACAGAGCGAGATTCCTTCTCAAAATAAATAAATAAATAAATAAATAGAATTCTGGTCGTCATGAAGAGAAGGGACTGGTGAAGGGTAGAGAGAGGCAGGCATGGAAGCGCGTTGCTAGGCAGAAGACTACTGAGGCCTCCAAGTGAGAGATGATACTGATGGTGGCATGGGGAGGAGTGAACAGATTTGGGGTATATTTTGTTTTTTTTTTTTTCTTTTTTCTTTTTGAGGCGGAGTCTTG
>NW_012115599.1:10459655-10488588 GCF_000951035.1 Colobus angolensis palliatus
AGCTGGGACTACAGGCGCCCGCCACCTCGCCCGGCTAGTTTTTTGTATTTTTTTAGTAGAGACGGGGTTTCACTGTGTTAGCCAGGATGGTTTCCATCTCCTGACCTTGTGATCCGCCCGTCTCGGCCTCCCAAAGTGCTAGGATTACAGGCTTGAGCCACCGCGCCCTGCCCAGATTTGGGGTATATTTTGAAGTAGAAACATTTAAGACTTGATGATGGGACAGGAGGGGGAATAAGGGAAAGAGAGGAATTGAGTGTGTTTCCTACATTTCTGTTTGAAGCTGTTGACTTTACAGCAACTCCACAGGCAGGTATGAGACCCCATGCCCAGATGAGGAAACTGAGATGAAGTAGCTTGTCAGGGCCACATGTGGCCATATGGAGACTCCGGTTCAGATGCATCTGAGGCCAGAGCTCCTGCTCTCTTCCCTTGGCCATGTAGTGTGAGAGGGACAATTATTACAATAATTAATAACAATAAAAAAGCAAATTGCCCCAGGAAGGAGAGCTCTTTAAGCCATGTGAAAATTGCTTTTTAGACCTCAGTGACGTTGCTTGGCAGCGAAACAGAGCATGCGGGTAAGAACGGGATCTGAAAGGGGAGATGGGTAAATGCCAGGGGCTACGTGCCAAGGCCTCTCTCCTCCTAGCTCCCGCCCTGCTTTCCTCGGATTACTTCTGCCTTTTAGGTCTGGGAGCCAGGCAGGAGGAGATGGGAAACCCTCCAATTCTCCTCTTCAGTCATTTGTTTGGGAGCAGCTCTGAGAGGCTGAGGATGGGAAGCAGGACAGTGAGGATAAGAGGGAGCATTGCTGGCCCAGATGGGGCTTTGGGAGACCTTGGCTTTGGTAGTGCAAGCACTCCCCAGGGCACCTTTAAATGAGCTTGAGTTTCAGAGTTCAGAGTTCAAATTTCTGCATGCCTTTTGACAAGCCGGTGACACCAGGCACATCACTCAGCCTATAGAATGGGAGCAAAGTCTACTTTCTGGCATTGATATGGAATGTAAATAGAGTGTCACAGGCTAGGTACATAACAAAGGACTTGGCACAGATTATAGACTTGATGGGTGTCATCTCTCTCCCACCCCGTTTGCCAGATGTTTATGGTGAATTGCTCTATGCAGAAATGGGGTGATGCTGGTCAGTACCTCAGGGGCCTCTGTGGGACCATTAGGATTCCTGTTGTTGTTTTGTTTTTTTGTTTTTGCAATTCCTACACTCAACTTTCTCAACTTTTTTTTTGAGACGGAACCTCACTCTGTCGCCCAGGCTGGAATGCAGTGGTGCGATCACGGCTCACTGCAACCTCTGCTTCCCGGGTTCAAGCGATTCTCCTGCCTCAACCTCCCAAATAGCTGGGACTACAGTGTCCACTACCATGCCTGGATAATTTTTGTATTTTTAGGAGAGACTGGGTTTCACCATATTGGTCAGGCTGGTTTCGAATTGCTGACCTCAGGTGATCCACCTGCCTCAGCCTCCCAAAGTGCTGGGATTACAAGTGTGAGCCACCGTGCCCAGCCTTCTGTTTCTTTTTTTTTTTTTTTTTTTTTTTTTTTTTTTTGATACAGGGTCTTGCTCTGTCACCCAGGCTAGAGTGCAGTGGTGTGATCATGGCTCTCTGCAGCCTTGACCTCCTGGGCTCAAGAGATCCTCCCACCCCAGCCTTTTGAGTAGCTGGGACTACAGATGCATACCACCACACCCGGCTAATTTTGTTTATTTTTTGTAGAGACAGGGTCTCCCTATATTGCCCACGCTGGTCTCAAACTCCTGGCCTCAAGTGATCCTCCTGCCTCAGCCTCCCAAAGTGTTGGGATTATAAGTGTGAGCCACCAGGCCCAGCCAGGATTCCTGTTTCTACCTGACCTTGGCTCTCCTGTCCCCACTCTCTCCTCAAGGAAGGCTGTACAACCAGTGGGCAGTGGTGGGCAAGGGTAGTAGGGCTTGGGTCCTGCTAAAGCCAAGCTTTAGGGAGCGGAGAGGGGAGAATATGGAGCATTCTTAGGTGCCATTTTCATTCTCCACAGGCCTTTATTGAGCACTTATTGTATGCCAGGCATTGCATTGCAACTTACTATGTGAGTTTAATCTCAGAAAACTCCTGGGAGGGTGGGACTGTTATTACCCCTTCTTTACACATAGGAATACTGATGCACAGAGAAGCTAAGTGACATGACAGAGGCCATACAGCAAGTAAGGGACAGAGTTGGGTGTTGCATCCAGAGAGGAAGCTTGAAGTCTATGCTCTCAATGCCTCCACTTTTCACCCAAGGTTGGAGGGATGCTTAGGGTGAATTGTTGGGAGGAAGATAAACCATCTTTTCTTGACCTTTTTAGACTCATGAATGTCTTTGGGTATCTAATGAAAGCTCTCCAGAAGAATGTATCCATATGTATGGTATCCGTATATACCAATATGCCATACTTTGCATACTGGGGACCCATGACCTCCATTAGGGGTCCTGCTGCAGAAAAATGTTTCTTTCTATGCTGCAGCCAAAGCCTTTGCTCAGTGCATTGATGCAGTACTAATGGGCTTTGTTTAGAGACAACCAGGGATGGTCAGTTCACCCAGCATCTCAGTTCAAGAGCAAACATGTCTCCTCTCTGGCTGACGATTCCCTGAGGCAGAGGCTATGTCTCCTGGTCAGATTGGGCTCCCTGAGGGCAGGGTTGTATCTCCCTCTCAGACTGGTACACTCCAGCCTCTACCCATACCTTTCTTTCTTTCTTTTTTTTTTTTTTTTTGGTTTGTTGTTGTTTTAGAGATGAGATCTCACTGTGTTGCCCAGGCTAGTCTCAAACTCCTGAGCTCAAGTGATCCTCCCTCCTTGGCCTCCTGAGTAGCTAAGACTATATGTGCCCAGCTTCTTTCTTAAGTGCCCCCAGATGGGAGGTGTTACCCTGTGGCCTCTCTTTTAGCACCTGCCAGGGGCTCCCATTTTGCCCTTCCAGTGCTTTCTGTCCTTGCTGTGGCCTTGGAGACTTCTGACCTCACAGTCCAGTGAATGACTGTTTTCTCACTGCCAGTGAATTGGAAATGGTTCCTCAAGGGTAAGCGGGGAGGAGAGGGGCTCTTGGCTCTGCTTCCTTGGCCTTGATTTAAGGGACAAAAGGAGCCAGGCTCCAGGCTGCTATGCAGACAGCGGAAGGGTTGTATGCTCTTTAAAAAAAAATACGTTTTTCCGGTTAAAAAAAATTTCTCTTTGTGCTCTCCAAAGACAGAAAGTGGAGAAAAAGTACTTGTGGTCTGGTCTTGTCTGTGCCCTGGTGTCTTGGGCCCTTCCTCAGGGCGGAAGACCCGGTTTCCTCCCCCAGGCTTTTGGCTGTGTGCCTGTGGGCAAGTGACTCACTGCCCCTGGGCCTGGAAGTCCTCAGTGGATCAGGGTGAGGATCAGTGGGGGAAGGCGCTGTACCTCAAAGAACCTTCTGGTGCTGCACATGTGTGTGGTGTTGTCTGTGACTTTGCAGCGGGAGAAACTGAGGCCCTAAGAGACAGTGTCTCAACGTGGTGTTTGGACGGCTGCCATCAGAGACATAATAGTGGGATATCTTGGGGGCACTTGTGTAAACATAGCTTCTGGAGCCCTGCTTCAGACCTACACAGCCAGACTCTGGGAACAGAGCCGAGGAACTGCCATTTTATACCCGAGGGCAGGGGTGAGCCCCAGAAGTGCGAGGCCCATTGTTCATGGGGAGAAGCCACCTGTCCAAAGCCAAGAGAGGAGGTTTAGCAGGCCCTGAGGCTTCTGTCTGGACAGGCAGTTAGGAAGAGGGATGGATGGAGGCACTTGTGGACGAGGTGTGGGATTAGAGAGAGTGTAGGGTGCAGAGACCTAGGTGAGAGGCAGAAGGCCCTCGAGGCTGAGAGTGGGGAATGGAAGGGAGGCTGAAGAGGGGCTGAGTTGGGGAAGGGACTCAGAAAGGAGCCCTGGAAGTGTGTTGAGGCGGGCTTTTTCCTTGGACCTGGGAGGGTGGAGGTTGCTTGTGCTGTGCTTGTCACCAAGTGTGCCTGAGCATCCACTGGGAGAGTGACGGCTCCGCTCAGCACCAGGCTGAGGACAGCTGACCTCTCTGACAAGCCTGATGAGGCCCCAGGTGCTCCACATATCGAATCTCCACAGCAGCCCTGAACTATTTTTACTCCCCCCACCCCGCTTTACAGATAGGGAAACTGAGGCACAAGGTGAGCAAACCCAGCTTGTCTAACTGCAGAGCCCATGCACTTAACTACTACATGCCACAGCTGAGAGGAAGTGCAAGGGGCTGTCCCTGAGCTTGACCGTGCGCCACCCAGACAGAGGCTTCACTCACCCATCTGGCCATTCTTTTTGGTCGTCCTTCATCCATCCAGCTTGCCAGGCCACTACGCTGACTCAGGTGCTAGGCTGGCCTGTGGTAGGGTGGGGAACCCTGCCGTGGAGGCATGCACAGCTCGTGTGAGAGACGGATACACCTATGATTTTGCAACCGAGCGTGTACAGAGTATGTAATGGGGTCCTACAAGTCACACGGCTGCACACTACAGGCCAGAGAGCGCTCAGGGGAGAGGAGAGGAAGTAGCTGTCCATCAGTGTCCAGGAAAGGCAAAACTGAGGAAGGACAGGAATAGTCTGGAAAGATGACAAGAATAATTTCAGGAGAGTGGAGGAAACAGGGTTTGCTTTATCCTTGGGTGCTGGTTGCCAGGGTGACCCACGTTGCACGACTCGGTGAGGGTCTTGAGGTCACCGGGCAAGGAGTCAGGTGGTTAGACTCTGTTTCTTAGTCTAGCTGTGTGCCTCTAGCCCACCTGGGAAGTGGGCAGGACCAGGAAAAGCCCCATTTACTTGTCTGATAAGACCTCCCCCTCCCACCCCCCATAACACATGCGCGCAAGCACACACACATGCGCGCGCGCACGCACACACACACACGCAAACACACATGCACACGCACACACACAAACACACACACGTATCTAGGCTGACATCCAGGGTCTCACTCTCTCCCTAGCCTGGATATGACCAGACCCGAGTTCTAGAGCCACACTTGGAGGAGACCCAGACCTTGGAGGAGTCCAGTGTTGCCCTTCGGAGTCTCACAGTCCTGATTTGTAAAGGAGTTGGGAAAGGTGACCTCTGAGGTCCTCTCCAGCTTGAACATTCGAGGATTTTATGTCATTGCTGAATTCCATTATAGAATTCAAAGATAAACCTAAAGCGCTTGCTTTAGTAGAGAAGTCCCCCTCCTCCTTATCACTTTCAGCTCCTCACTGTGCCTCAGGTTCCGCTACTGCAGAGTCATCTTTGGTCTCAAGGCATTGCTCCTTTGTTTAAATCAGGATAGACACCCCTACCCCCAAATTTAGCACACTTCCGGATGAGAATGTAGGCCCAGGGATGTCAGCCCGCCTCGGAGTGAATGATTGTACGTAGAAGTGGTGTCTTCGGAGAGACTGTAGAGTAGAGCTGTCTCCAGGGTGAGTGAAGTAGCAGCCCCTGCTGCCTACTTCTCAGAGCTGCCTTGTGTGTCATTCATCTGATGCTGTCTGTGGAGGGCTGGGAGGTTTATCAGATGGTTTCCAGAGTGACAGCTGACTGGGAGCAGGTCTGGTCTGGTGGAGGGGCTGGTTGGGGCCAGGAGAGAGGTGGTTGCCTGTGGGGTCAGGGAGGCCTAGCTGGGGGCGGCTGCCTTTGGGGAGTGGCCCCTGGATGTAGAGACTGGAGTCGGGGAGGGGTGAGAGTTCTCCAGGGACTGGTTTCCTGAAGCTGTTTGGGAATTCCTCTCTTGGGGGCATCTGTGGGAATCTGCTCAGGGACTGGAGCTGGGGGGATTCATGAATGTGATCTGGGGCTTCCCCAGGCACCAAAGGATGCCATGTGTAGGCCTCAGGTTACTGCTGCGTCTGTCTGTCTGTTGGTTGATCTTTGGCTCCCACCTTAGGGTGCGGGGCATGAGTAGTAGGGTTGATTATGGGGTCAAGTTGCCCAACAGACTGTCACTGCTGAGGGCTTTGGTGACAGTGACTCAGGGTAAGGCCTCCTTCTAGACCTTTCTGTCTCTACCACTGCTTGCTGTGGGCCACGGCCGCCCTTTGCCTCTCCCTGGTCTTTCGTGTCCCCATCATGGAGGAGAAAGAGGAACAGATCCTCCTCAGGGCCTCATCTAGCTCTGACATTTGTTCGTTTTGTTTTGTTGTTGTTGTTGCTGCTGCTGTTTTGAGAAAGGCTGGAGTGCAGTGGTGTAGTCTCAGCTCACTGCAACCTCCATCTCCCCGGTTCAAGTGATCCTCCTGCCTCAGGCTCCTGAGTAGTTGGGATTACAGGTGCATACCACCATGCCGGGCTAATTTTGTATTTTTAGTAGAGATGGGTTTCACCATGTTGGCCAGGCTGGTCTCGAACTCCTAACCTCAAGTGATCCACCTGCCTCAGCCTCCCAAAGTGCTGGGATTACAGGCGCGAGCCACCGTGCCCGGCCTAGCTCTGATATTTGAAGCTGGCTTTCACGAAGCAACACAGACCAGTGTTGACTGTTTCTTTTCTCTGGAAAAGCAGTTCAAGTGGCAGAGGCACCTGTGGGGGGTTTGGGAGTGGAGAAGGAAGGTGACAAGATCCCTTGGGACCTCTGGAAGGGAGGCAGGACAAGGCTGAGATGGTTGGGAAAAGAACCAAGACTTGAGGGCAGTGTTGGCAGGAGCGGCCACACAGGCAGGAAGGGCTTGCCTGGCAGCTCGCCAGGGGAGCGGGGAAGGGGAGACCCGGTCAGCATGGGATGCATTCATGGGTAGGTCTCCTGGCGGCCCCTGGGGCTCAGTCCCTCTGCGACTTCGGAGAGACTGTAGGGCAGAGCTGTCTCCGGGGTGAGTGAAGAAGCTGAGCAGTTCGTCCTCCAGCACCTTCCTGTTGGTTGAGTGCTGCCCTTTGGGAACATAAATGCTGCCCTTTGGGAGCATAAACTTTCCAGCTCTTTCAGACAGCCTGCCCGAGAAAGCCCTCAGGCGAGAAATAGACACAAGAGGAAACCATGGTTGTGTACAGGAACTGTGAGGGCTGAGGGGATCCAGGCAGGGCATCAACAGCCTTCAAGACTGATACTACCGTCTCGTTGCACTGATGAGGAAACAGGCTGAGAGAGGTTGAATGACTTCCCGGCCAGTGACTGCGTTTCCACTGGGATGTGTTGCTTCCTGACAGCAGCAGGTCACTGTGAAACGAGGGATACCAGATGCGCAGGATATAGGCACTTCCCCTCCACTTCCACATCTGTAAGATGGGACAACGCCTGCCCAGGACCAACCTTGAAGGGCAGCATGAGAATCGGAGAGCTCATGTTTGTAAAACAGCGCACTGCCTGACCCGTCACCAGGGCTCAGTAACTGGGAGCCTTTATTGCATGGAGGCAGGACAATGGGAGCTTAGCACCTGTTGAAAGACAGTTCTGTCCCCAAATGTTGTGTCCATCATCTTGCTGCTGTACCATCCAGTCTGATTATCAGGGCCATGTATTAGCCTTAGCCCCGGTCTTGACCACAGAAGGACGTTATCCAAATGAGTCTACTTCCCCTGGGAGGTGTAATTCATTAATCCGTCAGCACAGATGAGACCATCGAATAAACTGGCTGTAAGTAGAGCCTTGAGAAAATGGGAGACTAGATGGATATGTTCTGATTGCTTTATTTTATTGTTTTGAGAAGCAGAGAAGTGATTAAAGGAGAGCTTCCAGAAAGGGCTAAGACACTGGGCAGTTTGGGAAATCGCCCAATGGTGAGGGGCTGTGTGACACAGGGTACCAGGGCCAGGGTACCTACCTGGAGTGCTTGTGGTGATGATGGAGGTGGGAGGTAGGGAGCTCTGCACACCTTAGGCAGGTGAGCTGAGGAGCCTCCAGGGCCTGCCCAGTGCCTGGCTTTTAATGAAGTCTAATAAACGATTGTGGAACTCTTTTGCTTGAGGCAGGCCAGAGGCAGCCTCCAGGTCTCAGTAACAGCCTGAATCCCCTGAGGTCACCTCCTCTCAGCTGGCCGTGCTAACCCCTCCTCTCTCCCCCTCTTTCAGGAACCTCTTGGACAAAGACATGTTTTCCAAGTCCGACCCACGTAAGTCCTGCTCTGACAGTAAGAACGGTAACAATAATAGTGACAACGCTATGACTAATTACAGCGGCAATGCTTGGGCCCTTACTGAGTGCTAACCATGTGCCAGGCGCTGTTTAATGCTTCGCCCATAGTGTCTGAGAAAGATAACTGCAGAGATTTGACCGTTCCCAGCCCACACGCTTGTGAAGCCTCAACACAACAGAGCAGGCTGGGAGGAGCTGGAGGTCTGGGGCCACAGGGTCCCAGAGAAACCAGTATGCCTAAGAGCTCCAATTGGCTGGCGGGTGATCTGGTGGGATGAGCACTGACTTTGGAGTTTCCAGGTTCTAGCCTTGAGCAGTGCCACCCAAGTGTGTGACCTGGATAGGTCTTTGACCACCTCTGAGCCTCAGTTTTCCCATCTGTAAAGTGGGACTGATGATAATCAGAGGCCTCATGAAACTGCTCTGGGCTGTAAAGGAGCAATGCGGGTTTCTGATGCTCTCCCCCACCACACCTCTGCCTGTCCTCCATCACGCCCACCTCTCTACCTGCCTCACACTTCAGACCCTTGCTGTGGCCTAGAAGCCAATGGCCCCGAGCCTCCTCCTAAAGGTTGCCCCTTGCAGGCACACCTAGTCTCCCTTCTCCAACGCAACCCCTCTGAATTGGTGCATCTAGAACCCTGTCCAGGCTTGGGGGGCCAGATTCCTAGACTCATTCACCAAGATCTCAGCCACCCCAGGAGACACCCTCTACCCCTACCCAGATCCAATAGTGCTACCCAGGCTGGGTCTGCTGAGGCGCCTGCCCATCCAGGATCCTTTTCATCTGGGACCCCTCCTTCCTCTTGGCCTGAGGTATTAATCCATTGTTTCTCCTCTCCCCACAGTGTGCGTCATGTATACCCAAGGGATGGAGAACAAGCAGTGGCGGGAGGTAGGTGCAGTCCCTTCCCACACCAGAAACACTAGCTTGTTCCTGTCTGTCTGCCTGTCTGACTCTAATTCGGGAGGAATTTCCCTGACATGTTTCTAACTGCAGCATCTAAGCCCTGCTGAAGGCTAGCAAGGTATGCAAACCATGGACTCTCATCCCTGTTGTTGCATGAAGAGACTGAAGACGGAGGGGATGGTTCCTGCCCTCAGGAAGCCCCAGTCTGAGGGGAGACATAGCCATGTCCTCAGGGAGTCCCAGTCTCAGGGAGACGCAGAAGGAGTCCGTGCCCATTAAGACCCTAGTGTGCTGGCTGGAGGCATGAGTGCAGCTTCTAGCACCAGGCCTCATCCACAGCAACCTTCCTTCCCACGGTTTCTGACTAAAGTGAGCGTGGCTTCAGTGAAGTGACTTCCCTGCTCAGAAAATTTTGTTGACTCCCTTCTGCATTGAATCAAGTCCCAGCTCCAAAACCCACCCTGGCTTCCAAAACCCACCCCAACCCAGGACGACGCCCTTTGCCAGCCTCATCTCATTTCCAATCTCCTCCCCACCCCCACTCCATGTGCCTTTTGTCCCTTGTAACAGGGAGTAGGGGGAGAGGGCTGACTTAAAGGGCCCACTCCCAAGAATGGCAGGGACATTTGTGAGGTGAATGGGGTTTCCTAGATACCCTCACTCTATTCCCCACCCCGCGGCCAGAGGAATCCTATTAAAACCCGGGTCAAATTCTGTCTATTTTCTGCTCAGAGCCTTCCTGTGGCTCCCATCACGCAAAACCACTGTGCCTTCATGGCCCCCCAGTCCCCACATGTTGTGACTTCCTTTCCCTGCTGACCTAATCTCCTGACGCTGAGCCCCTCCCCACTCCACTCCAGTCACATGGCCCCTCCCGCCTCAGGGCCTTTTCACCTGCTCTTCCTTTTTCCTGGAGTGCTCTTTTCCCACATGGCTCAGTGGCCCTTCCATGCTTCCCTAAGGTTTTAACTCAGATGTCACCCTGTGGAGGCCTCCTCTGGCCACCCTGTCTGACGTTCCAACCTTCCAACACTTCTTATTCCTCTTAACTTGTTTTTATTTGAGAAAGGGTCTTCCTCTGTCACCTAGGCTGGAGTGCAGTGGTGTGATCACGACTCACTGAAGCTTCAAACTCTTGGGCTCAAATGATCCTCCGGCCTCAGCTTCGGGTATTTAGGACTGCAGGCACATGCCACCATGCCTGGCTAATTAAAAAAAATTTTTTTTTCTTTTGTAGCTATGAGGTCTCAGCATGTGTCCAGGCTGGTCTGGAACTCCTGGACTCAAGCAATCCTCCTGCCTTTGCCTCCCAAACTGCTGGGATTATAGACATATGCCACCCTGCCAGGCTACTTATTTATCTTGTTTGTCATGTTGTCATGTGTCAGCTCCATGAGGGCAGAGATTTTCATCTGCTTTATTCACAACTATATTCGGAGCACCTAGAACAGTCCAGCAGACAGTAGGTGCTTAATACATGGTTATTTTTTAAAAATGAATGGATTAGGAATTAGCCAGGCATGGTGGCGCGTACCTACAGTCCCAGCTATTTGGGAAGCTGAGGCAGGAGAATTGCTTGAAGCCAAGAGGCGGAGGTTGCAGTGAGCCGAGATCGAACCACTGCACTCCAGCCTGGGCGACAGAGCGAGATTCCATCTCAAAAAAAAAAAAAAAAAAGAATGGATTAGGAAAGGGAGCTGGGCCTACAGAGGCTGACAAGGCCATGGTGGCTGTTGCCACATTGCTACCTCTGCCTCCTCCCTCCCTCACTGAGTTCTCACGGGATAATGTTTTCAGGTGGAAAGAGGAAACAGAAGAAGGGGAATTAGGTGAGGATGCGGGGTCATGGGAGCCTCTAGCTCCTGTTTGAACAACAAAACCTCCCTCCTTTCTCTTGGAGAAGAGGATCTGGCTGAGCAAGGACAAGGTTGAAGTCCAGGAGGTGAGGGGCCGAGGGAGGAATGTTGTTTTCTTTCACGGTGGGAGGTGGGGTGCGCTTGCTGGGCGGCAGAGCTGAAGCCAGCTTGCAGGGACCTTCATGGCTGCCTGAGCTGGCTGGAGATTGTACTTGCTCCAGGTGATCAGAAGAGGCACCAGAATGGGGGGAGAGGTGATTTACCCAAAGGTGTGGCCCTATTGGCCTTGGCAGCCCCACCCCATGCCCGTCTCCACTGACTCCTGGGAGGGAGGCTGGTGGGCTCCTGATAGAGACTCTGCCTGGGATCTCCACTAAGAGATGGGTAGGAGGCAGCTGTGAAGAACAGAAGGATGTAGGCTTATCCCCAGGGTCCAAGGAAAGGGGAAGGGAGGGGGACAGTGCACAAAATGACCAATGCCGAAAGCCTGAGGGTGAGGAGGCCTTCCCAGACTTAATAAAGGCTTAATAAAGTCTTAAATCAAGTCTGAGTGACACTTCAGTAACCCAGGCTTTGTTAATGAATTTCCCTTCTTCGTTGGTGGACTAGCTGGAACTGTCTCCCTCTGCCCCCGGTCCCCAGGCTTGGTGGGACCAAGAGGCTGAAAGGGGTGAAGTTTATTTATGAAACATGTGGGAAGTTCATCTGTAAAACAAATAAAAAAAAGAAAGAAAGAAAACATGTGGGGGCCGGGCTCAGTGGCTCACGCCTGTAATCCTAGCACTGTGGGAGGCAGAGGTGGGCGGATCACTTGAGGTCAGGAATTCAGGACTGGCCTGGACAACATGGAGAAAACCCATCTCTACTAAAAATACAAAAATTAGCTGGATATGGCCCATGCCCGTAGTTCCAGCTACTTGGGAGGCTGAGGCAGGAGAATCACTTGAACCCGGGAGGCGGAGGTTGCAGTGAGCTGAGATCGCGCCACTGCACTCCAGCCTGGGCGACAGAGCAAGATTCTTCTCAAAGCAAAAACGTTGCCATTGCACCTGTAATCCCAGCTACTCGGGAGACTGAGACACGAGAATCGCTTGAACCCGAGAGGCAGAGGTTGCAGTGAGACAAGATCGCACCACTGCACTCCAGCCTGGGTGACAGAGTGGGATCCTGTCTCAGAAAAAGCAAAAACAAAAACAAAAAAAAATGTGGGAAATATTTCCACAGGGGCTGGGCTAAAGTTTACTATTCCACCCTGTCCGAGAGTCTATGCCAATTAAAGCATAAACCAGATTGCTACGGAAACATTTAGCCTGCTTAAGTGAACTACTTACTTTTGAGGCCTTTTGGCTACGCTTCATAGAAACCAGGAATGTGTTAATGTCTTCGTGATTCTTGAAGGAAAGTCTGGAAGGGCTCTTCAGAAGGGCACTCTTTGGCGAGCCATTAATTACATTCTGTAATTGAGAGTTGTCTGCATTTGGTTGAGGGTTTCTAATTATCCAAGTCACATCTTGTTACTACACCCACCACAGGGTGGAGTAGAGGCCAGACCGGTAGCCTTGGTGTGGAATACACCTGTGCTTGCTCCTGACTCCAGCCCTTTCTGGAGGTGGGACCTAGAGCAAGTTACTTAACCTCTCTGCACCTCAGGCATCAGAGGGTAACTGATTCCACATCTGGCATCAGAGGGTAACTCCTACCTTATAGGCCTGTAGTGAGGGTGAAACGAGATGACGGAAGTAAAGTGCCTTGGTGCATGGTCAGTGCTTAGTAAATATTCATTATATGGCATCATCCAAAGTGTTTGGGGCCTTGCTAGTTGCTCTTCTCATCTCAGTTAGTATTTGCAACAGGAAGCATTTATGAAGTGCCAGGCAATATACCAGGGGCTGGGAAAGATAGGGAGATGGATCAAAAGAACAGAGCTTCACCAAATGTATGAATTGGAACTAGATATGCAGCCTGGGAGGGGAGACGCATGTGGATGAACAATCCTAATAGGAAATGATGAGAAGGGAAGTATGGATGGAAGAAAATGGGAATTCAGGGAGGGAAAGTTGCAGCCGGAAGGCCACGTTCAACTAAGGCATTTTGACAGGTCATTTGGATTTTTTTTAATGGAATTTGAGCCCAAACACAAGCCATTTGCCTGGGGTGCATGATGTGGAGCAGAGGAGGTATGGGTTGGAAGGAACTTTCAAGATCATCTGGCTCAACCTCCTCATTCTACAGATGGGGCAGGACTGGCCTCAGTCTGCGGAGAAGATGAGTTGAGCTCCGTTTCAAGTTTCAGTGATGTGCGAAGACAAAACCCAGGGGCTCAGTAGCATCCTGCACTGTTGAGGGATGTAATAAAGGGGTGGATAGGGTTCAAGGAAATCAATGAAAGATGGTGAGTCTCAAGGGTAGCAATAGGAGGGAGCCATTACCACTCCAGGCCTGGGGAGGAAGGGGAATCCTGGTTTCTGGAATCCCAGGGGACTTCCAAATGGGACCAGGAGCCCCAGTGGAGGGACGTAGTCAACTCAGGCAACCTCACTCTCTTCCTGCCCTCCTATCTCCTGCTGGTGTCTCCCATTGGTGGAACCTCACTAGGAGACCTAGGGCCAACAGATCACTGGGGCAGTCAACTTGGGTCAGCCTTCCTGGGCACAGAGCAGTGTGGGGAAAGGCTGGGAGTGGAACCAGAGGGGCCAACGGAGGCCGTGTAGCACAGACAGAGGAGCATGGCTGGTGTTCAGGATGTGAGGCTTGCAAGATAGAGGAAGAGTCAATACAGGGAGTTCATGGATGTCAGGCTGAGGACAGCTGGAGTTGTAGAGTGAGAATATTGGAACAGAAGGGTCTGTAAAAATCAAGGAGGCTGACCTCATTTATGAGAGGTGAGCAGGACCCATGCCCAGACTCCAGGAGTGAAGATGGCAGAGCTCAGCCACATGGGCCACCCCTAGGGCACATGCTGTTTCACACAGCTTTATTTATTTATTTATTTATTTATTTTTGAGTGGAGTTTCACTCTTTTTGCCCAGGCTGGAGTGCAATAGCATGATCTTGGCTCGCTGCAATCTCTGCCTCCCAGGTTCAAATGATTCTCCTGCCTCAGCCTCCCGGGTAGCTGGGATTACAGCTGTGCACCATCATGCTCAGCTAATTTTATATTTTTAGTAGAGATGGGGTTTCACCATCTTGGCTGGGCTGGTCTCAGATGATCCATCTGCCTCAGCCTCCCAAAATGCTGGGATTACAGGTGTGAGCCCCCACACCCAGCCTTCACACAGCTTTTTGTGGAGAAAGGAAGATGCATTTAAACATACTGGGGATAGCCTAGCCAACATGGCAAAACCCCGTCCCTACTGAAAATATAAAAATTAGACAGGCATGGTGACGCACACTTGTGGTCCCAGCTACTTGGGAGGCTGAGTCAGGAGAATCGCTTGAACCCAGGAGACAGAGGTTGCAGTAATCCTAGACTGCACCACTGCTCTCCAGCCTGGGCAACAGAACACGACCCTGTCTTGAAAGCAAACAAACAAACATACTGGGGATGGGAGAGGGGCTGTAATTCCTTGCTTGATTCTCTGTGCGACCCACAGAGGAAAGTATCAGAAATGGAGAATTAAAGAAAAGTCCAGATTGTCTCTATGGAACTGCCCCTGGATGGAAGACTGCCCTTGCAAATAAACAGGAACCATTCCCACCACTCCTCCATCTAGTTCATTGCCCTTCAGGAACAAATCACCTCTCTGTTACCACAATCCTGGCTGAGAAATAATAATGCTGTGATCAGAGGGGGAGTCAAGTGCAGGCACAGCACTTTCTCTGTAGTGGGGTTTGCATGAGGCTGCAGATAAGCCAACCCCAGGAGGGATGAAATCTGCTCTCGTGGCCCCTGGCTGCTGGCTTTCAGCTGGTTTTAACCATTTGGATCATTTCTATGCCTTCTGAGAAAACTCCATCTTCCCAGCACCTAAATATGTCACCACATTTCATGAAAATTGACTCAAGATGTAATTTTAGCCTAGAAAATCAAGCACTGTTTGCATCAAGGCAGGCCAGGGCCTGCTGCATGTCCTGGGGAAGGCAGGATGGCCAGGTGGGAAGAGTCTCAGAAATGCTCTCACTGGGAAGAGGGACACAAGAGGGAACCCCTCTAGGTTCCCCATTTGAAAAGTGGGTATGGAGATCCCTACCCCTCCCTCACCAGGCCGCTGTCATGGCTGAGGGCCTGTTGGAAAAAGAAATGGGAATCACGGAATCTTAGGGTGTCCAGCAGATCGCCCCATACCACTGCAGTCATGTGGCCCCAGCCACCACACCCACATGTCCCTGCCAAAGCGCTCAGTCTCTTTTTTGAGCAAAATTATCCTGTTTAACTTTTCACCAGCAGCTGAGATTGATGGTTCATCTCTAAATATTCTGAACCATCTTCTTCGGGGCAACTTGACGTGTGTCTTCACATAACCTTGATGCTGCGAGCATGTGTTGGGCACCGTCTCAGTCCGTTCAGGCTGCTATAACAAAAATACCATAAACTGGGTAGCTTATGACCAATAGAAATTTATTTGCACAGTTCTGGAGGCCAGGAAGTCCAATATCAAGGCACCAGCAAATTCAATGTCTGGTGAGGGCCGGTTCCGTCTTGCTGTGTCCTCACATGGTGGGAGGGATGAACACACTCTAATCCCATTCATGAGGGCTCTGCCCTCCTAACCTAATCACCTCCCCAAAGTCTCACCTCTGAATACCATCACAGTGAGGTAAGAATTTCAACATAAATTTCGGAGGGACACAAACATTCAGACTACAGCAGCACCTACTATGTGCCGGGGGATGAATTCTGGGGGTGCAAAGGGGGACCAGACACTGCCTACAACTGGAGGAGCTCACTTTCAACCCAGGGAGATGATACCAACAACACTAATGATAATGGCAAACACATGACAGCAATGTGCCAGACACTGTTCTGTTCTTTTTGAGATGGCATCTTGCTATGTCGCCCAGGCTGGAGTACAATGGCACAATCACTGCGCACTGCAACCTCCACCTCCCGGGTTCAAGCGATTCTCCTGCCTCAGCCTCCTGAGTAGCTGGGATTACAGGCGTGTGCCACCACGCTTGACTAATTTTGTATTTTTAGTAGAGATGGGGTTGGTTTCAGGCTGGTCTTGAACTCCTGACCTCCAGTGATTCACCTGCCTAGGCCTCCCAAAGTGTTGGGATTGCAGGTGTGAGCCACCGTGCCCTACCATAGACACTGTTCTAAGTACTTTACCTGCATTAACTCAATGAATCCTCACAACAATCCTATGAAGGAGGTATTATTATTATTGGCCCTATTTGACAGAGGAGGAAACTGAGGCTTTTTATATCACCATTTCCTGTCCCTTTACCAACCTGAGCACTCGTCCTGGACAGCATGTGTCCCTGCCATCCCCTTCTGCAGCCCAGAGCATCATGGGCTGGCTCCCTCCACACAGGAGCTCGCCCTAGATCATCACTGTCCTCCCTGCTGGCCTCTGCATGTTATGTGTCTGCTTCTGAGGATTGCACATCTAGTGACACTATCTGGTATCCCGCTGATCTTTTGGCAGGTGTTTTTGACTTAATTCATATTGAGTTTGGGGACTTCTGTATCTTTCTCCATGAGTTGCTGTCCAAATAGCATTGCCAAGTTCCCTACCTCGGACTTGGCGATGAGTTTTTGAACCTAAATCTGTGATTTCACATTTATTGCCATCATGTGTCGTTTGTTGCATTCAGTCCGTTGTTACAGTTTATGGAGACCAAGGTGAATTACGATTGTGCATTCAGCATCTTGGTCATGCCTCTTGGTCCTGGGTCAGCTGTAGTCTTCACCCACACAGATGACAAGGAATTGAATGGGATGGAGTGCTGGGTTCCTCCACTAGAGACCTTTCCCAGATTGACCTCAGTTTTTTAATTGACCTTTGGGGTAGGTCGTTCAGTTACCTATGTGCTGTATTTTCCCATTTGATGCCTAAAGACATCATGAATAACAGTCAAATGCATTTGTCAGATGAGGCCTGAACTTGATGTCCAAAACCCTGGGTTTTCATACCAGCTCTGACATTTACTAACTGTGTGACCTAGGTGAGTTATTTATCTTCTCAAGTCTCAGCTTACTAATCTATAAAATGAGGCTGAGAGACCTTCATGGACAGACTAAGGTAGTGCTTGTGAAAATGCCTGGAAATATTAACTGCAATCTACCATTGACCTGGGCTCTCCATCACAGCGGGAAAGGCCGCCCTTAGAGGTCCTGTGAACTAAGCCAACCCTGGTGGCACTGGAGTAGCGGCCTGAGTGGTGCCATGCATCATTCTGAGGGGCAGGGTGTTCTAGGTGGAGGGAACAGCAAGTGCAAAGGCCCTGAGGCGGGAGCAAGCTTACAGCATTTCAAGGACAAAAAGAAGGCTGGTGTAGTTTGAGTGGTATGAACAATGAAGACAGTGGGCAATACGGTCACAGAGGTCATCAGTTTCAGATCCTGTAGAGGCCATAGAAAGAGTTCCAATACTGATCTAAGTGTGATGCTAAGCTATTTGAAGGTTTTATTTTGTTTTGTTTGAGATGGAGTCTTGCTCTGTTGCCCAGGCTGGAGGGCAGTGGCTCTATCTCGGCTCACTGAAACCTCTTCCTCCCGGGTTCAAGCGATTCTCTTGCCTTAGCCTCCCAAGTAGCTGGGACTATAGGCATGTGCCACCATGCCCGGCTAATTTTTTGTATTTTTAGTAGAGGCGGAGTTTCACCATGTTGGGCAGGCTGGTCTTAAACTCCTGACCTCAGGTGATCCTCCCACCTCAGTATCCCAAAGTGCTGGGATTACAGGTGTGTGAGCCACCACGCCTGGCTTATTTAAGGGTTTTAAGCAGGGGAGTGATGCAGCCTGGTTTATGTTTCAGAAAGACCGCCCTGGCCACTGTGTGCAGAGTGGACTGCAGAGGAAAGGGCAGAAGCAGGAAGATAGTTTGCAGTCTTGTGGAGGTTTTGGAATAAGACTGTGGTGGGCAAGGACACTGGGGATCCAGTTTGTTCAATGCCAAGAGTTTAAATCTGAAATGAAATAGCCCTCTGCCTGCCAGGCCTTGAGCCCAATTTAGGTTCCCTGTTTACCTGGCCTTGTTCATTCCACATAGACCATAATCTAAAGATATAAAGGAATGAGTGGACCATCAGCATTGCTAAGGCACAAAGTGGAAGGCAGGCCTCTCTAAGAGGTGGACTCCAAGGCAAGCTTGGGGTTGTCTTTCTGGATGAGATCTCCCCTTTTTGAAGAGAAGTCTGCCTCTGCAAAGAGAGGTCCCTCCTGAGCCTTAGGTCACTTGGAAAGCCTTTAGTGACCTTTGCTTTTGTTGTGCAGCTGAATTTTCAGGGCTCTGACTCCCCAAGATCAGGGTTAGGCAGTCCAGGGCCAAAGCTTTACTTTAGGGACTAGATGGGTCTATGGGCACCAACTCACAGTCTTAGGGTTAGGGCTTTAAAACCTGCTTTGGCACATTGAGGTGCTGTCTGGGATGTCCCTTCAAATCCTGACTTTGCCACTTTCTCCTTAACCTCTCTCTGAGCCTTAGTTTTTTTCATCAGTAAAATGGGATCCCAATGCCTGCTTAGTGGACTGTGGTAGGGACCACATGGCAGAATCACTTAGCAGTGCCTGCCTGTGCTCAGGACTTGTAAACATTCTTTTTATTATTATACAGTACCATCAGGCAAGCTGTAAAGAGGCTGTATCCCCTTTCCTGCCCCTCCTTAAATAAGAGGGTGACTGACATGCCTTCTACCCTGTACAGTCTCCTCATCAGCAGCACCCCATTGTCTCCCTTGGCCCTCACCACACCCAGATGAGGAAGCAGAGCTCAGAGGGATCCTGGCTTCGCTCAGCAACTCAGCTAGAAAGTGGCAGAGCCGGGATGTGAATGTGGTTTTCCAAGTCGGGGTCCCTGGTTTTCTCCTCTGCCCAGGCCACTGACTTTCAAAGTAGGCTTCTCTTGTTTGTTTGTTTGTTTGTTTTTGAGACGGAGTCTCACTCTGTCGCCCAGGCTGGAGTGCAGTGACACAATCTCGGCTCACTGCAACCTCCAACTCCTGGGTCCAAGCAATTCTCCTGCCTCAGCCTCCCGAGTCGCTGGGATTACAGGCACACACCGCTACCCCTCAGCTAATTTTTGTATTTTTAGTAGAGACGGAGTTTCACCATGTTGGCCAGGCTGGTCTCGAACTGCTGAGCTCAGGAGAGCCGCCTGCCTTGTCCTCCCAAAGTGCTGGGATTACAGGCATGAGCCACTGCACCCAGCCCAAAGTGTGCTTTTCTAGCCCCAGAATTTGAGGGTGGCAGCTCCAGGACCAACTGTGAATGTGTGTGTAGCCCCTGCCTCCCTTTCCTCCTTCAAGCAGAGGTGTTCATTATTTCTGTGTAATACATTAGACATGAGCCTGAGATTTCATTTGAAGAAAGGAGTTGGCTTTTCTAGTAAACCCTGAGTTCTAGGCCAGGTCCCCTGGTGGCTGATAGGTCTATTTGCTTTTCAGTGTTAGTGTCCAGGTGCACTTTAGAGTTGTGGCTGAGCTGTTGAAAGTGTGCACTCCAAAGTCAAGCTTAAAAATGGGCCTGCCACCTGCCCAGCTGGGGGATCTCGGCTGAGCGCTTAGGCTCACAAGCCTGCTGTGAGGAGTAAATAAGCTAATTCGTGTAAAGTGCCTGGCCTGCAGAAAAAGCTCAATAATAGCTCTTCTTATAAGAAGCCCTAAGTGAGAAACTAATGCTTTATCTGGAGGAAGGAACCATTGACAGTATCATTTCAGACATCGTGATGCCATTGGGCAGGAGTTATCAGTGTTTTGGGGTGAGCTGGGGGGCAAGTCCCAGGGCCCCCTCAATGATGCTTGGCTTCCTTTAGGGTGGGGACTGCTCAGGCCCCCCACCCTCTACAGTCAGACCTTGGGCTGGAAGGCTGCAGGTGGGGACAGGGCGGTGGAGAGTGTTCTGTTGGTAGCTTGGCAGCCAGGCTCGTCGTAAAGGGTCATTCCCCAGGAGCTGGGATGATTGAACAGATTATCTGGAACAATGGCTAATTAGGAACTAAGCTTTTTGGCAGGAAATATTTCTTTTTTTTTTTTTTTTGAGACGGAGTCTCGCTCTGTCACCCAGGCTGGAGTGCTGTGGCCGGATCTCAGCTCACTGCAAGCTCCGCCTCCCGGGTTCACGCCATTCTCCTGCCTCAGCCTCCCGAGTAGCTGGGACTACAGGCGCCGCCATGTCGCCTGGCTAGTTTTTTTGTAGTTTTTAGTAGAGATGGGGTTTCACCGTGTTAGCCAGGATGGTCTCGATCTCCTGACCTCATGATCCGCCTGTCTCGGCCTCCCAAAGTGCTGGGATTACAGGCTTGAGCCACCGCGCCTGGCAGGAAATCTTTCATTCTAAGCTTGGTAAAGTTTCACACCCTACCCTGGTCTCTGGGCGAGATACCGAGATGCGGAGGCTTCTCTGTCCAGGCCTGAGAACCGGGAGCCTGGGCTCCCCTAACTCAGGGCCCCTGTCTCCACCTCTGCCCTGCCTTACCTGGAAGCCATAACAAAACAGGCAGCCATTTGGGAGGTCACCGGGCCAAATAAACGAAAGGTGCCAAGGTCATGGCTCACTCCCTGTGATTTTAGGCAAGTCCCATCTCTCTCTGGACCTGGTTTTCCTCACTGTAACAAGGAGGGGCGGCCACAGAATTCTGGACTCCTTCAGTGACAGAACCAGAGAGAACTTTCCAGACCCAAGATGGTGGCCCGCCTGGCATGGCCAGATCCTCCGTGCTCCTCCAAATCCCCAGGCCCTCCTTTTCTGTCCCCAGATCTCAAGCCACTCTTCCCAGCCCCTGGGCGCCGCCACCTGGCTCCTGTTCCCAGGGCTAGCCTTGGAAAGCACATTCCCTTTTTCCGTTTCTATTTGAGTCAGGTAGCTTTCTGGCCTCTAATTTTAATCCTGGTGAACATGATTCATGAGGGGCCAGGGCTGGGCTCTGCAGCGAGGCTTTTAGAATCCCCAATTAAGGAGCCATCAATAATATATGAAAAGTGTAGGGGGAGTTATGGCTAGGGAAGGGTGAGAAGCTTTTGAGGTGGAGAGTAGTCTGTCAGCTCCAGCCTCCTATCCCACTGGCACAGCCCCGGGGGCTTTGCAGCTGGTACATGGCTCTGAAGCTCCATCCAGCTGTAATTTGTAAAAAGGCAAGAGCTGCCTAAATCCAGGGCTGTGAAGATTGTTCAGGCTTGCGGTGAGCCACCCATGCATGCCTGAGGTAGGGGCTGTGGTGAGCACGAGGGATGCTCTGCCTTTCTCACTCCTGCCAGTCCTGGCCCTTCCTCACCCACCATGGGTTGCCTCTGGGAGGGCTTCTCTGGCTTCCAAGAGCTCTGTTCCTTCATCAGTAAAGTGTGGATGATAATAATTTCATCTCCACGGGGTCATTGGAGGGGTTAAATGAGATCATGGATGTGTGGAAGTGTTTTGAAGTTGAGAAGTCAGGATACCAAGCGGAAGGAGGAAGAGGAGGAGGATCGGGCGGAAGAAAGAAACCTGAGCAGGGGTGTCCACAGACTTCTGGGTGACCCAGGGCTCCACTCAGCGCTGGGAGCCCCACCGGCTGGGTTACTGTCAGCATCCGTTTTCTAATGAGCTGTATGACCTGGTCAGAACAGCCCCCCTGCCCACCTTCTCTGCCTTTGTTTTCTTATGTGTTAATTGAGAGGATTTGGTTCCTTCCAGCTCTAAAATCAGGTCCTAGGTCAATTTAGGTTTTTTTGATGGTTGTTTTGGTTGTTTTTTCTTGTTGTTGTTTGTTTGTTTGTTTTTGAGACAGGGTCTTGCTCTGTCGCCCAGGCTGGAGTGCAGTGGCGTGATCACGGCTCACTGCAGCCTCAGTCTCCTGGGCTCAATTGACCCTTCTGCCTCAGCCTCCCAAGTAGCTGGGACTACAGATGTGTGCTTCCATGCCTGGCTAATTTTCTTATTTTTTATAGAGATGGGGTCTCACTATGTTGCCCAGGTTGATCTCAAACTCCTAGGTTCAAGCGATCCTCCTGCCTCCCAAAGTGCTAGCCCAACTTGTTAATATTTTTAAAAGGAAATCACAGGAGAGTTGAGGACTATCTCTCTCCTTCTCTCTCTCTCTCCCCCCTCCCCGCCCACTCCCTCTCTCTCCTGTCTCTCTCTCTGTGTGTGGCGGCTGCAGGGAAAGGGATAGAGGTTGGGCAGGGTGTTAGGTCAGGGACACTCACGTTATCACCTGATCTATGGGTCCACCCAGACCCGCAGGGAGTGTTAACAAGGGAGCTGGCACAGTAATCCCAGAAGTTCAGAGACTGCGCTAGGGAGTAGAGAAACTATAGGGATAAAAATTGTCAGACCTAGTCCCAGCCTCCATTCACAGCATAAGCCTCTTACAGGTTAGTTACCACCCAGGCTTGCCATGGCGATGGGAGAAGGCAGTGCTGCTCTCTGAGAGGGAGGTAGAGGGCCTGCCTGGTGGGGTCTGTGGTCCTGGAGGGAAGCAGCCCCTCCCAGAACCATGGAACTGAGGCTGGGCAGGAGTGGGAAGAAATACCCTAACCTCTGTCTCTTCCCGTCTCCCATCTGCCAGTGCCTCCCACTGGCCAAACCCCACTGGAAGCCACAGGTTGAGGAAACAATAGTGATCCTGTTCAAAGGGAAGCAATCTCCTGTAGGATGAAGATTGGAGCTGGGGTGGGCAGCAGGCAGCAGCACGAGACTCTCCAGCCTCCAAATCAGCCCAGGCCCAACTGCCAGCCCTAAGAGCTCCCTGCGGGCTGGGCGCCTATGTCTTGGCAGAGGCTGGCCCCTCCTGGCCCCGTAGTTGGATGTGGGGCAGGAAGACCTTGCTTGCCCAACCTGGGTTCTCAACCTCAGCCCTGCTCTGGGCTTCCCTCTGAGGGTGGTCTGGCGACACAGCTGCCTACCTGCCCCATACATCCCAGCTCTGCTGTGTGGTAGAGTCCCAGGGAGTCACCTAATTTCGTCTCCAAAGAAGTTTCAAGTCTGCCCCCACTTTGAGGGTCTCACTGGAACTGATGGTATGTAATTAATGCTGCTTAATTGATATTCATGGAGCTTAGTCATAGAGGTTGTAGGAGCCCTTGGGAGCATCTTTTGGGGCATGTCAGCCTTTTCCACTGAGTTTTGTTGCCGGGAAGAGAGCCTTTCAGAAGGCAAATTCCCTCATTTCTAGGCTTCCTTGTCATTTGTACTTTTTCTTTCCTTCTGCCCAGTAGGAGGCCGTCCCAGCCCTGGGAGTCAGGGAGGTCCCCTGTCACCTCCCCTGTCACTCAGCCCCCTGCCTAGTTTTCATCCCTCAACCTCCCCAGTGCACACTTGCCCGCCTTCCCTGACAATTCTCTAGGGCCCTCTGCATCACATCCTGCATGCAGATCTCTGGGTATACTTCAGCCTTTGTTCATCAGAATTCCTGTGCTTACCAGTGTTTGGTGGTCTGTGAGCAGAGTGATGATCCCTCACTCCCAGTATCCTCAGAGCCCAAAGTGTGGACAGAGGGCTCAGAAAGGCTTGGAAGCATGGGCTGTCATGCCCAGGGAGCTGGCAGAATGAACAGGGCTGGCTGCGCTCCGTATTACAGGTGGTGAGGGGTTAATCCCCCTGCTCCTTCCCTAAGCAGGATTTGCTGTACAGCACTTAGATTGCATGCCTTCCTGTGGTTCCCAATGCTTGGCTGCTAATATCTCATCTCTCCAAGTCCCTTCTGGCTTGAAAACTCTATAAATCTATGTAGAATGAAATACAGCCGCCAGAATGATTTTTTTAAATGTCTCTTCAGTTGTGTTCCTGCCATCATTAATGGGGTGTGCATTGGGCCTGACGGGACCTGGTGGCTTCTCAGATTTTAAAATCCAAGTTTTAGCATTTTTTCCCCTTTGTTATTTATCCAAGTAATGAAGGCTATAAAACATCTCCAGTAAGTTCCCAGATTGTGGATTTTGCGGTTGTTTGTGATCTGCATGTCTTAACTACCTCTGAGTCTTAGTCATCTTTCACTGTCCAGCCTAGCTCGTGTGCCCCTTTCCTGCTCTAGGAGATATTGGGAGTGGGCTTGCAGTGTCCTGTTTCTGGGGGAACTCCATTTTCTTCTTAGGCGGAATCAATCTCTAGGGTATTCCCCTCTATTAAAGCTGCAAGTGCCATTTTAAAAGCAGCCTTGTCATCTTCCTTAATGGGTGTTTTCCTTGGAGCCTATGCTGGGGGTGGGGTGGGGTGGGGAGGGAAACTGCATAAAGGATGCCTGCTCCTTCTGGGTTGGAGCTTATCTAAAATCCTGCTAGAGGGATGCTTTGAGGTTGTTGAAGGAGGAAGGCAAGTGTATTGAGAGGAAGGAAGTCAGTCCCTTCCTTAAAGGAGGATTTTCTCAAACCTGGGTGTTTACCTGGAATATTTTGCAGGAAAGCCATTAAGAGACATGTTCCTTTTGTCTGAAGGCAGGAGGTATTCATCAAGAATAAGAGCAGGAGAGGAGAATGCAGGAACTCTTTTGGAAAAGGGGTTATGCATTGTAAGATTGTTACTGAATTTAGGGGATGGGAAAGGACCCCAGTCTTATTCAATTTGATGTCCTCTCCATTGCCTGACACACACTGGGACGTGCATAAATGCTTGTGAAGTAAACCTCATCTTTATTTGATTTTCATAATGCTTGATGACTCCTCACAGTTAGATGCAGTAGAAATATAATGGGTTTTGGAGTTAGATATACTTGGGTTTAGGTCCCAGCTCTGCCTTGCTGTGTGATCTTGGGCAAGTTACTTAACCTCTCTGATTTTTAGTTTTCTCGTGTGTAAAATACCTCACAGGATTTTTGTGATAATTGAATGAGATAACTTAATGATCCATTAACCTGGTGAGCATTTAGTAGGGGCTCAGTAAATGTTAGTTTCCTTCCCTCCTCCTGCTATATTCTCATTTGTTAGTGGTTCTCAACTCCATCTGCACATTATGATCAGATGGATCACATTATGATCCCTTTTTTAAAGGGAACTTTTAAAAAAGCAGTTGTTCAGGCTCCACCCACTGAGATTTGGATTTAATTGGTCTGTGGTGGGGCTTGAGCATGGGTATTTTTAAAAAGCACCTGTTAAAGCATATATTTTTTAAAAAGGTAAAATCATGACTACCATACAAGTATAAAATTAGCATGACAAATATTTATCATCAAAGCTTGTTAATTAATGAGGAAACCAGTAAGATGTTGCAACCAGTTCAAATAATTCAAACAACACACACATATAGACGATCAGGAATACTGAAATGAATTTACACATAGATGCAAAATTGGTCAATGTCCATATGGCACAAAATGTTTAAAACTGCTCCTCGTGCATTGTATGTATTCAATAAACAGCAGCTGTTATGATCTAAACTTGCGACTATGTATTAAATGCTGTGTTAGGTCCTGGGCTGCAAAGATGAGGAGAACCTGGATTCTCCTGCTGCTTGAGAAGCTCACAACCTAGAGGGGTAGAAAGAGACTCCGTAGATCATTATCAGGTCATGCAGTAAGTGCAGCCTTAGAGATGCAGGAGGACAATGGGCGCACACAGGAGGGGTAGGGAGTTGAGGAACAGGATGGCCAGGGAGCTAAGGCTCCAAGCATTAGGAATTGGCACATGTGGGGGGGCCCCTTAGGAGGCTGCCATGGTAGTCAAGGTGAACAGGTGAGAAAGTGATGAGGCCGGACCAAGGCCACAGCAGAGGAAGAGATTTAGCAGATGAGATTGATTGGAACATGAGATTGACTCGCCAAGGGAGTGAGGGACAACAAGATGCCAAATCTAGTGCTCTATGTTACCTGGAGTGGGAGCTTCCCTCTCCAGTGAGATGGAGTCTTTCTCTGTCACCCAGGCTGGAGTGCAGTGGTGTCATCTCAGCTCACTGCAACCTCCACCTTACACTGGGTTTAAGTGATTCTCCTGCCTCAGCCTCCCAAATATCTGGGACTATAGGTGTGTGCCATCACACCCGGCTCATTTTTTGTGTGTGCGTGTTTTTTTTAGTAGAGATCGAGTTTCACCATGTTGGCCAGGGTGGTCTCAAACTCCTGACCTCAAGTGATCCGCCCGCCTCAGCCTCCCAAAGTGCTGGGATTACAGGTGTGAGCCACCATGCCTAGCCCCTTTGGAAGTTTCTAACTTAATTCAGGGTAGAAGGGACACTCAGGGTAAGCCCCAGGTAACCCAGGGCCTCATCTACCACATGTGTGAGGGGCCCATGTGCTGGTGTTTTCCTGGACTGCAGAGCCCCATCAAGGAAGACTGACACTCTGACACTCAGGATTATTAAAAAGAATAAACAGCCCATTTAAAATATTTTGCTTTGCACCTGCCTGTCTTACTGCTTTGAGACTCTGGTAAATATTGTAACAAACAGCACCCCTGCCTTCATGTAGCATACAATGTGGTGGGTTTTTCGTTCATTTGCTTTTGTTTTGAGAGACAGGGTCTCTCTCTATTGCCCATGCTGGAATGCAGTGGTGTGATCATAGCTCACTGCAGCCTCACCCTCCTGGGCTCAACCATCCCCTCACCTTAGCCTCCTGAGTAGCTGGGACCCCAAGTGCATGCTACTATGCCTAGCTAATGTTTTTTGTTTTTTAATTGTGGGAAATAAAAGCACATAGCATAAAATTTTCCATCATAACCTTTTTTTTTTTCTTTTTTTGAGATGGAGTCTCGCTCTGTTGCCAGGCTGGGGTGCAGTGGCATAATCTCGGCTTACTGCATCCTCCACCTCCTGGGTTCAAGCAATTCTCCTGCTTCAGCCTCCCAAGCAGCTGGGTCTACAGGCGTGCGCCAACACACCCAGCTAGTTTTTGTATTTTTAGTAGAGATGGGGTTTCACCATATTGGCCAGGACCGTCTTGATCTCTTGACCTCGTGATCCGCCCGCCTCAGCCTCCCAAAACCTGGGATTACAGGCTTGAGCCACCAGGCCCGGCCACATCATAACCATTTTTTTTTTTTTTGAGACTAAGTCTCGCTCTGTTGCCCAGGCTGGAGTGCAGTGGCCGGATCTCAGCTCATTGCAAGCTCTGCCTCCCGGGTTCACTCCATTCTCCTGCCTCAGCCTCCTGAGTAGCTGGGACTACAGGCGCCCGCCACCTCGCCCGGCTAGTTTTTCTTTTTTTTTTTTTTTTGTATTTTTTTAGTAGAGACAGGGTTTCACCATGTTAGCCAGGATGATCTCGATCTCCTGACCTCGTGATCTGCCTGTCTCGGCCTCCCAAAGTGCTGGGATTACAGGCTTGAGCCACCGTGCATAACCATTTTTAAGTGTACAGTTCAGTAGAGTTACAAATGTATTTGCATTGTTGTGAAATAGGTCTCTAGAACATTTTCATCTTGCAAAACTGAAACCCTTATCCCATTGAACAACTCCCCCTGCACCCCTCCACCCTGCCCCTGGTCACTGCCATTCTACTTTCTATGTCAATGAATTTGGCCACTTTAGATACCTCCTGTGAGTGGACACGTACATCATTTGTCCTACTGTGACTGGCTTATTTCACTAGCACAATCTCCGCAAGGTGCACCATGTTGTAGCACACGACAGGATTTCCTTCCTTTTTTAAGGCTGAATGATAGTCTATTGTAAATGCAGTGGTTGTGAACGTCACCTCTTAGCCCCTCACCCCTTTTTTGAAATAAAAATTTTGCTCAAAATGTCTACTGTATTGAGCAGATACAAAAGAGAGCTGCTTTGATGGGATGGTTGGCCTGGACTCATGCCCACTCTGCCCTCCTCTATGGCCTATGGAGCCTGCAGGAAACTTGGATCCCAGTGGACCGCCACCTAGCCCAGTGGTTCTCAAAGCGGAGTCCCCAGACCCACAGTATCAGCATCACCTGAAGACTTCTAAAATGCAGATTCCAAGGCTCCATTCTAGACCTACTGAGTCAGAGCTTCTGGAGTGAGGCCCTCCACAATCTGTATTTTATCAAGTTCTCTAGGTGATTCTGATGCCCAAAGATGGGGAGTGACTTGGCCTAAAGTCATTTGTGAAACTGATTGGGATTCAATTATTGACTGCCTATTATGTACAAAATTCTAGAATATCAGCTGCAAGGGCAACCAAGACAATTCAGTCTCTGAATTAGTTAGCTATTGCTGAGTAATAAATCACCCCAGAATTTAGTGGTTTAAACAACAGGCAGTAATCTGAGTGCAGCTTTAATGGGTCCTCTGGCTCAGGTCTCTCTCACAAGGTCACAGTGAAGGTGTTGGCCGAGGCCTCAGTCATCTCAAGGTTCAACTGGGCAAGATTTGCTTGCAAGCTCACCCAGTGGTTGTCGGCAGGATTTCAGTTCTTACGGATGGGCAGATTGACAGCCGCTGTTCCTCACTGGTGTTAGCCTGGGGCCTCCTCCTTTCCTTGCCGCCCTCTTCATAAGTCAGTTCACAACATGGCAGCTGGTTTTATTAAGTGGGCAAGCAAGACAGAGCAAGAGAGGGTGCCCAGACGGAAGTCATCGTTGTTTATAACATAACCTTGGAGGTGACATTCTATGACTTGTGCGATACTCTGTTCAGTACAAGTGTGTCACTAGGTCCAGCTCACATTCGACAGGAGGTGATTATGCAAGGGCATGAATACCAAAAGGTGGGGATCTTTTAGGAGGTGGTCTCCTATGGTCCCTGCCTCTGCCCTTGTGTTTGCAACTGGAGAATCAAATAAGTACACACCTAATTGTGGAATCAATGATCAGAATGGTGGTCATGGAGTGGGCACAAGTTCGGGGAGGCTCAGAGAAATAAAATTCTCTGGTTGGAGGAATCAGGAAAGCTTCCTGGAGAAGGTGGTATTTGCATCAGGCCTTGAGGGAATGAGGATATGCCACTGGCAGAGACAGGGAGGCCAGGTGAAGGGAAGGGCCTGCTCCGGTATGAAGACCATCAGCTTGCATGGAGATGGGGATGAAGGGAAGGGCCTGCTCAGGTATGAAGACCATCAGCTTGCATGGAGATGGGGA
>NW_012115599.1:10488638-10503071 GCF_000951035.1 Colobus angolensis palliatus
GGTATGAAGACCATCAGCTTGCATGGAGATGGGGATGAAGGGAAGGGCCTGCTCAGGTATGAAGACCATCAGCTTGCATGGAGATGGGGAGAAGCCATGTGGGTTGGAGCCATACTGTACATGCCTTCCACTGTCAGATGGAAGAACTCATGCTTTGATTGGAGGGGATGGATGTCAGGAGCCTGGAGAGACAGGGCTTTCATAACTGCCAGAACCAGGACTAAGGGGCTCTGAGCCCAGTGCTCTCCCCGGCCCTACCAGCCCGGCCCTGAGGTTTACCCTCCAACTTCTTTTGCAGTTCGGGCGTACCGAAGTCATCGACAACACACTCAATCCCGACTTCGTGCGCAAGTTCATTGTGGATTACTTTTTCGAGGAGAAGCAGAACCTCCGTTTTGATTTGTAAGTGGAAGATGGTTGGGGGAGGTGGTAGGAGCTGAGATATTAGCGGGAGCCCAGGTTGGCCTGGGATAGAAGTGGCAATTAGCTGAAGTCTGCCTGCACCCTCACCAGGAGAGACAAATTTAACAGTTTGTCTCAGTTAAGTTGGGGATGGCATCAGGCAAGCTTCTTGGTGCCGGGGAATATCCGCTGAGGAAAGATCCTGAAGGCAACTCTTGGCTGTGCCTCTGGGAGCCCTTTTCTCCCCTAGTAACCAGGAGGGAGCCACTGGCTGCTTCCTCTGTCTAAGCGTGTTCTGGGAGAGGGTCCCTGCAGCCTCCCCTCCCACAGAGGTGGCCTGGCTGGTGGGGCTCAGGCATCTAGTATCCATCGGAAGATGAGAGTGCCTTTCTCCTGACATTAAAGATCAGGGTGGGATTTCAGGCTTGGTAAACAGGCCGGGGAGTTTGTGATGTTGTTTTTATGGGGTATGGGATGGTTTGAAAAGTCTTTGCCCCACAGAAGAGTGGTCAGAGTGGGAAAGAAGGGGATTTGGCACCTTAGGGAGCAAAGGAAAGAATGCAGTGGAAGGAAATAACTTTGGAAGGAATGATGGGAGGTACTGAGGCTGAGGAGAGTCAACACAGCCCATTGTAGAGAAGTCACCTGGTGACATTTTGGAGAGGGCTGATAAGAGAATGACCATCTCTCAGCAGGAGTCATCTGGGCCTGGCATGGCTGTTTGGCCACAGAGATGCCAGAGGGTGGGTGGGAGATGCTGGGGGAAGGTGGCAGGTGAGGCTCCAGGTGAGCAGACCCCAGGTGAGGGGAGGAGGCCAGCTGCATCACGCTGCCTGTAGACGGCTGAGGTGAAGGTGTCAATGCCTCCCTCCTTCTTGAGTGACCAGGCCCGTGGGCAAGCTAGGCAGGCCTGGGTAGGGTGAAGCCATAAGGGAAGGTCAGAAGCAAGGTATTAGCACCACGGGCAGCCAAGGCTTAACTGCAAAGAGTAAAGATGGGAAACTCTGTAAGTGAGGGGAGGGAAAGGTAAGGTGGCTCAGCCACCTGTGAACCAGCCGGGCCGACAGAGTTCATTGATTTAATTTTTTCCGTTTTTAATGAGGTGTAACATACACATGGTGAAGTGCATAAATCTTAACGCCTACTCCACGATGCATTTTTACATCCATTTCCACCCCTCTGACCATCACCCAGCTCAAGGACAGAACATGTCCAGCACCCAGAAGGCTCCCTTTCATGCCTTCCAACAATTACTCCTGGAAATATTCACTGCATTGGGACCTGTTTTTGGGGGACAGGGGCCCTGACTCAACTTGAGAACCCAGGCAGGATTGGGCGGAACATCCACAGCTGCCTTCATCATTTCTCTGTGTTCCCTGCAGATACGACGTTGACTCTAAGAGTCCCGATTTATCCAAGCACGTGAGTTCTGCCAGTGACCGCTCGGCAATTCCACAGTTTCTGAAATGCCATCCTTCGGGTGGGCCCGGGGCTTTGCTGGGATGGAATGTGTGTCCAAGGCTGCGCCCTGTCATTTAAGGGCTCTCACACTTCCAGGAATTGGGTGATGGGGGAGGCGGGATAGCTGTGAGCAGAGTGGGTGACACTGGTCTCTTCTGTTCCCTGGACATGCAGGATTTCCTGGGCCAGGCCTTCTGCACCCTTGGAGAGATTGTGGGGTCCCCTGGGAGCCGCCTGGAGAAGCCCCTCACGTGAGTGTCTGGGTTGCTTTCCCAGTGATGGGCCAACTTCCTGCCCATTCAGCTGGGGGCTGGCTCAGGGCGGGGGCAAAGCGGTCAGCTGGCTCTGACTGGCATCTGCAGGGTTGTTAGGAATAAAGAGACCCCACGCATCACTGCTCTCACGGGGCTTCTAATCCAGGTATTTCAGGGGAACCCAGGCTGAGTTATTAGAGCCCCATCTCCCGGGAAGGCTCAGGAGGGAATAGACTAGACACCATATAATCTATTCCCACCCTGACCCCTATCATAGTGTGGAAGAAGAAACTGAAGCCCAGAGAGGGGAAGTGACTTGCCCAAGGACACACAGCTAGAAAGAGGGAGAGCTGGGATTTGAACCCAGGGCTCTACACACATAGCATATTCCTAAGATTGTTCACAGCTTGTAGGCCAGAGCTGGCTACAGTGAGGCCCCTCCCGTCCCATCCTGTCCCTGGCAGTCCCTGAGCTTAATTTGCTTTTAGGGAAAAGCTGTTGCTCTGAAGCAGGCTCTGGGATGAGGAATCCCAAGGCTTCTCACAGTGGAGCCTGAGGATGTCTTCAGGGGCAGCCAGGGCTGGCCAGGTGGTAAGGGTGACCTCTCTTGTCCCTATTTCTCAGGAAGTCCCGGGGCAGGGCCCGTGCCTGTATAAACAATTCTTACCTTTCCCCACACTGGGGAACACTGGTCACCATTTTTTGGTGTCCATGTTTCTCTGGACGGCCACCCTCACACTTTGCATTTAAATAAACTAATTTAACTGGATCCTGAGCCTTTTGAATATTTTAGGTTGACACTCATGAGCAGGGCCCAGGAAAGAGAGGGCAGACTGGGATGGGCATCCAGGCCACAGGGCAAAGAGCCCAGGAAAGGGAGATCATTAGCCCCCTGCTTGCTTCTGCCAAGTTCCCACTGGACGCTGTCCCCTCACCATGATCAATCATTGCAGTGTGAACCGGGCACGGTGGCTCACACCTGTAATCCCAGGGCTTTGGGAGGCCAAGTCAGGTGGATAGCCTGAGCTTAGGCGTTCGAGACCAGCCTGGCCAACATGGTGCAACCCTCTCTCTACTAAAAATACAGAAAAATTAGCTGGGCGTGGTGGTGCACACCTGTAGTCCCAGCTACTCGGGAGGCTGAGGCATGAGAATCTCTTGAACCCAGGAGGTTGCAGTGAGCCGAGATTGCACTACTGTACTCTAGCTTAAGCAACAGAGCAAGACTCTGTCTCAAAATAATAATAACTGCAGTGTGTGTGTGTGTGTGTGTGTCTGCGTGTGTGTGTGATCTCTCTTCCAGATCCTTGCCCGGGACCCTCAGTAACTCATGGTCCCTGGGCTCCTGGAAATGTTTCCTTGGCTCCCAAAAGGTCTCATCTCTGGGTTCCTAGAAAACAATGCAAATAGCTATCATTTATTGAGAACAAGGGGAAAACCCCTGTTTTGGGGGCCTCTGTAGCTTATAGAATTTGAGGGCCTCTTGAAAAAAAGGATACAAAATTCACATTCATATTTGGTAGGCCCCTCCCTCTTAGGACATATTTCTAACAATTTTTATTCATAATTTTATATTCTTTCTCTAGGAACATCTGCCCCTGTGCCCACTTCAGTGTTAACCATGTGCTAAGTGTAGCACACCCATTAGCATCTGCTCTTTCCAGCAGCACCCCCACCCATGGCTTTACGTGGGTTGCCAGGTTGGAGATGACCTACTAGGGAAGGTGTCTGTGCTTCCCAGCTCCCAGCTGCCTGGGTCCAAAACCACTAGTCATTTGGGTCTGTTTCCTGCCTGCTGTCACCTGGTCCACCATTGGTGACAGGGAACTCTTTCTGGGGGTGGGGGAGTATTGAGGGAGACTTCCTATGGGGACAGCTTTTGAAACTGAGGCTTAAAGGACAAACAAGATCTAAAATAATAGAGGTTGGCTGGGCGCAGTAGCTCACGCCTGTAATCCCAGCACTGTGGGAGGCCGACGGGGGTGCAGGTCACCTGAGGTTGGGAGTTCGAGACCAGCCTGACCAACGTGGAGAAACCTCATCTCTATTAAAAAATACAAAAATTAGGCCGGGTGCGGTGGCTCAGGCCTGCGATCCCAGCACTTTGGGAGGCGGAGACGGGCGGATCACGAGGTCAGGAGATCGAGACCATCCTGGCTAACACGGTGAAACTCCATCTCTACTAAAAAATACAAAAAACTAGCCAGGCGAGGTGGCGGGCACCTGTAGTCCCAGCTACTTGGGAGGCTGAGGCAGGAGAATGGCGTAAACCCGGGAGGCGGAGCTTGCAGTGAGCTGAGATCTGGCCACTGCACTCCAGCCTGGGCGACAGAGTGAGACTCCGTCTCAAAAAAAAAAACAAAAACAAAAATTAGCCCAGTGTGGTGGCGCGTGCCTGTAGTCCCAGCTACTAGGGAGGCTGAGGCAGGAGAATCGCTTGAACCCAGGAGGTGGAGGTTGCAGTGAGCTGAGATCATACCACTGCACTCTAGCCTGGGTGACAGAACGAGACTCCCTCTCAAAAATAAAATAAAATAAGATAAGATAAGATAAGATAAAATACAGAGGTTGATGGCAATATTGGAGGGGGAGGTGGACCTTTTACCTCATCAAATATTTTATGTGTCTTAGTTTAGTTGTCTTCCTGACTAAACCCTGTGAAAATCTCCTGTTTACTGGACACATATTTTGGGCCAGGCATGAGGGTCGTCAGTATTTTGCTTGTGAAATCTGTGTTAGTTCACTGGGGCCGTTGTGGCAAATGCCACAAACTGAGTGGCTTAAAAAACAAAAATGAATTTTCTCACAATTTTGGAGGCTAGACATCAGAGATTAAGATGTCAACAGAGCTCATTTCTTGTGAGGATGGCTGTCTTCCTTCTCATCTCTGTGTCTTCACGTTGTCATCTCTCTGTGCACCTCTGTGTCCTAGTCACCTCTTCTTATGAGGACACCAGCCATTGGATTAGGACCCACTGCCATGACCTCATTTTACCTTAATTACCTCCTTAAAGACCCTATCTCCAGGCCAGGCACAATGGCTCATGCCTGTAATCCCAGCACTTTGGGAGGCCAAGGTGGGCGGACCACCTGAGATCAAGGGTTCAAGACCAGCCTGGCCAACATGGTGAAACCTTGTCTCTACTAAAAATACAAAAATTAGCTGGGTGTGGTGGTGCATGCCCGTGGTCCCAGCTACCCAGGAGGCTGAGGCAGGAGAACCACTTGAACCCCGTAGGTGGAAGTTGCAGTGAGCTGAGATCGCGCCACTGCACTCCAGCCCGGGTGACAGAGCAATACTCTGTTTCAAATAAAACATTAAAAAAAAATAAAAAGAAAGACTCTATCTCCAAATATAGTCCCATTCTGAGGTCCTGGAGATTAAGATTTTAATACATGAATTTTAGGGGATACAGTTCAGCCCATGTCATGATCTCATGTGATTCTTCCAGCAGTCTCCCCATCTCGCAGTCTGGATGCAGAGGCTAGAAAGGGAGAACAGGGGTTCCCAAACTGCAGCAGGCACCAGGGTCACCACAGATTGCTGGGTTCCACCCCGCAGAGTTCCTGATCCTGTGGGTATGGGCTGGGCCTGGGAATTTACATTCCTATTAATAACGTTCCCAGGACACGCTGGTGCTGCTGGTCTGGGCATCCCACCTTGAGAACCACTGAGGGAGAGGAATTTGCCCAGAAGAAGGGCTCTGCTTGCTCTGGCCTGTGACTTTGATCCTGTTTCAATGACTTCCGGAGCAGCCGCTTGTCTCCAAGCATCTGGATGCCAAGTGTGCTGGCCTGTCTGGATGGGGGTACTCAGCTCATGGCATGCTCTCTCTTCCCCTCTCTCCACAGGATAGGTGCATTCAGCCTGAATTCCAGGACGGGCAAACCCATGCCAGCCGTGTCCAACGGGTAGGTCACCAGACATATCTGGCCCTGGAGTCCTTAGACATTCAACCAGCTCTGCAAAGGGGGCCTCAGAGTCTGGGCCTCGTCCCTGCTCCCATCCCTGTGAATCTGGCCCTGATCCAGGGGACAGAGAGTCCTGGGTTCCTCCTTAGGCACCCAAGCTCTTGGCCCTGAACAGAAGCCCCGACTTGGCAGCGAGCCCCTCCCCCATCCAAGCTTGAGCTTGGGCATCTCAAGCCCCGGTGGCTCCTGGGACTTCAGGGAGAGGGTGGGGCTTACAGGTGGGGGATGTCTAGGGGGATGTCTAGGAATAGTGTGGCTGGGCACTCTCTGTTCCCTTCCTCTCTCCCTGGCCTGGTTTCTCTGGGCCCCCAATCCCCACCCTTCTCTCCCCCTCTTTCCTCCCCTCTCTTTATCCTTTCCCCCCTGTTCCCCTTCCTTGTTTTGGCTGCTGGATGTCTGCCTCCTCCTCACCACAGAGTAGATCCAGCTGAATCCCCACTTTTCACGTTTGCTCGTTTGCTAGCCAGCTGCGGTGGGCCAGCCTCACTCCACCACCCTGACCATCTGGTTTCGGCTGGCCTCATGCAAATGTGGCCAACGCAGAGCCTCCCCCTCCTTCCCTCCCCTTCTTTCCCGGCTGGGGAGTTCCCACCCTGGCTTCTTTCTCACGCCCACTCGCCCACTGGGGCTGGGGGTGGGGGAGTGCAGGGCAGGGAACCTCTGCCTGCAGGGGCCTCTGCAGAAGGGCATTTTATTGGGGTAACCAGAGCTCCCCTGGCCTTCCCTGAGAGCTGTCAGGAATTGAGGTTGCAGCAGCTGGATATGCCACTGGACCAGCTGCAGGTGGGGAAGGGGCCTCCAGGGGGCCGGGGATGCTCACAGCCCAGGGAGAGCGTGAATGCTAATTCACCCGGAGAGTAGAGAAGCAGCAACTGGGGAGGCAGCGGGAGGCAGACAGAGATACAGAGACAGGGAGGGAGAGAGAAAGGAAGGCCAAGAAGGTGGGAGCAGGTTGGGGCTGGAGAGGAGGGAAAGAAGGATCGGAAATAGAAGAAGGACTCAGAGGCAAAGAGAGGAACAGATGGAGAAACATGGGGCGGAGGAGGCTGGCGTGGAGGATTCTATCTCCCTGGGCAAACAAATCATGTCTTTACTACCATGAAGGACTGGACCAGGGAGTGGGGAAGGGCTTTGAGGCACTCAGCTCAGCTGCCCAAGTCTAGAGGGACAAGCTGGCAGGCACTGTCCCCCTGTCCGTGGCAGGGGATGCCCCAGATGTGGCCCCTGCTCTGCTCACCTGATTTGGAGAAATCTGGGCTGTCCTGTCAACGCCTCAGGGCTGGCTTCCCTTCCTCCCCTGCCTCCTCTGTTTGAGAGCCTCTCCCTCCAAGAGCTGGTGCTGGGAAGAGCTCCATCAGTGGTTCTCAAAGTGTGTTCCACAGACAGCATGCTGGTGGCCCTGTGGCTGGCCTGAGGTGTGAGGCTGGATTTTACCAGGATTGCACAATTGTGAAGCAAAGGGTGCGGGGAGGGGGATGCTGCTCACTGCGGACCTTCTCTGTGCCAGGCACTGTGTGGGTATATACAGTCACACTCATTATATAGGGGAGAAAACTGAGGCTCAGAGAGGTACAGGAATGAGCCCAAAGTCACAGAGCTGCTGGACAATCCGACATTTTCCTCTCCCTCCCAGTGGCCCCTCCCCCACCTCTGGCTTAGTCCCAAACATCGGAGTGGGCTGGGCTGGTGCCCAAAGCCCATCTAACCAGGGGAAGAGGTGGTTCAGGTCCCCTGGGTGGAGCCCCAGCTGAAGAACTTGCCCTCCTGGAGGGATGTGCTGGGGTGGACCGACTTCACGGACCTTGACCTGGTTGCCCATTTCACTGGGGAGCTGCACAGTCGGCTGGGATCTCTCACTCCCAGGGAGACCCCAGCCAAGGCACTCAAGGGGACGTAGCCATGGGAAAGAGCCTGGGCAAGCTACCAGCGAGGGTCCACCAGCCCTCCTGCCTTCCTGCCTCCCACGACACATCAGAGTGGCTCACAGCTGGGCTGTCCTGGGACTGTGGGGGTCAGCTGGGTGTGAGGCGGGGTGGCTAGCCCATGAGGTCTTTTGCCCACAGAAGTGGTCTTTGGATGGAAAGTTTGAGAACCACTGGTCTGGAAGCCTCCGGGTGAGTCTGGATGCTTTTCCAATTCTAGGACTTTCACTGCAGGCACTACCCTTCCTGGTGGGCTCTCGGGGAGCAGGGGGTGGGGCAGCTCCAGGCTTGGGGACCCGGCCCCAGGAAGCAGTGCACTAGGCCACACTGCCACAAGGATTTCGGGAGACTCTGTCTTCTCAGGGGCTTTGGGGCAGATCTGCTAGATGGTAGCGGGAGGGGGAGGCTGGGCAGGGGCTGATTGAGGGAGTATCAGGTTTATGGCTCTGTCTTTGTCTGGCTTTCCATTCTTTCATCTTCTCCTCTCCCAGTGGTGTCCCAGGAAAGAAATGTGGCACCATCATCCTGTCCGCTGAGGAGCTCAGCAACTGTAGGGTGAGTGGCAGAGGACTCCAGCACAGGACGTGGTTGGGGTGGGCGGTGACGGAGTGCAGGTTGGCCTCCCTGAGCCCCTGGAGGGAACCAAGGGTAGACAGGGCTCCTGATGCTGACCCGGCTGTCATAGAATTCTGCAACATCGGAGCTAATGGGTGTTTTCCCTTTTTATAGCTGAGCAGACTGAGGCCCAGAGAGGAGAAGGAACTCACCCACAGTCAGCAGCAGAGCCCAGCTGAGCTCCGTCCCCTGGCTCCCATGCCAGGGCTCCCTCCCCTCCCCAACACAGCCGCCACTCACGTGTCCTTGAGCCGAGACTGCCTTGGCACCAACACTGTGGCAGCAAAGACCTTTTCAGTCTTGAAGGAAGCCTGGGTGCTTGACATTTAGCTGTCATTTTTCACTTTCATCTCTGGAGTAGGGTGACACCCTGCATGGGGCGAATGGAGTGTGTCTGTGCGCTTGCATATGTTGGGAAGAAGTCTGCAGTACCAGGCAGCCCTGGTCTTGCTTTTTCTGTAGGACTGTTGGGGATCAGGAGATGGGAACAGCTGAGCACACCAAGAAGGGGCTCAGGGGACCTCATGATTAACAATAATGATAAAGTATCATAATGGTGATGGTCAGTATTTGTCAAGAAATAGGCACTTTACATAAGTTATCGCTGCTCTTGACAATCATCCTAAGAAGTAAGTACTAAAATGTTATTCCCATTCTATGGATGAGGAAATTGAGGCTCAGAGAGGCAAAGTCACCTGTTCAAGGAAGACAAGCAGCAGAGCCAAGATTCTACTCCAGGTCAGCTTGATTCTAAGATCTGAGCTCAGCCCCGAAACCGCTGCTATCTTACGTTACTAAGAGTGGCTATAGATAGTGGGAAAGTGGTGGAGCTTGGAGAGAAGAGGAGGAGGCTGGGACAGATGCAGGGAGGGGCAGGGTGCAAGCGTAAACAAAGCCTGGGCTACCCTGGGAACACAGCTTCCCGTGGGGCTGGGAGGGATGACCAAGAGAAACAAGATTTTCCTACCTTCCTGGGAGGTCAGTGCTATGGATCAGCTACAAGATTTTCCTACCTTCCTGGGAGGTCAGTGCTATGGATCAGCTGTCGATCAATATTTACCCTACCAGAAATTTAAACAGAATTTTTAAAAATGTATGTATTAATTCCTTTAAAAATAACAATAGTTGAACCCATTATGGGTCAACATAAATAACATATATTTTGAGGTCGGGTGCAGTGGCTCATGAGATTGCAGTCTCAGGTCACTGCAGCCTCTGCACTCCAGCCTGGGTGACAGAGTGAGACTCCGTCTCAAAAAATAAATAAATAAAATAACATATTTTGAAAAACAACAATAACTTACAATAATCATTTAATGAGAAGAGTGGCCATGTTTTACATTTTTGCAAATCTCCTTAATGTCTGACTTAATGGAAGACATCCAGATTCTCATGGCTGCTTCTGTAGTCAATCTATTGTGAAATCCCTGTCGGATAACCTCTGGAAAACTCTTCATCTTAGCATTGTTATGAAAATCGTTTTGACCACAAAGATCCCCCGGGGTTCCTGGTCCATACTTTGAGAGCTGCTGGTATAGAGATATAACAGTGTTAGAGAACATTAATTGAGTCATTATTTTGGGCCATACACTGTGCTAAGCGGTTTACGTGTATTGACTTACTTATCTAATGTATTATAATACATAATGTAGTGTGTAGTATGATGTGTTATAATATCTGATGAATTATGGTCCTCATTAGTTTTCCTCACTTTTATAGATAAGGAAACCAAAGCACAGAGAGCTTAAGTGACCTGTCCAGGGTCACACAGACACTGAGTAGAAGAGATTTGAAACTTGGCAGTTTGCTTATAGAGCCAAGGTCTTTAACTACTGGGCTGTGGTGTTACAAACTCTGTTTCCAAGGACTTCCAGTGGAAGAATAAGACACATGAACACAGAATCGATAGTACAGGGCAGTATAGAGATGACCAAAGAAATTCATATGCAACTGCTCACCCTGGTTGCTCTGCTTATCTGTTTATCTCAGTGGATCTGAAGGCACTTGGCAGCGGGAATGAACCCCACCCAATGTGTACACCCGGGGCAGGACTCGGGGTGCAGTAGGCGTTCCTGAGGACCCATCACGAATATGTGACTGAATGCTTAGAAAGCACAGACCTTGTGTTCAGCACCAGGTCATGGACAAAACACACATGTCCGCTGAGGATCTGGATGCCACTGGAGTTCAGACAAGGGAGAGAATTCAGTTGCCCCGTGGAAGAGAGCTGTTGCAGCTCCCAGAGCCTCCGTTCTCCACCTGCAGCTTGGCGCTGATAGGGTTAAAGGAGTTCATGAATGTGAGTGTGTCTAACAGATGCCTAGGAAAGGGTGCATCCGAATTCCTTGAACCTAAATTCAGTGTTTCCCCAAGCTTCTAGCCCAGCTGGTGACTTTCTTCCTAGTTTATAACCAAATAAAGTCACATACATGAAAGCGCTTTGGAAATTCTAACGCTCTAGACAATGCTGGTGGCCGTTACTGGTCTAGCATTCCAGGGGTTGGTAAGCAGTCTTAGGTTTAATACCTATCAGGTATTAAACCCTCCCTCTTCCTCCTTCTTCCCCAGTCCTCCCTACTCCTTCACCCAGGGATGGCAGCAGTTTTCTTGATTTAAGCTGTTCCAGCACAAGGGGTCTATGTCGGAGGCAGGGAGCGCCCTCCCTTCCTCCTGAGATTGTCAGCTCCTTTTCTTCTGGGGCATCTTTAGCTGAGTTCTGTCTCTCCCTAGAATCCTTGCAAGGAAAAGAGACTAATTCCCAGCATCTGGCTGAATTAAAATAATTACATCTGAACAGCTTTGCTTCGTCTTTCCAGCTCAGCATTCAGTGGGAGGATCAAAGGAAGAGGGTGGGGTCTGAGAGATGATTTTTCACCAGAGCAGGGCTTCCTGCTCAAATGAATACATTTTGCCGAAGTAGACAAACCCTCTCTTCATCCATGGGGACGGCGTGGGCGGATGGGAACCAGCAAAGGATGACAGTGGACTCCAGCGTGTCACCAGCATAGTTTGACAGGTTATAGAAAAGCCTTGTTCATCTGGAATTTAAATGCCAAAGAAGTTCCCACAATCAGAATTTGATCCAAATACTATCGAATGGTACTTGATGTTGGCAATGATGAGGCTGGTCTCCCGAAGGGCCTTCTGAATCACCCAAGGTTCAGTTCTGCTCAGCAGTAAAGCGATTGTTACTGCCTGTAATACTGGCCAACATTTGTTTACCGAGACTCTCTTATTTAGTCTTATTTGATTCTGACCGCAGGGCTAGGGGGCTGGGTAGGTGTGAGTGGCCCTGTTTTATGGATGCAGAGAAGTTAGTGGCCTGCCTAAGATTGCTGGGATTCTAGCTCAGGCCTTGGACCCCTAATCCTCAGTCTTTCCCTCACCCTTGGAGCCTCCAGCCCTCACAGTACAGGGAACAGCCGCCGACCTTCTGTTCCTTGTGGGGCTATTGCCCTCAACAGGCAGGCTGGCTTTGAGCAGTGGAGGCTGGAGTTCATGCCTATAATCCCAGCACTTTGAGAGGCCGAGCAAGGCAGGAGAATAGCTTGAGCTCAAGAGTTCGATACCAGCCTGGACATCGCAGTGAGAACCCCCCGACCATCTCTACAAAAAAATTTTTTTTAATTAGCAGGGCGTGGTGGTGCATGCCTGTGGTCCCAGCTACTCAGGAGGCTGGGACAGGAGGGTCACTTGAGCTTGGGAGGTCATAGCTGCAGTGAACCATGATTGCACCACTGCACTGAAGCCTAGGGAACGGAGTGAGACCTTGTCCAAAAAAAAAAAAAAAAAAGTAGGAATTGTTGTCAATACAGAGAGTTGGATAGCTCTTTGCCCTTCACTTCCCAGCCCCTTGGTTCCCCCTAGAGACCTGTCAGCCACCCAGACCTGCCTTGCTCTGGAGTCAGGACTTTCCAGCTCAGGATAATATGTCCATACTACCTCCTAGTCAGGTCCCTCCACCCGACTGGCCGTCCCAGCCAGGATGGTGGTGGTGGTCATGGAGGAGGCAGTGATGGAGTGTGCCTCACCTCTCTCGAGCAGAGGGAGTTAGAACTTCACACCATAACTGCCCCTGGGGGCCTCACCACCCCTTAGGTGTCACCAGCGTGCTCATGTGTTCTTTCATTTCAGTTCAGGAAATATGCTTTGATCCTGCTCTCCCACAATTTTTAATTTAGTGTGAGAGATGGAAATGCCAACCAGCAATCACATTAGAGCAGTGGTCCTTAGCCCTGGCAGATCCAGTGCCTCTTCTTACAACTACTATTTGATCAGACTCTTGACTATCCTGAAGGAAAATGTGTAGATACTATGTAATATGCCAATATATAGAGACAGGTGGGAGAATGAGCCCTTCCAGTTACCTCGGGAAGATTGGTCCAGGCAGACAGAGCAGCCTGTGCAAAGGCCCTGGGGCAGGAGTGATGGATGATGAGTCAGAAAGATGAGACTGTAGGTTCTGATGGTGGGAGTTGGGGCCAGATTGTGTGGGACCTCAGAGCTGGGAAACTTAGCAGCCTGGATCCCAACACAATCAAAACTTTCACTGTTCCAAAGACAAGCTTCAGGGAGAGGCCAGTTTCTGTACCTGAGAGATGAGGGAAGAGGGAAGAGCCATGGAGAAAGAGAGATGAGAAGGAAAAGTCAAGTTAAGTGGGGGAGGTGGTGAAGGTTCTTCGAGACTCAGAAGTATGCAGGTTGATACATAGGAGAGACGTGTGTTGTGACTGGGACCGATATGAACATCCTGTGTAACCAGCATTCAAACATCACCCTTCTTAAGGTTAGTTTGAAATTTTTTGGTCTTAGAAATAATTTATCTGGCCTTAAAAACCAAAGCAAAACAAAAACATTTTTTCCTGATGCTAAAAAAAAATAACATGTTCATTATGAACAAGTTGGAAAATATAGAAAAATATAAGTAGCATGGAAAAATCACTCAGAGATAATCACTGTTGACATTTTGATGTGCTTCCTCCAAGGCTTTCTTTGAGTGTCCATGTACATAATTTTTCTTATAATTGATGTAATATAGCATCTAGTTTTATAGCCTGCCTTTTCCTATAGCATTATACATTTTTAGAAAACATGTAGTTAATAGCTGCATGTTATTTCTCTATTATATGGATGGGCTGTCATTTATCAAAGCTGTTCTTTTTAGGAAACAATATAAACAATACTGTAGTGAACATCCTCATATCCAAATCGTCCTGTTTTTCTTTTGAACTTCAGTTGACGGATTTTGGTTAGTATCCCAGAAACACAGGCTCAATGGGTGGGAGGGAAAACGGTCAGTCTGGGGTTTTCAGCCTCTGAATGACCAAATCAACAGATGCACAACTGATTGGATTGTTTGGGAAGTCCGTCATTAATAAACAAAGAAAAGCCAGCTTGGCCTCAACATGGTGATTATAGTCAATGCATAAAGACAGGTCCAGCCTCTCAGACCAGCTTCTTCTGTGCCCACCATCTGCGTATGAATAACCTCCAGCCTGTGGGGTGTTCACTGACGTCCTGTCCCATGAGCCCAGCTCCAGCCTCTTCTTCCTAGAGGGTCCTACTCCCAGAATCACCCCCAGCTCCTGATGTGTTTCCTCCTGCTGGAGTGCTGAATTTCAGAGTTGTGACTAATGATTCCTTTTCTTTTTCATGGATGTCTTATTTTTTTCTGACTAAAAAAGATAATATGTTAATTCTAGGAGATTTGGAAAATCCAGCACATTTTAAGGAGAAGACAATAAATGTACTGTGGCCCCAACCATCTATCTAAAAGCTCTTCTTTTTAATTTTTTTTTTTTTTTTTT
>NW_012115599.1:10503121-10516380 GCF_000951035.1 Colobus angolensis palliatus
TTTTTTTTTTTTTTTTTTTACTTTTATTGCAAGTTCAGGGGTATATGTACAGGTTTGTTATGTAGGTTAACTTGTGTTACGGGGGTTTGTTGTGCAGATTATTTCATCACCCAGGTGTTACGCCTAGTACCCAGTAGTTATTTTTCCTGATCCTCTCCTTCCTCCCACCCTCCACCATCCGATGGGCCCCAGTGTGTGTTGCTCCCCGCTGTGTGTCTTTGTGGGTAGAACCATGTGATATTGCCATTTTCATAGCAAACAACAGCTGATTATTGGCGGTTTCATACGGTTCACCCCAGTATGAGGTGGCACTCTGCAAGTGTTACCTCCTGCTCTGTGTGAGGCACTGTGGACCAGGGTGTGACACAGGCCATCTCCTTTCGCCTTCTCCACAGGCTTACAAGGGGGCGCTATTCTTCTACGTTACCCAGCCTCAGAGAGGTTAAGTTACCCACCGGGGGCTGCTCAGCGGGGAGGTGGCAGAGCTAGGATTCCAACCAGGTGGCCCTTGGCTCGTTTGTGCCGTTTTGTGTGTGTGTGTGTGTGTGTGTGTGTGTGTATGTGTTTGTTTTCATTTTATTATTTGAGACAGTCTCCCTCTTGTTGCCCAGGCTGGAGTGTAGTGGTGCAATCTCAGCTCACTGCAACCTCCACCTCCCAGGTTCTAGCGATTCTCCTGCCTCAGCCTCCTGAGTAGCTGGGACTACAGGCGCCTGCCACCTCACCCGGCTAGTTTTTTGTATTTTTTAGTAGAGACGGGGTTTCACCGTGTTAGCCAGGATGGTCTCGATCTCCTGACCTCGTGATCCGCCTGTCTCGGCCTCCCAAAGTGCTGGGATTACAGGCTTGAGCCACCGCGCCCAGCCTTGTTTCTGATTTAAAGGTGCTCGTTAGGGCATGTAAGTTGTAGGGCACGGTGATTAAGAACTTGGGCTTTGGATCCAGACCAAAAGCCACTGCTTACTCCCTGTATGACCCTGGCCTTTTCTATGCCTCTGCTTCACTTATAAAATGTCTTCATTTAAAATTTTGATATAGCTTTTGCATTGATTTTGATTCTTTAAATGTCACATTAAAAAATTTTTTTTGATGACTGAGATTTTGGGCCCCCTTTAAATTTGACACTCACCTCATACTTGTTCTGACTCTGGAAGCTGCCAGTGAGACCCAACAGCCTTCTTCTGTTCTCCTCCTGCTGGGGGTTGCTGCCCTGTCCCCAGCCTTCAGCTCACCTGCTAACTCCCCCCTACCCCCTGGCCTGACCTCTAACCTTCACAGCCCTCTTCAGGGCAGGGAGGGCTAAAGTGCCAGAGCAGGCCAGGCCGCCCTGGAGAGCAAGGCTGTTTGCTATTGTCTCCCCAGCAGCCCCATTAACATGCGGAGAGATGCAAATGGAGGCAGTCCTGATGTTTTCAAAGAACTTAATATGTTTTTTAAAAAGATAGGGTGAAAGACAGAAATTGCAGGAAATTATATATTGCAGGAGCTGCTTTATCTTCTCTGTGATTGATTCCAGTGATGCTTCTGGTGGGAATGGAGTTTCTTTTTTTCTTTTTCTTTCTTTTCTCCCCCTCTCTCTATCTCTCTTTCTTTTTGAGATGGAGTCGCCCAGGCTGGAGTGCAGTGGCCTGATCATGGCTCACTGCAGCCTCCACCTCTCGGGCTCAATCCTTCCACCTCAGCCTCCTGAGTAGCTGGGACTACAGGCGCACACCACCACACCTGGCTATTTTTACGTATTTTTAGTAGAGATGGGGTTTCACCATGTTGTCCAGGCTCGTCTCGAAATCCTGGGCTCAGGTGATCCTCCCACCTCGGCCTCCCAAAGTGCTGAGACTACAGTTGTGCGCCATCATGCCTGGCCAAGGGGATGGCGTTTCATGAGATCAGAGAGCATGGCTCTCAGGCTGAGGCTGTCAAACAGCTGAACCTCTGACCCTCAGCCAGAATTTGCTGGTCTGTTATCCTGCTGGTCCTGTCCATCTTATTGCCACTTTCTCCAGCCTCTTCTTGGGTTCACACCTATATCAAGGGGTTGAACTATCCACAAGCTCCCACTTGTTTCTATGACTGTTGACGAAAGGCAGAGCGACCTTCCAAAGCGCAGCCCCCAGGTGGTTAGTTACATACTCTTGGTCTCCAGGACTTCCCTGTGGCATGGGTACCCATGAGGAAGGAAGTTTGCCTTCGTTTCAGTCTAGAAATTTCTCTGAAGGTCTGTTTTATCCCCCACGGATTCTACAATGGTGCAACAACACAGATGATCATAGTGGGCTTCTGGAAAATGCTCCTGAGTCTAGATTGTGTTAGGAAGGGCAGATAAGGCTAAGGAACAAAATCAGCCGCCAACCCCCAGCAATGCCTCACTTATCTGCCATCAGGGTTAGGGGGAGAAAGTGTGGCACACTGGCGAATTTTTCCAGTTAGCTGAGTTTCAGAGCCAGTCTTTTTTTTTTTTTAATTTTAACTAGTTTGCACAGAGACCTTTCTAAAATGGATTTCACACTTCTCTGACTTCTCAAACTGAGGTTAGAACGTAATTAAACTTATCTTGATGATTTGAGGTCATCATTTGGAATCTCAGTTATTAATCTTTGGAGCCAGACTGTCTTGTTCCCATCTCAGCACCTCTTACTAGCTGTGTGACTTCAAGCAAGGGTGTTAACCTCTCTATGCTTTGGTTTCCTCATCTTTAAAATGGGAATAATAGCCAGGTGCAGTGGCTCATGTCTATAATTCCAGCACTTTGGGAGGCTGAAGTGGGCAGATCGCTTGACCTCAGGAGTTCAAGACCAGCCTGGGCAACATAACAAGACCCTGTCTCTGCAAAAAAAAATTTTTAAATCTAGCTGGACATGGGGCATGGTGGCACACATCTTTTCAGGAGGCTAAGGCAGGGGGATCGCTTGAGCCCAGGAGGTCGAGGCTGTGGTGAGCAGAGATCGCACCACTGCACTCCAGCCTGGGTGACAGAGAGAGAGAGAGAGAGACCCTGTCTGAAAAACAAAAAAGGAATAATAACAGTGCCTCCCTCATAGCGTTGTTGAAAGGATTCAGTGAATTAATACATAAAACATTATATCTACCTACTATAGCACGTACTAGGTAGAACCTTTTTTTTTTTTTTTTTTTTACTTTTATTGCAAGTTCAGGGGTATATGTACAGGTTTGTTATGTAGGTTAACTTGTGTTACGGGGGTTTGTTGTGCAGATTATTTCATCACCCAGGTGTTACGCCTAGTACCCAGTAGTTATTTTTCCTGATCCTCTCCTTCCTCCCACCCTCCACCATCCGATGGGCCCCAGTGTGTGTTGCTCCCCGCTGTGTGTCTTTGTGGGTAGAACCATGTGATATTGCCATTTTCATAGCAAACAACAGCTGATTATTGGCGGTTTCATACGGTTCACCCCAGTATGAGGTGGCACTCTGCAAGTGTTACCTCCTGCTCTGTGTGAGGCACTGTGGACCAGGGTGTGACACAGGCCATCTCCTTTCGCCTTCTCCACAGGCTTACAAGGGGGCGCTATTCTTCTACGTTACCCAGCCTCAGAGAGGTTAAGTTACCCACCGGGGGCTGCTCAGCGGGGAGGTGGCAGAGCTAGGATTCCAACCAGGTGGCCCTTGGCTCGTTTGTGCCGTTTTGTGTGTGTGTGTGTGTGTGTGTGTGTGTGTATGTGTTTGTTTTCATTTTATTATTTGAGACAGTCTCCCTCTTGTTGCCCAGGCTGGAGTGTAGTGGTGCAATCTCAGCTCACTGCAACCTCCACCTCCCAGGTTCTAGCGATTCTCCTGCCTCAGCCTCCCGAGTAGCTGGGACTACAGGCACATGCCACCACACCCGGCTAATTTTTGTATTTTTAGTAGAGACAGGGTTTTGCCATATTGGCCAGGCTGGTCTCAAACTCCTGAGCTCAGGTGATCCATCCGCCTAGGCCTCCCAAAGTGCTGGGATTACAGGCCTGAGCCACCGCGCCCGGCCCTTTGTGCTGTTTTTTGCCATCCGGTGCTAGGCTGAGACAGCAGCCCTCCCAGTGGAGCACTGAATGTCCCTGGAACTTACGGCCTGTCAAGTTCTTTTATTCTTTTCTAATATTTCTTCCCCATTCCTGATCTCACAGGGACTGAGGGGTTCCTAGGAAGCAAAACTAAGAGCTGTTGCCTCTGGGTTTTGTGGCCTCTGTTTTGGTTGTTTCAAGTGTATGCATTTTATAGTCAACCAGTGCAGGCTGAACAGGTCCTGGGTGGCTTGCCTGTGTTTATTCAGGTAAGATTGTCACTCAGGTGACCTCCAGATTCGTGCGAGGTCACAAACCCTGGCCAGGGCTGGGAAGGCTGGGCGGGGGGGGGATCCTGGCTTTCCTCGCTGTCCCCTGAGTGTCAGTGCTCCCACAAGAGATGGCTATTTCAGTGTTCCCCATGTGGCATCAACTGCTCAGCTTAAAAGGATCGTGGTGGTCATCCCATTCTGCACTCCACAGACGAAGAGACTGAGGCTCCGAGAGCTCGGGTGACCTGCTCAAGGCTATGCAGAGCCAGGACTGGAGCTCTAAGCTCTGAGTTCGTTGCTGGGGCCATCCCCGCTGCTCTCCTGGGCAGAATCTGGGCCTCTTGGTGCTTTTCTGATGCCACTGCGGGTCACCTCTGTGGGAAGGAGACAGGGCCAGCTTCACAGGCGCGTGGCCTGTGTAGTCACACGGGGACCTGTGCTTGGTTTAATGCTCTGCTGTCACTATCTTGAATCTCCTGATTGTTTTTGAACAGAGGGCCCCTCGTTTTCCCTTTGCACTGGGCCCCCCAATTTATATAGCCAGCGAGTCGCCCATCAAGTCCTGGGCCACGTTCCTTTCCCAGGCCATGGATGGGGCTCTCTAGGGGGGCATTTAAAGTGCTCCTTCCATCCAGCATGGGACGGGATTAGAATTTTCTCCTGAGGAGGGTGTGCCTGCCCTGCTACTTTAGAAGCCTAGAGATTTTTCTGGAGGGGTAAGAGTGAAAACTCTGAAATCTGATTGTCTGAGTTATGTACTTTAGGACTTTGGGTGTATGATTTAACCTCTAAAAATCTCAGTTTCTTCATCTGTAAAATAGGGAAACAAGAGTTATTTTGTATGGTTGTATAAAGTATGAAGGCTTAACACAGGTCCTAGCATCTAGTTAAGTGCTCAGTAAGTCAGCTGTTCTTTTATTCCAGGCCTGAGGTCCTAGATTTCTCTGGAGGCTCAGGGATTCTTGGAGCTTCTAGGGCCTTGGAAGGCCCCAATCCAGCTTCCTTCTCCCTGTCTGGTGGGCGATGATGAGAAGCATAATACAAGCCATCATTACCTGGGCCTCTCCTTGGGCAGGTCATTCTGTCTCTAGCACCCCCCGTCCTTACAGCCTCTTCCCCATCCCAGGGTAACAGGAATGCAGCCCCTCCCTGCCCACACAAGTCCAGAGTCTGAAGAAATCAGCTGATTCTAAAGAAAGCAGGGAAGTGGCGAAATGTAATTTGTTCTCTCTCAGGGGGGCAGAGTGGTATACTGGAAGAGGCATGACTTTGAAATTAGTTTATTTATGTGTAAATTTTCTGCTTTACCAGTTACCAGCTGGTGATCTCGGGCAAGTCACCTAACTTCTCCAACCTCCAGCTTCCTCATTTGTGAAAAGTAACAAAGGATTATTTTGAGGACTAAATATGATAAGGGGTATAAAGCGCTGAGCTCAGTGACTGCCCTACACAGACGGCATCTAAGAAATGTTGAATGAGTGAGTGAGTGAATGAATGAAGGGAGGCTGTGTTTGTTGTCATCAGATGTCCCCGAGGGAAGGCATGTGAGGTGTTGGAGGTGGGAGTGGGGCAGGGACAGAGGTCACACACACTGTGACTGGGCGAGGGAACAGGTGTTCAAATAATAATAGCTCACACGCACACAGTGCTGTACTCCTATGAACTCATTTTATCCTCATGAGCCTATAAGATAGGCACTGCCATTACCCTCATTTTACAGGTAGGGAAACTGAGCACAGAGAGGGTGAATAACTTGCCTTAAGTCATGCAGCTAAGGAGGGATGGGACTGGGACTGAAGCAGGCAGCCTGGCTCCAGCAGCCATATTCCTAACCACCGTAGCCACCGCTCAATCTTGTCACTGAGACCTTCAACCTCATGGGAGCTACGTCTTCTTCTCTGCCACTGTTTTGGTCCTCACTGGGCTATGGGTCAGCCTTCTCAAGACACTCCCCTTCATTAAGAGGAAGGGGGATGTGTGAGGGAACAGAGTGACCCCAAGAGCAGGGCAAGTCCTGGCGTCTGGACACCAGAGCCCTGAGCTTAGCCGGTTCGAAGCCGATTTGTCAGGATGCAGAGTTTTCAAATTGCAGAGGCCACACGGGAGGGGTGAAGGGGATGACAGGGACATCTCTTCCCAATGCCCCATTGGCCCCAGCAAGCTGAGGGGCTGAGAGGTCCAGAGATCCGCACCAGGGCCCGGACACCTTCTCTGCATGTTGGGTCAGCTGGGGCAGGGAGCAGGGCTGGGGACTCAGCAGGTGGGTTCTGCTTGGTGAACTTGGGGAAGCCACTCCCTGCTCTGAGCCTTTGGCTTCTTAGCTGTGAAATGGGCCACAGACCCCACTGTATCCACCTGAGAGCACTGGGTGAGCCTCCTATGAGCTGGTGGGTGTGAAAGTTTTGCTGAAACTCAAACTTCCTCCAGGAACCACATATGGGTGTGAGGCGGTGAGGCAATGTGGCCAGAGAGAGGGCTTTGGGGCTTGCAGATCAAGCTCACACTGGCCTTGGGTTTGCTCTGTCACCTTTCTGAGCCACTCAGTGAAAGTGTAATGAAACCATGTGTGTTCACATCAAGGGGTTGCCACGTGCCTCACTCTGCCTAGTACGTCACACCCTTGATCTCATTTAGTCCTCATGACAACCCCACAAGATGTGTGCTACCATCAGCCCCATGTTCCAGAGGGGAAACTGAGGCTCCAAGAGGTCACCTACCTTGCCCTAGTTCACACAGAGAAAGTGGCAGAGCTAGGATTCAAACTGAGGCAGCTGTGGACTCCACATGCTTCCCCACCCAAGTGGTCTGCTAGGCCTGCTGGGGGGCTGTCTGAGGATGGAATAAGGGCCTGGCACTTAGTCAGTGCATTCCAACCAGGGCTGGTGCCTGGACTCCTCATGCTTGCCAGGGTCCGGGAGCTGTGCTTCCACTTTCTCCTGCCTCACACCCTGTTCTCCCTCCCTCCCACCAGGATGTCGCCACCATGCAGTTCTGTGCCAACAAGCTGGACAAGAAAGATTTCTTTGGGAAATCTGACCCCTTCTTGGTATTCTACAGAAGCAATGAGGATGGAACGTGAGTTTTCTGGTGGCGCTTGTGCACTGTGCCTTCTTGTCCCTTCTAGAGTCAAGGATGGACGGGTGGTGGTGACTTACCGGGCAGGGTGGCTTGGGCCCATCTCCTGCTCTAGAGAGGGCAAGGGCTCCAGGTGGAAGTCCAGGACCCCAGGGTAGTGCCCTGGGCACCTAGGTGTGGTCAGTGGAAGGTCGGGGCGGCCTCTAAGCTGGTGGTGCCATTCTGTAGGTCTCAGCATAGTACTGAGGGGTGGGGGCTAGGTATTTGGGGGGTGGGGGGACTAGGCAAAAACAGGGCTAGGGCAGGAATAGGGGACCAATCCCTCATGGGAAACCTCTGATAGCTCCTTCATTCTACACAAATCAGCTGCTATCTCCAAGCCCAGCCCCCTGTCCCCACAGCCCTCTGAGCAGCCCGCAGCCTGGCCCCCCACTACTGCGCACACAACAGGGCCAGTCTGGGCAGCCCCCTGCCTGGCCCCACATAGGCTTCATTTGAAAATCCAGACTTTGAAGCCCCTGTTTCCTCCTCTCTTCTCCCTAATCTAGAAGCCACCCACAATAAGATGAAAGCGTACACAACATGTTGGCAAATGTAGGTCAGCAATATATGCCGGGAGACAGATTCTGGGTGGAAGGTCTGGGGACCTAGGTCCTCCCCAGCAGCCTGTTGTGTGACCCTGGGCAAGTGAAGACCCCTCTCTGGGTCTGTTTTCTCATCCAGTTGGATTACGTAGTTGCTACGGTCTCTTTAAGCACCACAATTCTGGTGGGCTGTGGCCACTTACAGGCTGGATTCTGCAGAATGAGGAAGCGATGGGGCCAGGGAGGTTAATTAGAGAAGCGCTGCTGGAGAAGGGGAACTTGGAAGCGGGTTTTGAAGGAGAGGAAGAAAATGGGTCCCCGCCTTGCGGGTGCGGGGAGCAGGGAAGAATAAAGGTCTAGAGAGGGGAGAAACATTTGGGCAAAGCAAGTGTGCCCAGAGGGCAGAAAGACCCCCCCAATTCCCCTTGAAATTGTGTGTGTGGGGGGGGGCAGGGGAGTGGTGAGGAGGAGGTGTGTTTCAGTTCAAGAGAAAACTGATTTAAAAATCAGTTTTCCTGAACGTACAAAACAAGGGAAATTAGGTATGATCATTTGCATGACAAAAGGATTCTTTGTCTCACCAAAGGACTCCCAGAAGGATTTCTTTAAATAATTCTGTTGACTTTGACTTGACTTGATGTGGGGGAGGAAAAGGCCTGCATATTGTTCTGGGCATCCACACAGGCCCCCTCCAGAGAGGCAGAGCCAGGGTCAAGCTGGGCTTGTCTGGCTGAGGCCGGCTGGGAGGAGGAGAGGGATTTGGGAGCAGGAGAGGGGTGCACTGCAAAGGGTGTTTGGGAAAGATTGCTCTAGCAGAGTGATGTGTAGGATGGGTGGGGAGGGTGCGGGGAAAGGGAGAGCCTTGTGACTGACACGGTGAACAGGTGGGAAGTGCTACCAGCTCCCACCCTGGATCTGTGCCGTGGAAATGCAGGGGAAGGAAGTGGGGAGGGGAGGAAGGGGGCAAAAGGACAATGAGGGGACCTCAGTCGGCCGGACTTGGATGGGGACCGAAGTCAGAGCTCTCTCCCTGGCCGTGGAGCCAAGGGAACCCAGAATGCTTGCAGAGCAGTGGGGGAGCTGGTTGATCAGACCGGGGAGGTCGTGGGAGTTTATTTGGGGCAAGTTTCATTCCAAGTGTGAACTGGAGCATTCTGGGGGCAAGGAGACACTGATCCCTGACGGGGATCCCGTGTGGCACTGAAGAAACTGATCCAGAGGCCCGCCTAGAGCTGGGCCAGTATCCGGCCCCTGTGAAAGGGCAATGGCTGTGCTGGTGAGAACAGAGTGGTCACTGAGGGTTTGCGGGGAGAAGACTGGAAGGCCTGCAGAGACACCCCCAGTTAGGAGGAAGGTCAGTGAGGGAGCCAGGAGAGGGAACTGTCACACCAGCCACAGGAGGAGGGAGAAGGCAAGTGCCCCTGGAGCTGCACTTAGAACACCTGGTCAAGCTTGGCTCTCAAGCGAGAGGAGGGAAAGGGAGAAGTCAGTGGTTCCAGAGGTGGGAGGCTCCAGAGGGCCCACAGGGGTCTGTGTGATGGTTGGGGGGTAATATTTGGAGCCTAGCAGGGCTTCTGCACAGTATCATCCTCTCTCCCCCCAGGACCACCCATTTCCTACTCCTTGTCCCTCCAGCTCTCCTCCCCCCACTGCCCCAGGCTCCTCTTCCTGCCTCACCTGCCTGCCCCAGCCCTGGGCAGCTGCGGCCCCTCCTGCTCCCATCTCCATTCTCATCCTCGCCACCAGCTCTGGGGTGTGTGGGGAGGTCTCCCACATGCATCTCCACACTCCAGTGGGTGGGCGAGAAGGAGCAGAGAAGAGAAATGCTAAGCCATGGTGACAGAATGACATTTTGACTTGAAAATTGCCAGAGAAGAAATGACACCGGCTGTGTGGGTATGGGCGGAGCCCAGGCACTTATTCAGCTGACCTTTCCAACCAGGGATGTAGCTGGGGCTGGTGGCGGGAGATCTCAGAGAGACGCCCCTGCCCCCGGCTCAGCCCTGGTAGTGGCTGCCCATCCATGTGGCAGGGCTGGCTTCCAGGATGGGGCCAGCCAAGCATGGCGTGGGACGTGGGCAGGGACACCAGATTAGGGCCCATCTGGGATAAGTCAATTCTGTACTTTTAGTTTGCAAAGCGGGTTCATGGATTCAGACGGGAAAAGCAGAAAGGGTCTTAGAGCTCATCTAAGTCAGGGGCTTTAATTTCATTGGATTGACATACCAGTGAAAGCTATGGAAACTCGCCCCCAAGAAATATATTGATTCATTTGTAAAGAATTATTGAATACCTACGAAGTGCCAGGCACTGTTCTAGGCACTAGGGATGTGCCAGTGATCAAAAAAGACAAAAATCCTTGCTCTTATGGAGCTTACATTTTAGTGATGGATCATGAGCAGAATAAATAAGGAAAAAATAGACTATATCAAAATGTCAAATGGTGACAAATGAAATAGAAAAAAAAAAGTCTGGGAGGAGTCTAGGGGATGTGAGAGGCAGGAGACCAGGCAGCTGTCAATTTTAGACATGGTAGTCAGGGAAGGTTTCGTGGAGATGGCGTTTGAAGGTAGTGAGGAGTGAGTCATAAAGATGGAAATGGGGGAGAGAATATTCCAGGCCAGAGGAGCAGCAGGCACAAACAACCCATACACCTAATTTCTCCCAGTGTTTCCGGGATTCACAGACCCCTAAAGTTCATCTGCTCATCCTTCTGTGGATTGCAGATGGAGAATCTTTGATAGAGGGTAACTGCCTGGGTTTACAGGTGAGGAGCTGGAGGCCCAGAGAGGGGAGAGCTTGCTCAAGGTCACACAGTGAGGTGGCCCCAGAGTAGGGGCTAGAACCCAGGGCTCCTGATACCCTGGGATTTGTCCCCATCTCCAGGTCCTTACCTGGTACAGGAACCCTTTCTGCAGCGTCACCAGCAGATGGCCGACTAGTATCAGCTCGGCTGCTGCTGGTGACGGGCAGCTCATCACCTTTTGAAGCCATCATTTCCATCGTCTGGGAACCAGAGATGTGAACCAGTTGACTTCTCTGTTGACCTGCATTCACCTCCCTTGGGTTTGGGCTTGACAGCCTTCCCTCTCTTCTTCCTCACCAGGTTCACCATTTGCCACAAAACGGAGGTCATGAAGAACACCCTAAATCCAGTCTGGCAAACTTTCTCCATTCCTGTGAGAGCCCTCTGCAACGGCGACTATGATCGGTGAGATGAGAAAATGTCCCTTCTTTTTCCCTTCTGCTCTGGGCCCGCCCCAAGCACAAGTGAGGGAGGCCGCATTCATATGAACATGGTCAGTCCCGTCAGCAGGAACCAGGCCTTCTGGAGTTGTGCAGTGGGGGATGCCCTGCACAGGCTGGGGCTTGGTGAGCCTCTCCACTCTTCCCCTGCTGCACCTGGCAATGTCTGCCTCTTCACAGCCTCACAGATCCTCCTCTCCCCACCCGCCCCACCTCTTTCCCCTCTGTCTGGCACCCCCACTGGTGGGAAACTCCCAAGGCTAGGGGGATGGGAAGTGCCAAGGATTCCAGGGAAACCCAGATGGGTGCCCCGGGTGCCCAGGCCTGGAGCTCAGCAGCTTGTCTTTTCATTGTTCCCAGTGGAGGAGCAGATGGCAGCAGGGAAGCAGGGTGTTGATGCAGGCAGAGGCAGCTGGTCCCAACTCCTGGCCAACAGACTGGGGAGTCAAGATCCCAGGGATACATCCTGCCAGCCTAATTGCCATAAACAAACGGGGTAGGGGTGGAATGCAAAGAGCTCCTGGGATTTCTTTCTCTTTTTTGGGCAGGGTCTCGCTCAGTCACCCAGGCTGCAGTGCAGTGGCCATGGCACCATCACAGCCCACTGCAGCCTGGCCCTCCCAGGCTCAAGCGATCCTCCCATCTCCGTCTCCTGAATATAGTTGGGACTACAGGCACCTACCACCAAGCCCAGCAATTTTTTTTTCCAGTACAGACTGGTTTCACCATGTTGTCCAAGCTGGTCTCAAACTCCTGAGCTCAAGCAGTGCACCTGCCTCTGCCTCTCAAAGTGCTGGGATTACAGGTGTGAGTCACCATGCCTGGCAGATTTTTTTGTTTTTTAATTGAGATGGAATCTCACTCTTTCACCCAGGCTGGAGTGCAGTGGCACAATTTCAGCTCACTGCAGCCTCCGTCTCCTGGGCTCAAACAATCCTTCCGCCTCAGTCTCCCGAGTAGCTGGTACCACAACCATGCACCACCACGCCCAGCTAATTTTTTGTGGTTTTGGTAAAGCTGGGGTTTTGCCATGTTGCCCAGGCTAGATTTTTTGTTTTAACATATGCCTACTCTTATTACATGTTGGCTATCATCTTCATCATCATTTAAGTGTAGATTGTGGAGTGTGGATACCATATACCTGGTTGCTAATCCTGACTCTGTGACCAAAAAGCGCCGTCAACCTGGGCAATCCTTGACCTGTCTGAGCCTGAGTTTCCTTACCTGTAAAATGGGTATTTAAATGTCTGCCTACTATACAGGACTGCATTGACGCTCACACAACACAACCTCCACAACGAGGCTCTGGTGTGCCTAAAATACCAAATTTAGCATCTCATCCACAGATGTTTAGGGAACCCCTGTCATGTACCAGGCACTGTGCTAGATGCTGGGAAATCGGCAGGGAACAAACGTGCAGTCTTCACCCTTCACCCAACCTCGTGGAGTTCACATGCCAGTAGGGGAGGCAGACATTAATCCAATAATCACGTAAGGAAACAGGTAATTATACATTGTAGCAAGTGCCCAGAGACAGTGGGGCTACCCAAAATGGGAGCTGTGAGACTGTGTTGGTTTCTGCTGAGTCACGAGAACCCATGCCCGTCTCCTGGTGATTGCTGCAGCTCAGGTGGGTGAGCTGGTAGGGGGCTCATGGGCAGGGCTCTCTGGACAGCCAAGAAAGCTGGGCCTCTTCAGGTCACTCCGACAGGAACACTAGGGTGTCGAAGCAGACACCTCAGGTCAGGCGTGGTGGCTCACACCTGTAATCCCAACACTCTGGGAGGCTGAGATGGGCTTGAATCCAGGAGTTCAAGACAAGCCTGGGTAACATAGCAAGACACCCATCTCTACAAAAAAAAAATTTTTTTAATTTAAAACTAAATTTAAAAAAAATTTTTTAATTTAAAACTAAATTTAAAAAAATTAAACCATTACAAAAAATTATCTGGGCGTCGTGTCGTACATCTGTGGACCCAGCTACTCAGGTGGCTGAGGTGAAAGGATCATTTGAGCCCAGGGATTCAAGGCTGCAGTGAGCTATGATCATACCACCATGCTCCAGCCTGGGATGCTGTCTCAAGAA
>NW_012115599.1:10516495-10537371 GCF_000951035.1 Colobus angolensis palliatus
AAGAAAGAAAGAAAGAAAGAAAGAAAGAAAGAAAGAAAGAAAGAAAGAAAGAAAGAAAGAAAGAAAGAAAGAAAACCTTAAAAACAGAAAAAGAGAATAAACAAGCAAACAAAAACACAGATACCTTGGGGCAGCTGGGAGCCTGACAAGGCATGTTAAGGGGATGATGGGCAGATGAATGGCCTCTAGGCACCCCTGTTTCCCTCTGAAGAAACCCCCAGGCTGCCAGTTTGAGACATGAGCTTACTCTTTTTCCTGCCTCTTGGCTGGGACAGAAATGCCACAGTCTGTTCCACAGGTGGTCATTGAGTGCCTCCTGGGTCCCAGCGTGGCGCCTCTAGCTGTGTGGCGTTGAAGCGAACGGAGTCGCATTCCCATCTTTAAGGAGCCTGTGGTCTGACCACAGGGAGCACAGATGTGCACATGTATTTTAGACAGATAAATAAGTGCACAAAATAAGACTGGCAACAAAGACTGTCTTAGCGCTGCAGTCAAACAAGCCTCTGTTACACGTCTAGCTGGCTCCTGGGGCTTCTAGAGTGGGTGAGGGGATGGGAGGACAGGCTGGTTGGAGCAGTGAGTTCTAAAGAAGGCCCAGGAAAGGCTGGAAAGTCAGGGGAGGGGGATCCTGGGGACAGGGACATGGGAATAAAGGGAGATGGAAACAAAGTGAGAGGAAATTCGAGGTAGGGGGATGGGAGAGTGGGCCAGTTAAAGTCTCACAGGGCAGAAGGAATTGGGGATCCCTGGCACAACCGCCCTGAGGTTGCTGGGGGGCCCAGCTGACCCCCCGCAACCCTGTATCTCTAGGGAGGAGCTCCCAGGGTTGCGGAAGCCAGCTTTGTCAGGGACAGTGAAGGGGGCAGCAGGGCTCAGAGGCCTGGCTTCACCACTGGGCTGTTGGAGGAGGTGGGTATTTATTTGGTGGGAGGGGCAGGCTCCCACCTCCCTCTCTGAGTCAGAACCTGGCCTCATCTCCCTGCAGGATGGCTCTCCCCCATGTCCAGAAACAGATCTGCCATGACGTGACAGACAGTAGTGTTAATCAAGGAGGCCAGGCATGTCACTCTGGCTCTGCGAGCAATCAGGCCTGTCCCCCCACCCCCCAGCCCTAGTGTAACCCTGTAACCCACGCACCCAACAGCCACTCAGGAGGTGCCAGCATCGGAAGGCCCTCCAGGGTAGGCAGGGGAGGGCCCTGTGCAGGAAAATGAGGCCACTGTCCCCTCCATCCAAGGCACCTCTGGGAGCCTCACAGAACCGTAGCTGATTTAACCCAACAGCCGTGTCTTCCAAGCCAGTCAGGCCCCAGGCACTGTGTTGGGTGCTGTGGGGGCCTATTAAGCTATTGGACCCAAGCCTCCCTCTTAGGTTGCTCCCAGGCCAGTGGGGAGACAGACAGGTCATAATAATAGTGAAGACTCCTACAGCACTTAACCATGGGCCAGGCCCTGCTCTAAGTGCTATGTATAGGAACTAATTTAATCCTCCCAACAATTAGCTCGCTGGAAAGAGGTGCTGGTGCTATCCACATTTTACATGTAAGGAGACAGACAGGCCCTGAGAGATTAAGTAACTTACCCAGTGTCTTGCTGCCAGATGATGGTAGAACCAGGATTTGGACCCCGGCAGGCTGGCTCTAGGTTCTGTGTTGTTAATCCCTATGCTCTGTTGCCAAATAGCCAAGACATGGCATGACAGAGCTGTGGACCAGGGTACATCTGGGGGAGGCTTACTAATGAGCACCTTGCTCAGGGGTTAGGGGCAGTTCTGCTTTCTGATTAGAGGTAGGGAAGCTGCTTGGATTGGTTTTAGTCCTCAAAGCATTAACGTCCTTCTGGCTTTAATACCAAATGATTCAGAGGGGAGAGGAGAGGGGAACAGCAAGAAGGAAGAGGAAGACCCAAAAGGCCTTGATACCTGCCTGGGTAAGGGAGTGAAAGAGGGGAAGGGATAATGGTTCAGTGTTCGAGGGCAGGAAAAGGCGGCACCACCAACAGAAACGGGCAGTGTGATCGGGAGCCAGATTCTCACACACACAGATTTGTGTTATGCAGTTCTTTTCACAGCCTATCTGCAACCCATTTTTTAAAAAATTATCCATCATAAGTTATAAAGATTATGTTTGTTGTTTGAACACAAGCTGCTGTTGTTGAGAGGTTGGGGAAAGAGAGGTAAACATGGTTTCAGCCACACTGAGTGGAGGCAACTGTGGACCCGGAACAGCTAAAGCAGGAGGGGACAACAGTCTGGGGGTCCCCAGGAGGGGAGTGGCCAGAGATCTGGTGCCCTGGGAGACCCTGTGGGGGGTGCCAGAGGCCAGGAGCAAGAAAGAAGAGGAGACGGTCAGAGGGATAGCAGGAAACTAAGAGGAGGGCAGCATGGTCAGGGAGCATCCCTTCCTATTGTGAGAAGAGGTATAGGAGGATGAGAACCGGGCCTGATGAGAAAGGGCAGTGTTCTTGGAAGGATGGGTGCAGAAGCCAGGTAATATGATTACAGTTACTGAGGACTTAGGACATGGACCAAGTTGTATTCTAATTGGTTTAAATGCATTATCTTATTTTGCGAATTTAAATTTTACAATAACCCTAGGAGCCAGGTACTAGTGCTGTGCCCATTTTACAAGGGAAATAGAGGAGAAGATATTATATAACTTGCCAGAGTAAGGAGAAGCTGCATTTCCCTCCTGTTGAAATTGCCTCTGGCCTGGCCCTCTGGCCTGGAGTCTCCCTGCCTTTGCCCTGTGTCCAGTCCACACAAGGCCAAACCTGAGTGACGCAGCTGAGCAGAGCTGAAGTCACAGGAATTGGCATCAGGGTCAGAGACAATCCAGCCTTCCAGTGGGGTAAAGTGGGCTGATGACAAAAAGCACTTCCCCTGCCTTCCTGGAATTTGCCCTACTCTCTTAATCGTTCTGTGACTTGACGATTTGTCCCTGTTAAACCACAGTTGTCTGGGTCAGGCTGCTCACACCTTGATGCTGAATGAGTAGATTTTAAAAGGGTGTTAAGTGTGTGGAGTCCTCACCTGGAGAGAGGAAAGGAGTCACCACAGCTTCCCACTTCTGCCTGGCACCCTTGATGTATGACTTGCTTCTCTTTTGCATCCGGCCACAGATGAGCTTCCAGGAGGGCCAGGCACCCTATCAGGCACCTCCACAGATGGCCTCGATGAAGGGTGTCTTATCGTTCTCGGTTTTCACATGCAGAAGCTGAGGCTCAGACAGGAGGCACAGTCACTGCGGCACTGCCCCGTGTTGGACAGTGCAAGCTGGGGGCCGAGATTGTTGCCAGTCTCACTGCCTGCCCCAGGTGAGGCCTTGATGCTCCTCTTCCTGAAGAGTTGAGTGTTGGACTGACTCAACTTAAGGTCCATTTAAGGCAAAACCCCTCAGGGCCTGTCAGCTCTCGGGACTTGTAAGCCTGCAGGGAAACCTTCCCCCTGCCAGGCAGAGGCTCATTAGGAGGCAGACCTTACAGTTCGCCTGGGAGGAAACTAGAGAGAGAGCTGGTTGGTGTGCAGTGGGGGGCAGCCTGGCATTTTGGCTGGTGTCTCTCATCCCTGCTGACTTGACCAGGCTCACACGTATCTGGCTCTGTCATTGTGGCCCTAGGTGTCCAGAGGCCCAGGTCACTGACTCCTGGCATCACCACTGACCAGCTGTGTGACTCAGGGAAAGCCACATACTCTTGTCCTCCTTTTGTGATTTTGTAGAATGAAGGTATTATTACCTTCACAGCCCATCTCATAAAGTTGTTAGGAGCTCTCAGTCAGCCAACAAATATGTATACAGCACCTGATATAGGCTAGGCACTGTTCTAGAAGCTGAAGATACAGCAGTAAACAAACAAACAAAAATCCCTGGTCTCATGGAGCTGATATTTTCAAGAAGCATGGGAATTGTTTGGGAGACAGGAGCTTGGATAAAGGGATAGAGTGTTTTAGACAGGAACGGAGCAACATGTGTCTAGTGCTGACTGTATGTGGAGATACTTTACTTGCACAGCAACTCCAAAGTGGGTGTGAAATTTGGAAAGGAGGGGAGTGTCTGAGGGTTAAGCCAGTGGCTCAGGGCAATAGACCTAGTACTTGGAAGAGCTGGGACTGCCAGCCAGGGCTGCTCACCCCAGAGCCGAAGGTCTTTTCTGCCCACCTTGCTACCTCCTAGGTTAGGCCTCAGTTCTAGGCCTTTGTATGTCAGATAAGGTGTTCATTTGGTGGTCTGCTGAAGCCCATTTCATTTTCCCACACCCAACAAGCCTGTTCTTTTGGGTGCTGGCCCCAGAAGTCACGGTCAGCTGGACCGCAGCTTTTGTTGGCCCTGTGCTAAGGGGTTGGGAACCAAGTCCAGCAGGTGACAAGTAGCATCTGCAATGACTTCAGGCAGCCCAGCCAGGGTGGTCGGCCACAGAACTGTGAATATGGCTGGGCGCGCTGGTTCACGCCTGTAATCCCAGCATTTTGGGAGGCCAAGGTGGGTGGATCACTTGAGGTCAGGAGTTTGAGACCAACCTGGCCACCATGGTGAAACCCCATCTCTACTAAAAATATACAAATTAGCTGGATGTGATGGCATGCGCCTGTAATCCCAGCTACTCAGGAGGCTGAGGCAGGAGAATTGCTTGAACCCAGGAGACGGAGGTTGCAGTGAGCTGATTGTACCACTGCACTCCAGCTTGGGTGACTGAGTGAGACTCTGTCTCAAAAAAAAAAAAAAAAAAAAAACCAGGAATAGAGTAGTGAAAGCCTTATTTGTCTTCTCCCCATGGCCTTCCCCTGTCTCTGGGCACTATTTCTCTCACCTCCTTCTCTCCCAAGGCTGGAGTTACAGCCTTTGAGCTAATCTGACCTCCAGGCTGCAGCCATCCCTGGAGCCTTAATGGAGGCCAGGCCGAGTTTCCACAGGAATCTCACACTCAATGCTCTCGACCTGGGTTGCAAGTTCAAATCCCCTGGGGAACTTCTAACAATTCTCATGCCTAGGTTGTACTCCAGACCAATTGATCGTGAATCTCTCGGGTAAGACATTGGTGTCACTATTTCTAAAGCTGACACCATTGTGTCATCTTGGGGGATTCCAATGTGGAATCTTGGGGGGATTCCAAAGTGCAACCAAGTTTGAAAACTAGTGTAGTCTTCTAGAGAAGGTCAGTGGCTCTGGCTGCAGGCTAGAATCCATCAGAGAACTTTTCAAAACTACCCAGGCCTGAGTCCCATCCACACCAATTAAATCAGGCCGTCTGGCCTGGGATTAAAAGTTTCCCCAGTGATTTTGTGGATATCCAGGACTGTCACCACAACTGGGGTCCTCCTCCTGCCTCTGAGCATGTGGCCATCACCCATCTAGTCACCTGATGTTGGTGGTCAGAGGACAGCTATTCTTTGCTGGGGTCTCTGAAGGTCCCCTGCAGAGCTTAGCAGGCTGGGGAAGGACTGGGAGGCCACTAGGCAGGGGTAGAGAGACTTCAGCCTTGTGGGGCCATGACCGAAGTCCTGGACTGGGAGTCAGGGACTTGCTCTTCTTTCTGGCTCAGACCCTCAGCTGGGTGACTCTGGGCAAGTCACTGGAGGCTCTTAGGGCTCAATTTTCCCATCTGACAGTGAAGTGGAGGCCATCACTCCAGAACACACACAGCACAGTCACCAGGGAAGCCTTGCAAACAGATTACTGAGTCTTGCCCAGAGCTGGGCCTGGGAGTCTGTGTCTGAAAAGCTGCCACTGATTTGGCCAGGCAGTCAGGCTTGAATCGAGAGTTACAAAGCCCAAGTACCTGGGCTCAAGTGTCCCGTGATTTAAGTAAATTTCATATGTAAGACTATCAGAGGCCAGGCACCATGGCTCATGCCTGTAATCCCAGTACTTTGGGAGGCCCAGTTGGTTGGATCACTTAAGGTCAGGAGTTCGAGCCCAGTGTGGCCAACATGGTGAAACCCCGTCTCTACTAAAGATACAAAAAATTAGCTGGACATGGTGGCACATGCCTGTAATCCTAGCTACTCGGGAGGCTGAGGCAGGAGAATCACTTGAATCCGGGAGGCGGAGGTTGCAATGAGCTGAGATCGCGCCACTGCACTCCAGCCCGGGCAACAGAGCAAGACTCCATCTCAAAAAACAAAAACAAAATAAACCAAAAATCCTATCAGAGAGCAGCCAAATGATGAAGTGGAGAGAAGGAGGCGTTTTTGTAGAGACCCTCCCATGCAGCAGGCAGGCTTTACTGGCTTGTTCTTGCAGCTGTTCTGCAAGGCCGTTATTACTTCTCCTTTCAATGGTGGTTTATGGCTCAAGGAGATTAAGTGACATTTCAGGTCCCATAGTGAGGGGCCCAGGTCCAAGCCTAGGGCTGTCGTGGTCTTTCCACTCTTTCCAGCTCATCAGCCCACCTTCAGGGGCTTAGGTGATTTTTTTCCCTTTCCACAATAATTCATCTCAAAGAGACATGGTTTTTTGTTTTTCACAAGAATTTAAAGGATTCCTTTAAATGGTGGGCTTCTATGCCTGCCCCATTGTACAGGAGTCCTGTGCACAACCTATCGGGCATTCCTTGGTTCAGAACAGTTTCTGCCCTGCTGCGGTGGATCTGTCCTCTACCCCCGGTCCAGAGGAGGCTCATCTGAAAGGAGACAGCGCCTCCTCCTGGGGGGGCCACAGAAGCCCAAGGCTGACTCCTGGCAGGCCGGAGGAGATGGGCGAGATGATGGGATGTTAACAGAGACATGCCCGGGGAGCTGCCTCTGTGCACCCCACCAAAAACTGAAGGCTGAAGACCTCAGCTCCCCAGGCCCTTCCCACCTCCCCAGACCTGACCCTGCTGTGGGACCCTTGCAGCTCCCCTGTCCCTGGGCATCCCTGGAGGACCGAGCAGCTGACACCAAGGGTTAACTGCAACCCTCCACCTCCCTCCTCCAGCTCTGGTCCGCTAGTCTGTTGCCATGGGAACGTGGCTAAAAATAAAATGAGCTCTCAAAGCCCATCCCCATGCATAGGAGTCAAAACAAACTAATTAAAGCAGCCAGGCTAAAATATGAAGATAATTACACCCTCACTCAGGAGCCAGTCGTGGAGATGGAAAAGCTCAGCGGGCCATCCCCAAGCCAGGGCCCTGGGCTCCTCCCTGATGTGCAGGGCTGGCTCCCACACCCAAAGCCCTCAGATCGTCAACAAGCAGTCTTGTTCCCCTCCCCTCTACCCTGCCAGAGCCTGAGATCCAGGGAGCACCACACTCCCACTCTCCCGGCTCCTCCACCCCTGGGAAATCCACAGTGCGGCTCCATGCTGGGCTTAGGCCCCTTCTGCAGTGGCCAAGAAGAAGGTGGGGTGAACTGAAGTCTGCAACTGTTTTTCCCACATCCTCCTTGAAATTCTGGGTGGTCCCTACGCAGCCCTGGCTGCCCTGTTCCTAAGGCCTTTCCTAAAAGACCTCAAGGAGATCTTTATCTCTCAGGCCGCTGCCTCCCCACCCAGGGCCCTGGGGCCTAGAGGGAGTCCTGGCCTCCCCATCTGGTCTGGGAACATGAAGAGGGCCCCATCCTCAGCCACGTGGGTGTGGGGTTGGGCCCATCCCAGCAAAGGCCTTTGTTTTGCAGGACCATCAAGGTGGAGGTATATGACTGGGATCGGGATGGCAGGTAAGCAGGCAGGAGGGCGAGAAGGTGGTTGGGGATGGGGACAGCCACTGGGGAGGGGTTTGGGCCCTGCCCTTCCGTGGGGAGCTGTGACCAGGCTCCCACCCGCAGCGGCTCTGGGGGTGAGGGAGCCTGGGTTTGTGTGTGTGTGTGAGGAGTCCTCTGCCACAGTAGCTCCTCCCCATCCAGCTCCACGGAGGCACCAAAGGACCTCTGTCCTGCAGGATATGGTGTGAGGGGCATAAGAGGCCTCCTTTTCCCCAAATAGCTGCCCAGAGGCCTGCCAGTACCCGCAATCTCCCCACCTGTGGCAGAATTTAGGGCTTTCTGAAGAGTGCATGTTCTAGGGCACTACTGAACCTCGAGCATTCATGGACACATTTTCTGTGTGAGGCCTTGGGCTAAGCATTGGGGGGCGACCGAAACACAGATGAGCCCAGCCCTTAGAGACTCCCCGCAACCTGGCGGGGAGGCCAATTGTACCCATACAGCCCTCAGCTCATCAGAGGAGCTGTTTGCAGAGAGCCAGGACTGAGGGAATGGGCTGTGGGAAGGGTGAGCTAGGAGGCGTGAGTGGACTCATGGGCCATGAGACAGTGCCTGCGTAGGGCTGTGCCTGGCTGCTGGGAGGGTGCTCCCCACTCGGGGTCTTTGGGAGGCCAGTACTACTGGGAATCCATAGAGGAGGACAAGAGCAGGCCTCTCGAAGTTTCAGTCCAGAAGCCTCCCTAGCTTCTACTTGTCGGTTGAGCCAAATCCAAATATGTCACCCTGACTTTTGTGACATTTCCATTCTGTGGCACTGCCAAGGAGTGACTTAGGAGGACTTCAAGGTCCCCCCAGTGTCCTCTGGCACCTCCCAAGTCTGTGATATGGGCAGGGGGTTTGTCTCATCTTATGTAAAGTGCTATGCAAATACAGCTCCAGGTGAGACCCAAGCCCCCTTCCAAGGAACTCGCCTTCCCCTGAGGCCAACCATCCTGCAAGAAACTCCAGAGCCGCTATGCCCTCCCCTCCTTGCCTCTCAGCTACCTCACAGTCAGCTTCTTGTTTCCACCTGCAATTTGTCTAGTCTTACCCTGGCGTTCCCATACTTCTTTGCCTGGAGTAGTCTCCTCTTCTGTGGCAGTTGGGGCCAGCCACCAGATGCCACTGGGTCCCACCATGAAGTTGTCCATAGTCAGAACGCTGAGAGCTGTACATATGTAGACACAATACAGTGTAGGCTCATGGGGGAGGGGCGGGGCCCCAGAGACACCTCTTGGGCATCAGTCTCCGGCTAGATGCCCCAGGCCAGCACGTTGGCCACAGCCCTCTGGCAGTAACCAGGAAAGCTAAAGGAGCCAACCCTGGGGTCAGTGGGAGTTCTGCCGTGTACAAGTCTTGGCCATGCTTGATGTAAGCACTCCAGAGGTGTGGGCACGGCAGAAAACACTTCTAGACACCCAGCTGGACATCGCTTTATTGTGTTTTAAAAATAATCTTATTAGAGAAGGGTTTAATGAACACCTTTAAGCCCACCACCTGAATTTAACATTTGTTCAATTTTATTGTATTTGCTTCATCTATGTTTTGCTAATGTAGCTTAAATTATAGACATCATGGCATTTTACCTTTAAATACTTCATTGAAAATGTCCAAAAAATAAAAAATGTCCCACTTACTCACAAATACCATTATCATACTTGACACATTGAACAATATTCTTTCTTTTCGGAGATGGAGTCTCGCTCCATCTGTTGCCCAGGTCGGAGTGCAGTGGCACGACCTCAGCTCACAGCAACCTCCACCTACTGGGTTCAAGCGATTCTCCTGCCTCAGCCTCTGGAGTAGCTGGGATTATAGGTGTCCACCACCACGCCCAGCTAATTTTTGTATTTTTAGTAGCGATGGGGGTTTCACCTTATTGGCCAGGCTGGTCTCGAACTCCCGACCTCAGGTGATCCGCCTGCCTTGGCCTTCCAAAGTGCTGGGATTGTAGGTGTGAGCCACCGCACCCAGCCACAATATTCTTAAATACCATTCACTATTCATTTCATATTCAAATTTCCCCAATTGTCCCCCAAATACCCTTGGTCAAACAAGGATCCAAGTAGAAGTGGGTGCCGTTCTTCCAGGGCCCTGTTCTTTGCTGGGTGACAACTGGGTATCTTCCTCTGAGGGCAACACTGGGCTCTCTTCCCACGGACTCAGCCTGTCTGCTGGCATGTGCCCCTGGAGTGGAGTCTCAGGTAGAATTGGGAGCCAGAGAAATATGGACGTGTGCAAGGCTGGGGCTGGGCAGAGGCAGAGCCCAGCCTGGCCTTGGTCTCAGCAGCCGTCTTCCCTTGCAGCCATGACTTCATTGGGGAGTTCACCACCAGTTACCGGGAGCTGGCCCGTGGGCAGAGCCAATTCAACATCTATGAGGTGAGGTGGGCACCCGAAATCCGGGGTTTGCACTGCTAAGTGGCCCAGTCACTGAGGACTATAGTGAGCCATGCACTGGGCTGGGGGCTTTGTGTTTCCCTGAGAGATAGGCGTTATTGTCCCATTCTACCGTTAAGGAGACCAAGTCTTGGAGAAGTGTGAGAACTTGCCCAAAGTTCCACCATTCAGTAAGTGGCAAAATCAAGACACAAACGACCCACTCTTGGCTGATTCCAAATCACTGAGTTATAGTGCCCCTACAAAGAGCGCTTCCCACAAGCGAGAGAGATAGGAGCACAGGGATGACCAGTGTACAAAGGTTCTGGGCTTGAGACCTGAGGTCCTGAGTTCAAGGTGGCCTTGTGCTTTCAATCAGAACAGTTTCAGGGCCTGCTGAGTATCTTACCTGTTTCAGTATGAAAACTTCAAGAGAATGAGGTCAGGATACCTTCTTTGTTCTAGCCCCAGAGCTGGAGAGCCTCGGACAAGGCAGCTGATCTCTCTGGAGGTGTAACAGTAGCATTTGCCCCCAAGGGACAATATCTGCGTGTGTGTGCGTGCGAACATGTATGTGTGTGCATGTGTGTGTGCGTGTGTGTGTGTTCTCCCTCTTTTTTTTTTTTTTTTTTGAGACAGGGTCTCACTCTGTTGCCCTGGCTCACTGCAGCCCCAATCTCCCAGGCTCAAGCGATCCTCCCACCTCAGCCTCCCGAGCAGCTGGGACCATAAGCATGCACCACCATACCCGGCTAATGTTTTACATTTCTTGTAGAGACAGGATCTCACTATGTTGCCCAGGCTGGTCTTGAGCTCCTGGGCTCAAGCAATCCTCCTGCCTTGGCCTCCTGAAGTGCTGGGATTACAGGCCTGAGCCACCGCGTTCCACCGTGTGCTCTCCCTCTTGCAATTCCATCCCCACCTTCCAAATCTAGCTCCCATCCTGCTCTTCTGAGAGGTCTTCCCAGCCACTCTTGTCCCCGTGTTTTCTTTCTTGTCTGAGCTTCCACAGACGTCATGGTTCATGCCAAAACCACTTAATGGCAGATACTTATAACCCAAATAACTGCTTGGCTTCATATCCTGACTCTACCACTTACTAGCTATGTGACCTTGACTAAGTCCCTGAACCACTCTGTGCCATTCAAACTGAGAATTAAATAAGTTAATGGAACAATGCCTGACCCAGAGGTCAGCACTGTCTTCTGTCATCATCTGCTGAGCACTGTGCACCCAGAGACTCACACTTTACAACCATCCTACTATCCTGGCACTGTCCTCACGCTAGCAGCCACTCAGCCAGCGAAGTTGAAGAGCTGGCCTTGAGTTCTATCACTGAATCCAAATCCCATGCTACCCCTACTCCTTTGCCCTGTATGTCGGTTCTGAGTGGGCAGGTCTTGTGTTCCAAGTAGAGTTTCCAAGGGCCGGTGAGGTGACAGACCTTTCTGTTGCCTCCCCTCACTGGCCAGGGCACTGCCGGGCACACGGTAGGTGCCTGTTATACATTCACATGCTGAAGGAGATTGAACGTGGCTATTGTAAAGATGGAATGTGGATGAATTTCTTTGAAAGGGCTCTAATACAGTACATTGCTTTGTTTTCTGCATCTGTAAAGAGAGAAGCTGTCTTTGTCCCTGCTCTCCTGCCCCACCCCAAGCAAAGAGAAGCAGATGCCACTGTTCTCTGGCCTCCTTTGAGGAGATTTTAGGGAGGTGAAGGGAAGGGGTCAGATCTCTTGGAGCTTGGCTTGTAAAGGTGCTTGACAGGCGCAGAAGGAGCCATTTCTCTCAGGCCAAGAGCAGAAAGCATTCGATTGACTTGTTTTCTCAGTTGTTGATCCCTGTTTCTTTGTAATCAACAAGAGAACGTACCACACTGGGAGGCGGAAGCACTGTCTTCACACTTCAGAAGGCCATCAGCTGAAAAACGAGCTCAGCTCTGGCAGTCCCGCAGGGAGGCCGGTTTGGGGCAGGAAGGCCTTGCTAGAATCAGAACTGCCTGAAGAGGGAAGAGGCTTCAGCCAATAAAGACCCATGCCTCGGGCCCTGGCATTGCCCTGGTGTCAGGCTCCTATGTCCAGCTGTCTGCTGGCCCCTCCTGGGGCTCAGCCTTCCAAAACTGAATGCATTGGCTAAACCTCCCACAGCACTCCCCTCCTCCTGGCCAGCCAGCTTCATCTCAAATATTCCCATCATGGGGCTCAGGGCACCTGGTGAGTCATACTTAACATCCCCATCCCTCACTCCATATCCAGTCCACGACCAAACACTGCCCTTCTACCACCCATGTTTTCTGACATGGTTCCCTTCATCTCAGGCCACCACCACCAACCTCATTATCTCCCCCGTGTGGGGCTTTGCCACAGCCTCCTCACAACCTGCTTTCTTCCTTCTGTCCTCTACATGGTAACCAGAGTACTCCACCAAAATAGTGATCCCCTGCTTAAAACCTGTCTAGGGCATTCCACCCACCACCTTAGCCTGGTTCGCACAGGGGAGGTGGGAGGAGATACTGAAAGCTGCTTCCACCCCAGCTGAGATCCACTGACCTACAGGGTGAAGTCCAAGCTCCTTCATTCAGGATGCCGTTTCCCCAGCCAGCCACCCGCAATCTGTGAATGCATGCTTTTTGTTTTGTTTTGTTTTGTTTTGTTTTTGAGATGGAGTCTCACTCTCACCGGGTCTAGAGTGCAATGGCACAATCTCGGCTTACTGCAACCTCTGCCTCCGCCTTCAGGCTCTAGCTATCCTCCCACCTCAGTCTCCCAAGTAGCTGGGACCACAGGCACACACCACCACCCTGGCGGTTTTTTTTTTGTGTGTGTGTATTTTTGGTAGAGACTGGTTTTTGCCATGTTACCCAGGCTGGCCTCTAACTCCTGAGCTCAGGTGATCCACCCGCCTTGGCCTCACAAAGTGCTGGGATTTCAGGTGTGAGCCACCACGCCTGGCTGTGCATGTAAATAGAAACACACATCGCATGCCTTTGCAGGCCCCTAGGAGTGGCCCCTGCCCCTTCCCTCTGCCCATTCCCACAATCAGCCCCGTCCTGCCATCTGAGGCTCTCTGAACCGCCGTACTGTCTACAGGGCTTGATTCACATGGGTGCCTCCACCTCCTGTCTTCTCCTGGGTAGGAGCTGTTGGTCCACAGAGCCTCCCTGTGGGTGTTCCTCCTCCAGGAAGTTGTGTCCACCTGCACACCTGCTGCACCCCAGAGCCTGGAGTGGACACTTGTCCATACTCCTGGGGTCCCCTCTGGCTATTTTCTGTTTGTGACACTACCCACTCCCTCAAAGACCATGAAGTCCTCAGGGTGAGGGTTGTGTTGCACTCACTGCTGCTCTCCTGGCTCCTAGGAGCCCTTCAGTGCCCACCACCCCACCCCACCTAATGTGCATAGGAGGGCGGATTCTAGACCTGATTCAGACCGGCCTGACCACCAAGAAGAGAGAAAAGAGGCGACTTAGTGGAGGGGCGGCTCCTGGGCTGGCCCCTAGGTGGCGTTGGCCCCCCTTCATGGGATTCACCACGGCGGGACTGGAGAGGCTGAGGCTGGAGGAATGAAACCTCAGGGTAAACAGGGATCTGAGAACACAGAATTGCTTTAACATTAAAGCAGTTATACTAGAGAGTGGAGATGTGGAATACAGCCTAGTTTAAAGATAACATAGAAAGCTTAGAAGAAATGTGCTTGTGGCCAAATCTTTGGTTACTCTCAGGACTCCAGGTTCGTTCTCCCCAGCTGGGAGGTCTATGTTGCAGCAAAAGTTTGAGATGCTCTCCATTCCGATAGTTCAACGCCCTCAAGGGAGAGATCGGGAAACTGAGGCACAGTTTCCATTTTGCCCTCATCTTAACAGCTTGCCTACTTAAGCTGTTTTCCCATGAATGTGTCTGTGAGCACCTCACCCTCTGGGTAGCCCCATGGAGGGGGCATCCTCCAGTGCTAAAGAGGGTGCTCCGGTCTTCTCTCCCAGGCTCTCTCACCATCTCACCCAGGCTCTCAGTTTCTACCTGCACAGCTTGCCTGCCCTCCCGCGTGAACTTCCCACCTGTGCCCCAAATCCAGCTGCTTCCATGTCTACCTGGTCACCTCAACCCCTCCCTCTCTTGAACCTCTATAGCCACTCTCAGGGCCCAAGAGGCGTGGTCACTTCTTGACAGTGCTGTTCCCACCATAGCTCATCACCTGTCCCAATACCCCCAAGTCCTCATTACCTCTCGTAGGGACTAGTGGTGGCAGTAATAGTAGTAGTAATAATTTTAAAAAATAGCAACTGAGACTGGGTGCAGTGGCTCACACCTGTAATCCCAGCACTCTGGGAGGCTGAGGCAGGAGGATTGCTTGAGCCCAAGAGTTTGAGAATAGCCTGGGTTACATAGTGAGATCTTATCTCTACCAAAAAAAAATGGCCAGGCATGGTGTCATGTGCCTGTGGTCCCAGCTACCTGGGAGGATTGCTTGAGCCCAGGAGGTTGAGGCTGCAGTGAGCTATGATCCCACCACTGCACTCCAGCCTGGGCCATAGAGCAAGACCCTAAGAAAAAAGCAACAGACACTTATAGATAATACTTACTACATTCCAAACTCTGTTCTAGGCACTTTGCTTGCAATGGCCCACTTAATCCTCATACCTTTCCAGGAGTCAGGTACTTCTTCTTCCCATTTTACAGATGAGGAGACTGAGGCACGTTGAGTTTAAGTAACCTGCCTACGGTCACACAGCTATTATTAGGTGGCAGAACCAGGCAAATATTTCCTGGATGTGCTTCCTCCTCCCCTCACACTCACCTCCACCAGGCCCCAGTGTCCTAGAGCCTGCTCTGATTTTGTCTTCTAACAGCTTGGAGGTCATCAGAGTTCCCTGCAATGCCCTTCGGACATTTTTCACTGGGCATTCTAGGCTCTCCTCCAACCAGCCCAACTTACTCTTATACCCTGTGGTTCTGCCATCAAACTGGACCTGGGTTCTATGCATTTCTCCCACAGAACCTCCTCTGACATCCATCTCTCCATGTCCAGAGCCTTCCTGTCCATCTAAGACTGCCTTCGAAACTGCCTGCTCCAGGGAGCCTTTGCTGACACTCCCACCTAGAGTGGTCTTTCCTTCCTCCAACTCCCCTGACACTTCTGTGATCCCCCTTTTTCTGTGGCCCTTGTCACTTTTTGCCCTGAGGATATATCTTCTCTCTCCAACAGAGGTGATGATTCCAAGGGAGAAGAAACATGTTTTCACCCATCCCATAAATATATGTCAAAGAGATCTGTTTGTATCTGTTATCAAGGTGGCACCAATGTATGTACCACTAGCCTGGGGGCAGGAAACCTGGTTTCTAATCCTGTCACTACCCAGATGGCTGTGTGACCTTAGGCAAATCACTTGGTGTCTCTGAGCTTTAGTTTCCTTCTTTCTGGAAGTAGATAGCAATACTCACCCAGACAGAAGAGACCATGGTAAAGATCAGCTGACGGCCTCTGTGGCAACAAAGACAGGGAAAGGGGAAATGAGTTCACCAGAAACCAACAGGCAGCACAGGAGGTGTGAAAATTGCCTGGATTTGTTTGATGGGACATTAGGGAAAAGTTGTGCCTTAGACTTCCTTTATTAAAAACAAAACAAAGAAAAACTGGTGAGGGTCAAATGAGAATACAAATACAGTAAGTGCGGAAGTCTGGTGGGGGTCCGCAGGGCTGGGTGGCTCTCGTCACTTAGCCCAGTCTTGGCTTTGGCACCACTGGGATTCGGGGCTGCATCATTCAGTGTCATGGGAGGCTGTCTTTTTTTTTTTTTTTTTGAGACAGAGTCTCGCTCTGTGGCCCAGGCTGGAGTGCAGTGGCCGGATCTCAGCTCACTACAAGCTCTGCCTCCCGGGTTCACGCCATTCTCCTGCCTCAGCCTCCCGAGTAGCTGGGACTACAGGCGCCCGCCACCTCGCCCGCTAGTTTTTTGTATTTTTTAGTAGAGACGGGGTTTCACCGTGTTAGCCAGGATGGTCTCGATCTCCTGACCTCGTGATCCGCCCGTCTCGGCCTCCCAAAGTGCTGGGATTACAGGCTTGAGCCACCGCGCCCGGCGAGGCTGTCTTGTATACTGTAGGATGTTTACCAGCATCCCTGGCCTCTACTCACTCCCTCAGTTGTGAAAACCAAAACTGTCTCCAGACGTTACCAAATGTTCCTGGGGGTAAAATCACCCCTGGTTGAGACCGGTGAGTTAGCCACCAGCAAGCCTTCTCTGAGCACCTACTCTGAGCCCAGCCCCATGATTTGTCTGACACAGGTCTGGTTTGGAAGTTAAAGCTTACACTCAAAGAATAGCTAAAGAGGTTCTTGTTGCCAAGTAAGAGGGATGGTGATGGAGAGGGGAGCCTCAGAGGCCCTGGGCAGCCCTTGGGCTGGGTCCCAAAGGAGAAACAGGGGAGACTGGAATTGGTTGAGAGAGGAAGGGGTTGCATTTTGGGTGAGGGAAGCAGCCTCAACCAACACAAGGGACAGATACGGACAGGGCCGCTTTGCGACATCAAGACTTCTTTGGCTGTACTGAGTGGAGGGTGTGTTCCAGGGAGCCGTTGGAGAGAAGGTTAAATAAATATTCCTGGTTGATCATGGGACCCTGGGTCTGATCGGAGAGCCCAGTTGTGTAATCCGGACTCAATACCAGTCTCCCACAAAACCTCCTTAAACCCGACTCCCCTGGCCCCCATGGTCTTCACACCCCACACTCTAATGGGGCTGGGCTTGGACCACACCCAGGGGTGCGTGGAAGCCCTCAAGACCCACTCTGACTGCCTGGAAGCACGCCTTACCTGGTAACTGGTTTTTCCTGCAGGTGGTAAACCCGAAAAAGAAAATGAAGAAAAAGAAATACGTGAATTCTGGCACAGTGAGTAGCCACACCCCTCTCTGTAGCCGGGTGTAGACATTCTGAGCCCCAAGCTAGGTCTGGTATCAGGGAGGCCCGTGCATATGTGTGTGTGCACAGGCGGAGTGTGGGAATCAGACGTGGAAGAGAGATGGGGTGGGGAGGGGTGGGGAGGGGTGGGGCAGATGGAGCAACAGCCGGGGGAGGGAGTTGACTTGCAGACCATACAACAGGCGCATGTATCTACCATGAGGAATCGCAGAGACACCCACGGGACTTCCTGCAGGAAGGAAGAGGAAGAGAAGTCGTATTTATTGGGCCCCTACCTTGGGAAATTCCCCATGTCGGTACTTTTCACAGGTTGTTGACCTGAGAGGCAGATATTGTCATCCCCTAGTCATGAAAGAGGAAACCAAGGCTGCAAGCAGGAAAGTGACTCAGCCAAGGTCACACAGCTAGAAAGTGGTAGAGACGAGAGTCAACATGACATCTCACTCCAGAGCTGGCAGCTACTACGGGCGCTGCCCCTGCTTAATCGTGACCTTCCTGGGATGACATGCCGGCCTAGTGGCTTCTGGGGGCTGGTCTTCAGAACATTAGTATGTTTATTCAACAAATATTTACTGAGTGCTACCGTGTACCAGGCACTGTCCTAGGCGCATCGGATATAGCTGGAAACAAGACAGACCCAAATCTCTGGTGCTTATATTCCAGTGGGGGGAGACAGAACACACACACACACACACACACACACACACACGCCTGTGTGTGTCAGTTGATTATGAGTGCTATGGAAAAAGTATAAAGGGTAAAGGGACAGGCAAGGGAGGAAGTATTGAGGATACTGGGAAAAGAGAAATTCCAGCATTCCTGCTGTAGAGAACAGCATATGCAAAGGCCCTGAAGTGGAGCTCACAGTGCGTTTCTAGAACAAGCCACTGGCTGCAGTGCAAACACACCCAAGTTCATCCTCTCTGTGTTCCTTCCTCACTCTAGAGGCCCACGGCTAGTGCAGCCAAGCCTGGTCATTTGAGTCAGGCACACTGTATCTCCAGACCTAGAAGAGGTCTTCGGGAGCTCTGGGGTTCCTCTGAGGAACCTCATTTTCTCTGTCTGTAAAGTGGGACTAATAAATTATCCCCGCCTCGCCACTGCACAGGGCAGCTGTGACAGACACATGGGAGATGCAGGCTTGTGAACTGTAAAATTACTCTGCTCATTCAAAGGGGACTGAACACCATTTCTTTGATTGTAACTGCTTCACAGACTGGGGCTTGGAATCATATTTCCTTTGTCCCAGGCTGCGGCGTTTCTTAGTGGGGATGCTGTCAGCGTTTGGGCAGGAAAATTCTTCATCTCACAGGATGTTTAGCACCCCTGGCCACTGCCCATAGCTACCAGTAGAGTCCTAGTCATTATGAGAACCCCTAAAACTCTCCCACAGCTTCCCAAATTCCCCTAGGAAAGACAGCACCCCCAGCATTCCCCAGCTGGGAATAAAAAGGTTTAAAAACCACTGATCTCATCCAGCCTTCTTACTTTAGAGATGAAGAAACTGTGGCCTGGAGAGGGCATGTGATTTGTCCCAGGTCACACAGTGAGTTGGAGACAGAGCGGGTCCTTGTCTCTTGACTAGGCCCAGGTCTCTTGACTTTCCTTTACTCCAGCATTTCCCTGTCTTCACCAGGAAAAATCACCCAGGATGCAGAAAGCTTGTTGAAATACAGACACCTAGGCCTGTTCCCCGGGATTCCACTTTAGGAGGCCCAGGAATCTGTGTTTAGTGGGCCTTTCATCCCTTACTTACAGTGCACAGAATCCCCCGGGGATCTTGTGAAAATGCCAAGAATCTGCATTTCTGCATTTCTACCAGGCATCGAGGTGATGCTGATGCTGCTGGTCTAGGGACACTACACTTTGAGGAGGGGAAAGTCTGCTTTCACCCTAAGAGCCCCTGGGTGAACCCGCATGGTTAGGGCTGTTAGGGCATTGCTTCGTCCTGGGGGTTGGAATAGGGAGTGGTCATTCCATGCAGATTAGACTTATGTGAAGAGCTAAAAATAAAAAGATCTCTGAAACGTTCATGCAGCTCCAGAAACTCTGCTATAATGGGTCTGGGCTGCAGGATGATCAAAGAGCTCTCCAGGGCATCTCATGGTCATCAGTCAGGGTTGAAGCCACTGCCATGGTCCACTCCTAGTGAGTCTGAGCTGCCACACTTGGAAGGAGGCCTGTGGTTCATCCAGGTGCCTAACACCTTAACCACAGTAGGTGGGGGTCTTACTGCCAAGTAAGGGTGGTGCTCTCACCTGGCCCTCCCAGTGAGCCTGTAAAAACGGCTGAATCTTCATGAATAGGGGACTCTCAAACTACCAGATAGGAGTTCGTTCTCTCACACAGGTGAAACATCCTCTGCCCTAATCTTGCCTCATTTAATTGGCCTAGGATGCCAGGCTTTCATTTGTCTCCTTGATTCTAAATTGTTATGATACTGAGCTGCCAGGTAGCTGCCTGTCTTGGCAAAGCCAAAGCTAACTTTGCCAGGGCATAGGTTAAAAGGCCTCTGCTTGGGGGAGGAGGCCTGGGGTGGTCAGTTACCTCTGGGGAAAGGATGGGCTGCTTATGAGGGAGGGTCTTGGGTCTCAGAGGGATGAGATGGGACTGGCAAGATTTAAGATAAGCACAGTCCAAAGAGGCACATTTCAGGACTAATAGCTCTAGGCACATGGAAGCCTGAAGCTGGTCAGCACTGGCAGTTTGTTAGGCCTATGTCAGGAGGGCCCCTTTGTCCCCCACACCCCACCCCAGGCCCCTGGGGCTGGAGAGCCAGTGCCCACTTGGAGGAAACTAACGCCCTTGGCTTGGACTCCAGCCCCACTGACACAGATGGGACCCTTCCATCCAGGTCAAGAGTGCAGGCTCTGAAGTCAGACACACCCTGGTTTCAGATCTCCTCTCTGCCCTGGCAGTGTCCTTGGGCACATTGCGTCACCTCTTTGAGTTTCAGTTTCCTTGGCTATAAAGTGGGGATAATAATAGTACTTCATGGGGTGGTGTGGGCAGTGCGTGCAATCATGCATGCAAAACTGGCACATGCTGAGTGTTTTGTCAATGTCAGCTCTCAAATCGTAACCCATCTCCCCTGACCCCAGGCTCCCCACTGACTAAGCTCCCTTTTGTTTTCAAGGTCACCCTGCTTTCTTTTGCTGTGGAGTCAGAGTGCACCTTCCTTGACTACATCAAAGGAGGGTGAGAAGAGATACAGCCAATTTCATGGGCCTTGGGGAGAGGGAAAGGGCCCCACACACCGACAGGACCAGCTCTGGCCCCACCCTGGCCTCTTCAAAGCCCTGGTTGAAGGCTGTAGTGCTGGGCTCTGAGCAAACCCTGGTGTCTGGGCTGAGACAACTCACCCAGAGCCCTGCACATCCCCAGATCCCGAGCAGCTTGGAGGGAACTCCTGAGCCAAGGAGGCTGGCCTGGGTCATGTCAGGTCTCCATGCAGAGACCGGACCTGGAGCTGGTAGGGACTCAGTGACAGAGAGCCAAGGACTTGGGGAGGTAGAAAGAACCCTGCAATAGGAGTCAGGAGGCCCAGGCTCTAGAACCCTCTTTGTCATTAATTTGCTGGGTTCCTTTGGGCGAGTCATTTTTCCTCTCTGGGTATCAGTTTCCTCCTCTGTACACAAAGAGAACAGAGTAGGTAAGTGTTAAGGTTCCTTCCAACTCTGAGCTTCTGACACCTCTGATCTGTCTGGTTGGGGGAGGGGACCATGATTAACCTGCTCACTGTTATTAGGGCCCTGTAAGGGCAGTAGGATTGGGGATAAGCCAGGGATTGGTCCTGGGGCCAGCAGATGGTCAAACATGAGTTTAAGGAGCAGAAAGGGCTGGGCGCGGTGGCTCAAGCCTGTAATCCCAGCACTTTGGGAGGCCGAGACGGGCGGATCACGAGGTCAGGAGATCGAGACCAT